>NC_089589.1:24220689-24593189 GCF_019320115.1 Miscanthus floridulus | reverse complement strand
ATCAATTAGCTGATGATGCTCACTTGTCTATTGGATTAAGCTCATGCGCACCCAGGAATGTTGGCCGTGGAGTCGTAGCAAATATTAATGCACCATTCAGATGTTTATTCACCATTCAGATGTTTATGCCTAGCAGGGGAAGCAATGTCTTCATGTTATGATGGTTGCGAAGGAGAGTAACTGAAGGTGGTTGCTGTTGACACTCCAACTAAAGCGTGTATTCTTGCTTAGTGCCTATGTGTATGCTTAATTTTGTACAAGAGAGAGACTGAAACATCTGTACTGCCTAAAATGATATTGAAGAGCTCTGATAGCTACGAGATGATTCATATGTTGTCATATGTATGTGAAATAGTAATCTAGAATGGCCATGCAGTATGGGTTATCAAGATGCTTGGTAGGGTGCCGCGAAGCGTGCAAAATTTTCTAGTTTGGCTTTAAGTTCCACTACCTAGTTGGACTGCACGGGATTTGGATCTCCGTCAGTGATCAGCGTAAACTAATGTTCTTGATACCTACAGTCCTCGTGACAACTGTCAGTGGCAACGTGCCTTGGCGAGGCTGCTGAGGTCGCAAATCTAGAGGAGGATCAACTTGCGTTTTGTTTATACACGAGCTGCAACTGCATGCAAGCAGTGGAGTTGTTCTTTTGTTTTTTTTCCTACGAAGTTACACAATTCTTTTTTTATTCGTAAAGTATTCCTAGCATCGATATAGCTCTATTTCTCCTTTTTAGTCTTTCTAACATTTTTTTAGTTTGTTAATTAATTTATCATTATTTTGGTGGTTCATGGACAAACTAATTAATTTAGTTAGGACGGCAACACATATATGGCAAGGGAATATTTCACTCAAAGATCATGATAATGCGTCATCGGCATACTAGAACTACATGTAGACTAGCTATATCTGCCCCCTGTTGGCTAATGGGCTACGATGGAGTATAGTTATATTTCCTAAATGAAAAATAGAGGAAAAAAATTTGTTAGGGGTTCATGCTATTGCAAGCTATCACAAAGAATTACGCATGTAGATAGACTAATCTTCTCGAGAACTGCAGATCCAGTGAGGATTTTCAAATGGTTCTCGTGAATCTAGAGGAGGATTAACTTAATTATGTATTGTTTGTGGCACTGGCACCATCTGCAGGCAGTCAGTCTGGGAATCGGAAAGCCGCCACGAGCCGTTAGAGACGTGAGCACGCGTAGACACTACGTGAAAAATGGTTTGTAGCAACGGGACAAATTTTTTGCAGGAGCGGCTGATGATCACTACTACACAAACTTTACTGGAGGCGGGCGTTTTTTATTTTCCGCAGCGGGCAAAGCCGTCCGCCGCGGCCTAGAGGCCACGGTAAATCGTGGCTTAACTGCGGCGGGCGGCTTTGCCCGCCGCGGTAAATATACTTTTACCACGGCGGTCACGTTGCACCGCCCGCCGCGGTAAATTATTTTACCGCGGCGGACACCTTTCGTGGCCCGCCGCGGTTATGTTCGTTAGCCGTGGCGGGCATTATTATTTGCCCGCCTCGGTAAATTATTTCCTGAATTAAAAAAATACAGCAGGCATATAAATTCAAATTCAAATTCAAATCACATCCAGATTTCACAGATTAAACTTAAAAAGTATGCAGGCATTACACATGAGATAATATACACATATATACATTCACTTAGTCGTTCTTGTCATCGTTAATTCATTACATTTACATATTAAAGTCGTTATACATGCCCTAAGGAGTAATCCTGCGGACACATCATCGTGGGCCATTTCCTCAGCCTCTCGTACTCCGGTAAAATCGCTAGCTGGCTGTTCTCATTGAAGAACGTGCTCCCTTCAAGCACGCATTTGTCTAAGACAAACTTACATATGTCCGTCTTTGTCTGCTTGAAGGAGTGTTGGGTGTTCTGCACGTCTCTCCACCAGTTCAATCCATTCTTGAGCACCCTCCAACTGCTGTTGTACTGCTTGCACTCCCTCAGGTAATCACAGACGTAGAAGCCACAGGTTTGTGATCCTACCGGTTGTTTGGCACACTGCATGATCGATACACAAGCATTAGAATACAGGCATTAGAACGCTTATGAACAGAAAGCACAATTAAACCTTTCAAATACTTACCGGAAAGTTGCGTCTGATTTTGATGCGGTTCTTATGCTTAGCCTTAAAATTCTCTGTTCTTCGATCATAGCATTCAGGATCCTTCACGTACTCCTTATTAGCGCTATACGAAATGTACTAGTATTAGGTAGGGCATTAGAACGCATATGAGAAGACAGTTCAGTCACTTACACTCTGAGGCAATCTTCAAAGGCCTTGTACCCTTTTAAGTTTAGCATTCTCAACGAATCAAATACGCAGGCCCTGCCATCCTGAGGGTAGATGATAAATGCAACCCAGTGACCCTCGAGGCCTTGGCTGCGCCATTGAAACAAAATACAGGTTACGACGAGAAATAATAATACTAGCTAGCTACCCACTTATCTCTACAGGCATGTCTTCGACTTACCCAAAGTGGTAGGCAGCTACAATACACCCATTTCTCCTGATCTTCTTCATTGCTCCTAGTATGTACCTTGAAATGTTCAACTTCTCATTGTCCATCAGTTTCTTCCTGTGCGCCTCTCTCTGTCGCTTGGTCAAGTCTTTCATGGTTGGATGATTGTCATCTAGGTGGTAACCAATGATGACTCTTTGAGCAATATGCATTGGAGATAGATAGATAACATCAAGTTTTAGTTCCTTGGATATATAGGCCATCAACCTGCAAGGACAAGCCATCGTGGCATATATAAGTAGTCTTGACCGATTCAAAGGCAGGTGATATGTGAAACTCGCAATTCATCACTTACATAGAGAACAAGGTGACTTGGGCGATGTCAAGGTCTTGTTCCCGTAGTAGTCTGTACATGTTGTGGAAGTCCACAGGGAGTTCTACATCGTTGCCGGGCAAGTGGATGTACTCCGCCACAACCTTGACTAGAAAACCATGCAGGCCAGCTTTTGCCGCTTCCTTGTACTAGAGATGAAACCTCCTTGTCTCCCACCTTTCCTCGTCGACGAGCTGGGCCTTGGTTATCATGAACTTCCCATGCTCATAATGGCCGGGGCAGTCATCCGATTCAGGAAATAGATGGAAAGGTGATCTCGGCCTGGGATAGAAATGTTAGTACCATATTATGGCAAAGAAAAGTTATTAGCAAATTATGCTCGCCGCTACCATACCTTTCGAACTCAAGTGAGTATGTGAGATGCCCTTGGTCGCCTTTAGTCTTCGCCGGCGGTGGAGGACAGTGGCTTGTGCTTGCAATGGCAGCAGGCGGTGTCTTTGCTCCCGGTTCCTCCGTGCCTCCTGGTCCTTTGCTTGTGCCATTAGACGGACTGTCGGGAGGTGGAGGTGGACTTGTTGTTGGAGGAGGAGAACGAGGGTGAGGGCTTGTGCCTCGGGGTGACTTCCTTCCCTTATCATCCCCGCCATTGCCTTCGTCATCGCCGTCGCCGTGATCCGGATCATCGGGGGGACAAGATCCGGCAACGGATGGTTGTGATGCTGGTGTCGCCATCGGCGTAGAAGTCGGCGTCGAGAGAATGATCTCTATGTCGTCCTTGTTCCATAGGACTTCGGAACCAATGGCAGCTCCAAGGATTGTTACCCCTTGTGCAGTTGGATATTCCATTTCAAATTCTTCGTATTGGGTCGCATACCATGTAAGTATCACGGCAGCATAGTTGGCAGGGATCTGGTCTTGGTTGAAATCTTTGATATCTTCTTTGGGGTACATGTAACCCTCACCCACGGTCAACTTTTTCGCCCTGTCGAACAGGATGTTGAGGTGGACGTGCATGGGTTGCCGGATGTCGTCGACGGGGTGCCTTGGGCGATCCTCGATCATCGGCAGTGGCTGCCCTTGTGTCTGCCCTTGTGGAACTTGAGGCACGGCCACGCCAGCCTGGCGAAGCATCTGTGACCTCATCGACACCATATCTGGGTCATTGCTCGTGAAGGCTTCTTGTATGGACCGACTGATCATTTTGGCCACGCCTTGATCATAGCCCTTCTAAAAGATGCCCTCCTTGTACCTCTGCCTTGACCGGTATGTGGCAGCGTCAGATTGCCATGACTCCACTAAGTTCCAGCTCATCTTCGACGACATGCCACGGATGCAGCCAGCGGTGCTCGGGGGTTCCCAGCGCCAGGGTCAGCAAGTCCTGGCCCCTACGAACCTCGAAGCTGTCCTTGGATTTAGCGGCCTCGATGAGAGCCCTCTCCACCTCCTCGAACTTGGGCTCATTGAACTTGCTCGCGCCCTCCTTGAGCTTCTTCGGCTTGTGGGCATAGATGAAGTCCTTAGCCCTCAAGTCTACACTATCGTACGGATCGGGAAGCCCGGCGGCAGCTCTAGCCCTTTCTTCCTCCCGCCACTAGGGCCTCTTACCAGCAAACCCAGTCATGCCCAAGTCGTGGGGGTGCAGGTTCTTCTTCACGAGTGCGCTGAACTTGGCGCTCTTTGCCTTTGCTTCTTCTGTTGTTCTTTGTTTGCAGAACTCTTCCCAGTGATGTTCCTTCACCATAGTGTATTTGACACAGGGTGACTTGCCTAGCTTTAGGTAGTACCTGGTTAGCATGGACTTGAAGTTTCTAAAGGCTCTTCCTGCCACGTGCATGACCCACTCCCTGCACTTGTTTAGATCGGCGTCCTCGGGATAATGGAAGCTCCTCGTCACCTCACCCCAGATATGTGTCTTGTAGTCAACCGGGACATTGTTCCACTCCTCCCAAGTGATCTCCACCTTGTCCTTGACTATACATGCCACCTGGTTGCTGAACTTGGCAAGGACCATGGGTGGCGACAACGGGTTTCCCTCTGGTCCCACCTCATGGATCACATGGACTTCGCCGTGGATTTCCCTCCGGTGCCTCCCGTGTTCCCCCCTTCTCAGCTTTGTCCTCTGACCACTAGACTTGCCTAAAGTGGTTGGAGATGGAGCGGGGGGTTCTTTGTCACTGACTTGTTCCTCCTCAAAATTCAATTCTCGAGGCACCACCGGCATCTGTTCAGGGTTTGGAGACCGCGCACTTTCAACTTCGTCGTCCCTCGGTTGGTAGGTCGGATCATCTTCGTCCTCTGTATGACATTTCTTTGTTGGCCTCGGGGTCACGGACACTTGGCTCTCGAGGCTAGTTGATGATGATGCACTAGGGGTAGGGTCGCGCCATTCGCTTATCGGTTCCTCCGCCATTGGAAAGCTACAATGAATACATATTTCAGTTGTATAGACACAGTTATAGAGTAGTACTAGAGTAGTAAAGTAGAGTAGTAAAGTAGTAGTAGTTGGCTCAGATTTGCCCCATTGTCATCACATCGCTTTTAAACTGGTTGCTTGTATCTGGTATACAAGCCATCCTAGTTTAGCGGGGGCACTCGATCATCATCGCCGCTGCCTCAGCATAAAAGGGTTCACATCATTGCATATGCCACTGCCTTAGCTTAGAAGTGTGAAAAGAATCATCATTGCAAATACCAAACAAAAGCCATCAAGATAGTTTCAAAATTCGGCCCCAAAGGGTGGCCTTCGGCCATCAAGATAGAGTAGAAGACTAGAGGAGGTGAGAGTAGAGTAGAGTAGAGTAGTACTAGAGTAGTAAAGTAGTAGTAGTTGGCTCAGATTTGCCCCATTGTCATCACATCGCTTTTAAACTGGTTGCTTGTATCTGGTATACAAGCCATCCTAGTTTAGCGGGGGCACTCGATCATCATCGCCGCTGCCTACTGAGGTTTAGTAGAGTAAGAGTTGTATAGCTCAAAATTTAGAACTGTACATTTCAGGGGTTGAGACAATCCAGCAAGGAAAAAATTAGTATATATGGCATGAAAGCCTAACAGCTCATGCCCTGCTCCTCAATGATTTTTCTCAATGTCTCCACACCCTAGATCAGGGATAAGATTAGGAGTTGAGAGGGAAATTAGAGAAAGAAGGGAAAGAAATCAGGCACCTGAGTACTGGGAAAAAAGACTAGCTCAATCGAATGGTTTAAATAAGACCACAGCATTCCTTTCATTTGCAAATTAAGGATATGCTAATCTAACCCTAACAAAATATCGATAGGTGTGAATTAGTTTATAGCCTGAGCAGTCCAGTAGGATTAACATACATGAACTTATGCATTGATTTATTGTTCAGCGTCCATCTGCTGAACACTAAAATTGAAAAAAAAAATCTCACAACATATAACCAATTGACAGTCCGATATCCAATCACCTTTCTGATCCAGGACAAAATGTGCCATACAAATACCGGAAAATATAGTATTCTATCATTCATGGGGCTAGTGTACATATGTTCACTCAAATGACTGTTTGATAAAGAAAATATGAACAAGAACCGCCCATTCTGTTCTAGACTAGGGAAAAGGAACATGTAAGCACCTAACTGCACCAGATATCGATGAACATGCTACCCAATGAGTACAAATATACTATGAGCAGTATGCTGGGGCCTCGGGGCAAAGGGATATGCATTCGCAGAATGTCTATTTGAAAAACTGCAGATACGAGATTTAAATTTGGTCCTGGTCGGCGATACCGGATATACAGATGAAAGGCATCTTTATGGTAATCCACCAATTCGTAATTCTATAAGCAGACGTGGGTTACAAATCAATGTATATCATGCACGCCAGGCAGCAACCTTCTCCAATTCAAAATGGTGAGAAAAAAAACCTTTGCTTCCTGTAAACTTGCAGCACAAGGAGTTCAGGAACCCAAAGTTCAGCGCTAGCTACTTTAGTCAAAGGCGAAGTGGAGTACTGAACCTAGTTTACCCAAAAAGGCCGGGACAAATACTCATAGGTTCCTCCCCAGAACCGCACACCAGATGCTCGACGATATGCCCCAGAAACCAACCAGCACAAGAATACCAATAGCTTGCTCCACGAATTTCCCCCAGGACATAGCACTGATAAAATCGACACTAATAAACAAACACGGCGTGAAGACCGTAGAAAGCTGCTACTAGGAGAGTAGGAGAAGGGCATGGTTTCAGGCGCAGGACATGCAGAGGTTAGGTTACGTACCGCTGGTGGCGTTGTTTCCTTGCGCGCTGTGTAGTGCTGCCTGAACTGGAGAAGGGTGGAGAAGGCCGTCGAGGAATTTGGCGGCGGCGGACGGGTCGGAGCTGGCGACGCACCGGAGCTAGGGTTCCGGGGACGGGGCGCCGGAGGAGCACGGGGACGGGGCGCGGGCAAGGGAGAGGAGGACGGGGGCGGGGCATGGGCACGGGGGAGGAGGATGGGGGCGGGGGTCACCACGGAGGAGCTCGGCGGCGGGGATGGCGGCGGCGGCGCTATATTTCAGCAGCCCTTCGGGTCGAATTCGAGGGCGCGAAGGAATAAGAAAATTTGTGCTAGCAGCGGCACATATATAGCCACGGATTAACCGCGGCGGGCAATATAATCCGCCCTGCCGCGGTAAATGTTTACTGTAGCGGGCACCTTAAACTGCCCGCCACGGTTAATCGATTAACCGCGGCGGGCGCTGTTACGTGCCCGCCACGGTTAATATTTTTGCATTTGCTCACTGATATTTATTATCAATCTAAAACTTATTAATCTAAAATTTATGGGCACTGATATTTATTATTAGTAGAGAGTAGTAGTGTGTAAGTAGAGAGTAGTGTTGTGTAGTAGTAGAGTAGTACTGTGTAGTAGTAGTAGAGTAGTGCTGTGTAGTAGTAGAGTACATGTGAGTAGTAGAGAGTAGTATTAGTACAATAGATAGTAGTAGTATTCTATAGTAGTAGTAGGTTGAGTAGTACTAGTAGAGTAGTATTGTATAGTAGTAGTAGTAGATTCAGTAGTACTAGTAGAGTAGTATGGTTCCATGATATTAATAATAAGTTACAAAACTTGTCTTCAATAGATCGAGCTATATTATTACATATATGTCTCTGGGATACATATATCATTTTGGTGCAGGTGCTTTCACCGTCCTCTTCTCACCGTCGGGGCGGGCCCACGGCATCATCCTAGGACTTGTTGAATCGGTCCTCGACGGCCTTGATCTTCTTTGGATGATCGGTAAAAAGCTCGAGCTCTGCGTAGTTGTTGTATTGTTCGGGACTCTGCACCCCATCAGCTCCCACAATCCGCTGCTTTCCAGACACAACCACATGCCTTTTTGGGTCATCTGCATATATAGTAGGCCACTTGCGCGACATTGGTTGCTAGTACCCACGGGTCATCTTTGTAGCCGATACTTTTGAGGTCCACGGTGGTTAGCCCATAACTGTCCACTGCAACCGCATTCGGTTTGACCCACTGGCAACGGAAGACGGTTATGCGTAGGTTCTGGCCGTAGTCAAGTTCCCATATTTCTTCGACTTGCCCATAGTATTGCCTCCTCTGGCCCGTGTACTCTTCTTCGCCCTCGTATCGAACACCGCAGTTCTGTGCCGAGCTCTTCTTGTCCTTGTCTTTCGTGTGGAACCTGTAGCCCTGGACGTCATACCCTTGCCACGTGGTGATTTGGCTGGATGGGCCTAACACAAGCCTCTTAACGGTCTCCGTATCTTCATCAGGGCATCCTTCAAGGGGTATGTGTTGCTCTTTGAGCCACTCTATGAAATTGCTCTTGTGATGGTTCTGGACCCATGCCTCCGTGCGTTGTCCATCATTAGCGGCGCGGATCTCTTCCAGGTTCTTTTCAATATATTTCTCCATGCTCACTAACTGATGAAGGATGCTGTAATGAGCTTCTTGCACCATTCGGTTTGCCACATCGGTGCGCACTTTTCGGCCTGTGCACCCCATCCCTGAGGTTTTGCCTTCGTGGTGATGGACAGGCAGCCCAATCACCCTCCCATCTCTTATGTACCTCATACACCAGTTCACGGCCTCCTCCGTTGTGTATGCCTCGATCATAGAGCCCTCCGGGTAAGCGCGGTTATGGACGTATCTGTTGAGGGTGGACATGAACCGCTCGTACGTCCACATCTGGTGTAGGTACACGGGGCCTAGTTGATGGATCTGATCGACCATATGCATCATTAGGTGTGGCATAATATCAAAGTAAGATGGTGGAAAGCACATCTCGAGCTGGCAAAGGGTCTCCGCGATGAACTCCTTCAGGGCAGGCAGCTCAGCCTTATCAATGACCTTCTGGGTGATGCGATTAAAGAAGTATGACATCCGTGTGATGACCATCTTCACGTACTCTGGATGGATAGCCCTAATCGCAATTGGTAGGAACACCGTCAGCATGACTGTGGCAGTCGTGTGAGTTGTAGCCGGTCATTATGAGGTCTTTCATGGAGACCAGGCTCTTGATGTTGGAAGAGAAACCAGTCGGCACCTTGATACCCCTAAGCAACTTAAGAAAAGTCCGTCCTCTCGTCTTGCGTTAGGTTGCAGGCCGCACCCGGGATATTGACTTTACCGTTCTGAGGCGGTCCCGGGTGAAGGTCCGGCCTGATGCCCTAGATTGACAAGATCCGTCCGTGACTTGATACCATCCTTTGTCTTGCCCTTGATGTCCAGCAGGACACCGATCGTGCTTTCGAAGACATTTTTCTCTAGGTGCATGCAGTCGATGGCATGGGGTGTATTCAGTGTTTTCCAATACGACAGGTACTTGAAGAAAATTGACTTCTTCTTGAAAGGAACGGCGGCGGGGACTTCCTCCGTCTGGTCCCGCTTTCGCTTCCTTGTCTGCTTGCTCCCCTCTTCAGGCGGCTTCTTCTTCTTTCCAAACTCCACCTGATCCATGTCCTTGACCATCTCATACACCTTTGTCCCCCAACTAGTCTGCGTCGGTTGATCACGCTGCGGCTCATCCTGATTGTCAAAGTATTTGTTCATAATACTTCTTCTATACCTGTGATTTTTTGCGAGGAACCGTCTAGTGCCTCGTGTACACCATCTTATTGGATCCCTTAAGGTAAGTGTAGCAGGTCCTGTCGATGCAAATTATGCAGCCGGTCTTCCCTTTGATCTGCCCCGATAGTGAGAAGAGACCGGGGTAATCGGTGATGGTGACAAAGATGATTGCTTTTAGTGTGAACTTCTCCTTGCGGGATGCATCCACCATCTGGACCCCAACATCAAATAGTATCTTCATTTCCTCCATGAACGGCTCCAGGAACACATCTATATCGTTGCCGGGCTGCTTCGGTCCGGAGATAAGCATGGTCAGCATAAGGTACCTACGCTTCTGACATAGATGGGGAGGTAGGTTGTACATGGTGAGCACGACGGGCCAAGTGCTGTGCGAGCTGCTAAGCTCACCGAACGGGTTCATCCCGTCGGTACTTAGCGCGAACCTAACATGCCTGGGCTCCTTGCCAAACTCTGGGTAGGCCTCGTCGAAATCCTTCCACTGCTTGCCATCGGATGGGTGCCGTAGCTTGCCATCGTCGTTCAGGCGGTCAGCTGATGCATGCCAGGACATGAGCTTGGCATCGTCCGGGTTCCCGAATATTGCACGCAGGCGATCGGTCACGGGCAGGTACCACACCGACAGTGCTGGACTTTTCCTGTGCGTGTAACCCTCTTCTTCATCGTCCTGCTGAGCCGAGATCTGTTTGGCCACACTGCTCTTCTTTGCCCCCTTCTTGTTCTTCTTCCGACCACCCCGCAAGCCTCCCTCGTCTTCTGCATCCACGCGACAACCAGCATTTTTCTTGTACCGACTAAAGCCGCAGTGCGGACAACTCGTCAAATTCTCATACTCATTGCCCCGATACAGGATGCAGTGGTTAGGGCATGCATCAAACTTTCTAAGCTTCATCGCCACTGGCCGGATCAGCTTCTTGGCCCGATAAGTATTGGCGGGCACCTTGTTAGCCGTTGGGTACGTGGTGGCAAGGTAGCTTAACAACTCATTGAAGCTAGTGTCAGACCAACCATGACGAGCCTTCAACATCAACATATGGAGGTTAAAATGGAGCGCCGTGCACTCCTTCGGACAATCGCCGCCAGTCCTTATAGAGAGGATCAACTGCCGCCTGCTTCAACTCTCTGAAATTCTCCAACCACTTTGGGCAACCCAACACAACGTCGTCTTCATCGAAATGTTTGACTAGATCTTCAACAAGCTGCACATCCTCGGGTTGGCTCACAGTATCCTGACCATCCCCACCGTCGCCGGCTTCGTCGGCCATGTCTTGCATTAGATCATCCACCATGATGTAATCACGACAACTGTTGTCACTGTCGGCTGGCGCAGCTGCTGCTGAAGATGATGAGGAGCCGGGTGCTCCTAAAGGATCTTTATTCACCGATGGTGCTGTCGTCGTCGGCGTCGAAGAGCTCACTCCAGATGCACCGCCACTCGCACCAACTCTTTCGCCGTGAAATGTCCAGACTGTGTAGCCCTCGACGAAACCATACATGATCAAATGAGTTTGCACCTCGCTGTCTCGGTGGGCTTTCAGGTTCTTGCAACGAGAACATGGACATATGGTTGTCATCCGCTTCAGTCTCTCACGGTGAGCTTTACCAGCAGCAATAAACTTCCTTAATTCAAAGAGGTACCGCGGATCATTCACTCTATCGATCCGGTACATCCATTCTGACCTATCCATCATACCTGCGAACATTATCCGTCACAATCAACAAATAAAGAAGAATTAGGAGAAATTGATGATTTTTACGTCCAAAATCATGAAAAAGAGAGGAAATAACGATGTGAAAGATGAAGCATGCATCTATGATGAATCTAAGGTTAAAGAAATACATGACATCATTTTTTCCATTAAAATTGATCTAGATCTAGATATAGATCTAGAGAGAACTCTAGGTGATGGAAATAGAGAGAGAGGATGGAAGGAGAGAGGGGGAGCCTTTATGAACCTCTTATGATGTCCTCCTCCCTAAAATCCAAGCCCTTCAACTCAAATCAAAAGTTTCTTCAAATTTTAGGGCAAAACCTCCCCCATGAGTTTGAGAGAGAGGAAGACCCGTGGAGAAGACGAAGGGGCGGCGGTGATTATTTGTACAGGCTTTACCGTGGCGGGCAATATAAAGCGCCTGCCGCAGGAAATGAACTCTTTACCGCGGCGGGCAGTTTAAAGAGCCCGCTATGGTACATCGTATTAACCGCGGCGGGTGATTCATACTGCCCGCCGCGGTAAATAACGATTTCCTACGGCGGGCAAATAAGGTGGCCCGCCGCGGTAAACCATTTTCCCGCAGTGGGCGCCTCGGTGGCCGGCCTCGCTAGCCGGCCACCGGTTAACCATGGCGGGCAAAAGAGGTGCCCGCCACGGAGCCCATTTTGGCCACGCTGCGCAAATTGATTCCTGTAGTAGTGGATAGAGCCGCCCCTACAGTGGAGTGCTGGAGACGCACGAGACCAGCCGCCCCTACAAATGAAACAGTAGGGGCGGCTGGTGATACGAGCCGCCCCTATAAATGGGTTGGATTTATAGGGGCGGCTCACTCACTAGCCGCCCCCGGTATTATTATTTGTAGGGGCGGCTGGTGATTGAGCCGCCCCTACAAATGCCCTACGTACAATACCGTCACCCCCAAAATATCTGCTGCCCTCGTTTCTCTCTCTCTCCATCCTCCACAGCCCCCGTCCTCTCTCTCCATCCGCCGCCCCCGTCCTCTCTCTCTCCACCGTCCTCTCTCTCTCCATCCGCCGCCCCCGTCCGTCCTCTCTCTCTCTCCATCCGACGCCCCCGTCCTCTCTCTCTCTCCACCGTCCTCTCTCTCTCCATCCGCCGCCCCCGTCCGTCCTCTCTCTCTCTCTCCATCTGACGCCCCCGTCCTCTCTCTCTCTCCACCGTCCTCTCTCTCTCTCCATCCGCCGCCCCCGTCCTCTCTCTCACCATCCGCCGCCCCCGTCCTCTCTCTCTCGCAACTGCGCTCCGCCCGTGGCCACCTCCTCCCCCGTCGCGACGCCCGTCGCGCTCGTGGTTTGCTCCGCTGTTCGTGACCTCATCAACCATGCGCGAAGAGCGCAGCTCCTTCCCCGTCCACAACGATGGCACTCCGGATCTCCTCCCCTTGCTCGACGACGGCCCAAATCTGCCCAAACCTTGCTAATATTTCTTTCAGTTATTGTAGTATTGTTCTCACAATCCTGAAGTCTTGCCTGTTGTTTCATATCCTTTGTTTATTTTTGCAGATGGCTGGGAGGATCCTAGTAACGCGACCAACATCTTTAGCTGATTTTACCAAGAGGTATAGCTGTTCTTGAAATCAGTAAACTTCATTACCAGCGCTCTTTCCTTTATTTGCAAAATATAGACTGATATTTTGAGTATTTTAGTTCTTAGGCGCATGGAGGACCGAAAGTTCCTTAAAGTATCTTTGAAATTCTAGTACCATGCTGTTGAAAATTCAGAATGCTTGTCTTCTGCCCACTCTCATGCCATCATAGTTTAGATCTTGTGCTTTAGGTTTATTTTTCTTGTGACTTGTGGTGATACAGGATGGTGCGACTCTAATGCATTATGCTGTCCAAACAGCATGTAGTCAGACCATAAAGACACTTTTACTGTAAGAACGCATTTGTGGATTATTCAATAAGAACACATCTATGGTATACTGAATGGTTTGCTTTGAAATATTCCTTTAATAATCACATGATATCATGTTGTCATTCATTCTTCTCAATTCTCATTGTGTTTTTCCATAGCATTTTTGGATGCATTTATGGCAGTCTTATGTCCTGTATTCTTCTGAGAACAAGTGCTCTGTTGCTAAACGATGAATAATTTGTCGGTGAACTCCTTTCAGGATGGATTGACCCCGTTGGAGTTGTGCCTCCGGTTGGGTCATGATGTGCGGACGTATGAGCTTATCAAACTACTTAAAAGCTTCCCGAGACAAAAGCAGCATGATTTAGTTTAGCAACTGGAGGGTGTGACCCTCTTGGAGTCATTGAGGTTCATGACATCTTGGCCTGCTGGGAGGCCAGTTTTCAATGTACCATTCATGGAAGCTTTTTCTATGATTTTTCTACGAAAACAAAATTAGATTTTTTATTTTATGATTTTTCTATGATTTACTATGATTTTTCAAAAATTCACCGAAAATAAATAAAAAGCAAAGTTCAAAGGCGCCGGTACTGTAGCAACCACGCAGTACTGTAGCAACCACGCAGTACCGAAAATAGACGGTTTTAGAAAGTTCAGGGGGTAAAACAGACGGTTTCATAGTTGGGGGTGAAGTAGACCAAGTATGAAAGGTGGGGGTTAAGTAGATTTTTTCCTATATATTAAAAGATTTTTTACATGGTCAAGAGGGCCCGTTACGATGAGATCGCCAGAGGGCCTTTAAGATCCTAGGACCGGCAAGCTCCAGAGAGGTTCCACTGCTCCGGTATGGGTAGGGCCCCCCCCCTGGATCCGCCCCTGCTACCACTAGTCAAATATTTTGACAGTTCCTTTTATGCAGAAACACTGAATTTGCGTCTTTAAGGACTACCACAAGTCAAATATTCTGACAGTTCCTTTTTCTTGCATGTGCTGTCTTTAAGGACTTCTTTTTTCCTGCAAACACAAATGCAGAAATGAGAAATTCCGCCATCATCCCTATCAGACCTTCCATACCTCCTACCCAGCTGCAGGGCTTAGGAGCTCATATTTGTGTCCACTCTCATGCTAAACCAAAAAACCTAATAGCCAAATGGATAAGGCTATCAATGTTTTTTTCTTTAAGAATAGGCAAGAAACTGCCTATTATAATTTCTTAAAAAGATCTTACTGATTTAGTTTTTGTTGGCTTGCGCCCTAATATTAGAAAAAAGCTAGAGCACTTTGAGTTTCTCTCTATTAATCAATTGCTACCTAAAGCTTCGACCGTCAAAAGCCGAAGTAATATTGGAGAATCTCATAAATTACATCATCCTAACATACATACTATTGAATACCATTCAGATGGCTCAGACGATGAAACTACTAATTGTTTTATTACTAAATTTGTTTGGCCAGCACAAGCTAAATCAGTTACTTACTCTTCCCTCTAGCCCATTCACAAGAATCAGCATGAGAAGATGAAATTTACATTTGATGTATCCAAGTATGATCGGATTTTAATGAGATGTTAGAAAATGGATACATTATATTATTGCATCCTTTGCCACCACTTGATGAGTTGAAATGTCGTGCATATTGAAAATGGCATAATTTTGCTTCTCATGTTACTAATGATTGTAATGTCTTCCAGAGGCAAGTCCAATCAGTCATATTAATGAAGGCCGATTGAGTTTATCATAGATGTTGATTGATATGAATGCCCTTCCCCATCGATGCTTTTGAATTGAAGAATCTTGTTGTCTTGATTCGGCCTAATCATCAAGCTGATTGAGAAGACCTCGGACCGTGAAATCGAGTTCGGGAAGTCATTGGATGGCTAAGAGAATATTAAAATCTACATCAAATCTTCTGGGCTCATGAGGCAAGCAAAAGCTCCCGTTGGAGAGTAAAAAGGAGATGTCATTGCTATTATCCAGGGTGTTAAACGGCGAAAAACACCAAGGACTATTTCTTTAATCAGTCTAATTAAAATGGATCAAAGACCCCCACGCACCTACAAGCCAAGGCATCCGGAGATTGAAAATTGGAAGGTCAATAAAATTAAAAATTCTAGCAAGGACTCTTTTTCTTGCAAACAGCAAATGGAGAAATAAGAAATTCCGTCACCATCCCTATCAGACCTTCCATATGTCCTACCCAACTGTAGGGCTTAGGAGCTCAGATGTGTGTCCACTCTCAGGTTATCCCAAAAACTTAAAAGCCAAATAAAATCAAGAATACCATGTTGCATCAACATTACCTGGGAGGACAAAGGCGTCAAGCCAACACAACATCGCAGTCGCTTACACAGTCATCACCGATGTTGCCCCACATTGATCCAACCCTTACCATGCAGGGCTAGCCGCCGCAGTCCACTGCATGCCAAGCACCTGTCACGCCATCAGACCCGCTTGTGCTGTCTATTGGCGTTGTCCAACACCTTACTAGCCCTTGTAGGATCTAGGACCTCAATCACACAGTGGATTAGTGGCTAAACGCAAGAAAACGCGAGATCAAACTATGAACACACACAAGAACACAGGAAATGCTCCGAACTGGCAGCTGTCTACAGGGAGAGACAGTGCCCCTTTTCACTAACTGTAATTTGAAGTACAATACACGATATAATATGACGAAGCAACTGTTAAGTAGTGCTATACTACGGCTTTATATCCCAGCCAATACAAGACACATACACAGTAATGAAAAACTGTTAAAACATGGATACAAGACGAGCACATCGTAACTGTTGTTGGCCTGTGTCGTCGTGGACGCGCTCACCGTGCACCAACTGGTCCTCCATTCAAATTGACGTTTCCCGCCCACTGCTGCTGACTTGACTTCACCTGCTGTGTCATTGCACACGTGCACACGCTGGTTTAGCCCAACATACTCCCCCCTAAGCCAGTTGTGTACTCACATCTCGAACACCGATCAGGTGTTTCATCACCTCAAGTTTCCTAGCTGCTAGAGGCTTCGTCAGCAAATCAGCCTTTTGTTCATCTGCGCTCACCCTTTTCACCACTATCTGTCCTCTTTCTATGCACTCTCTGATGAAATGATACCTGGTATCAATATGCATGCTGCGTCCATGAAACACCGGGTTTTTCATCAGGGCAATAGCAGAGTTATTGTCAACAAACATTGTGACTACTCTGCGTGGTGTTGAATTTAATTCTGACAGCAAACTCCTAAGCCAGAGTGCTTGCATTGCTGCCACAGTAGCTTCCATAAACTCTGCTTCACATGAAGATAAAGCTACTGTCTTTTGCTTTTGTGAGCCCCAAGTTATCAAACAACCATTGAGATAGAAAGCCATTCCTGCAGTACTTCTCCTTCCCACAGTATCTGCAGCATGGTCACTGTCTGAGTAGGCAACCAACACCTCTGGATCCCCTCCTTTGGTGTACACCAGCCCATGATCAGCACTACCCTGCACATATCTCAGAATCTGTTTGACTGCATTCTGATGCATCATAGTTGGTTTTTCCATGTGTCTACTGACAATGCCAACTGAAAAAGCCAAATCAGGTCTTGTGTGCAATAAGTATCTCAGACAGCCTATGACACTCCTGTATTCAGTAGTGTCCACCCTTTTTCCCTTTTTGTCTTCATCTAATTTAGTTCCAGGATTCATGGGAACCTTAGTGGTATTGCAACCTTCCATCCCAAACCTAGCAAGAATTTTCTTGGCATACCCTGCCTGCTTCAGAGTGATAAAGTCATCATGCTGTTCCACTTCTATTCCCAGATAGTAGGAAAGCAATCCCAAATCACTCATTTCAAATTCTGCTGACATTTGTTGTTTGAACTTGTCAATTTCACTTGGAACATTACCAGTAATCAATAGATCATCTACATAGACACCCAAGATAATGGCAGCTTCTCCAGCTACTCTATTGTACACTGCTGATTCACTAGGACATTTTGCAAAACCTAGCTTCTTCAAGCTTTTATCAAGCTTGATGTTCCAGGCCCTTGGAGCTTGTTTGAGCCCATATAGTGACTTGCTCAACTTCAAGACACACTGTTCCTTTCCCTTAACTGCATATCCTTCTGGCTGTACAACATAAACTTCCTCTTCCAAATCACCATTCAGAAAAGATGTTTTGACATCAAGATGGTGTACCTTCTACCCTCTATTTGCAGCTAAGGCCAGAATCAGTTTCACTGTATCAATCCTGGCTACAGGAGCAAAAACTTCATCATAAGTCAACTCCATGCTTCTGCACATAGCCTTTTGCAACCAGCCTGGCTTTGTGCTTGACTATTTCCCCATCTGCATTTCTCTTCAATTTGAAAACCCATTTCAAACCAATGGCTTTATGACCAGTAGGTAGCTTTGACAATTTCCAAGTTCCATTCTTCTCAATGGATCTAATCTCATTGTTCATTGCCTCCACCCATTTTGGGTTCCCTACTGCTTCACTGAAATTCTCAGGTTCATCAGATTCAGTAAGTAGTGCTTCTACTTCATCTAAGTCTGCCAACTCTACTTCTTCAGTGTTATCATAAACATCATTCAAGTTTCTGAAATGCTGTGGTTCTTCATCTGATAGATCATCAAAGATCATCTCTAGATTTGATTGCTCCCCCACACTATGTGTGTTCTCAGTTTCCTGCAGTGAATTATCAGTATTGACACCAGCACTTGACTGTGCTCCAGGTGACTGTAGCTCATCTAGCACACTACCTGAACTACCTGCTGACAAAGTTTCATCAGTCCCTGGTTGAGGCATCTCTACATTGTCATCAACATTCACTGTCTCCCAGTCAGTGTTGTTAACAAACATCTCACCTCCAACCTGATCTTCTTCCATTTCATTTGTTGGGGATTCATTCCACCCCCAACTCACTGCTTCTTCGAAGATTGTATCTCTGCTGATTACAATCCTTTTCTGCACAGGATCATATAACCTATGAGCCTTGCTTCCTTCTTCCACACCAAAATATACTAGTCTTTGACTCCTGTCATCTAGTTTCTTCAGGTGTGTTGTTGTTTGTTTTGCATGTGCCAGACATCCAAACACGTTTACATGACCAAGGTGAGGTTTTCTGCCATTCATTGCTTCAAATGGAGTTTGCTCCCCCATAGGCCTAGTAGGCAGTCTGTTGAGCAAATAGACAGCATGTCTAACAGCTTCTCCCCAAAACTTTCCTGGAATCTTCATACTTTTCAGCATGGATCTTGCCATCTCCATAACTGATCTGTTCCTTCTCTCAACCACACCATTCTGTTGTGGTGAGTAGGGAGCTGTCATTTGTCTCTTTATCCCAGCTATTTCACATATACCTGCAAATAGCTTGGACAAAAATTCACCCCCTCTGTCAGATCTCAACACCTTGATCTTCTCCCCAGTTTGGTTCTGCACTTCTGCCTTGTACTTCACAAACACATCCACTGCTTGATCCTTACTCTTGAGCATAGAAACATTCATCCATCTACTATGATCATCAACTAGAAGCATAAAGTATTTGTTCCCAGCTGGTGTAGGAGGGGTGATGGGACCACATAGGTCAACATACACAAGTTGAAGTGGCTTTTCAGCTCTGAAACTTGTAGCTTTTGGAAAAAACTTCCTAGCTTGCTTCCCAGCCAGACATCCATGACAAACCTGTTCAGGATGTTCTATCATTGGCACACCTGTAGCCATCTTCTTCTCCACTAGCAATCTCAGAGACTTGAAATTCACATGACCCAACCTAGCATGCCATAGCCATGCTGGCTCCTCTATTCTTCCCATTAAACACACTGGATCAGCTAACTTGAGTTCAATTTTATAAAGTCTGTTAACTGATCTGTCAATTCTCATCACCAGCTTCCCTGATATTTTATCAACCACTTCTAGAAAATCATCATCAAGTAGAATTCTATGCCCCACTTCTATAAGCTGGCCTAGACTCACCAGATTACTTTTTAGCTTAGGAATGTAATACACCTCATGTAGTAACCACTGACCCTTATCTTTGCATTGAAACAAAACAGAGCCCTTTCCCATGATTTCTACTGCAGAGCCATCCCCAAATCTAACTTTGCCAGTTATATTTCTATTCAATTCCTTGAACTTAGTAGGATCACCAGTCATATGGTTTGATGCACCATTATCTAAGTACCAGACATTACCAGTGTTAAAGCCGCCACCAGTAAGATGCAGTTCTGGAATCACCTTCTCTTCCTTCAGGATCACTGCTCGTCGCCCTCCTGAAGCTTGCAATGGGCCTGGCATTTTCTCGAACAGCTGCGGCTCCTCCGCAACTGTGAGCATCAATGCTGGCTCGACGTTCTCCACCCGAACATGATGAGCCTCCTCGCCGCCTCCCTTCTTCTCCTTTGGACAGCGGTTGGCGTAGTGCCCTTAGTCCTTGCAGTTGAAGCACTGGATGTGCTCCTTGTTCTTCTTGGCGGCGCCGTCGCATCCTGGCGCATCCCCGTGCCCACCACGGCCATGACCTCTCCCTCGGCCCCGACCACCATGCCCGCGCCCGCCACCATCAGGCGACCTGCCTCTCCCCGAAGCCTCTCCGCCTGCCTTGCTCTGCCTTGCTTCCCACTCAGCATGTGTGAGCAATAACTGCCCTTTGCTGTCTGTCTTGGCACCTGATCCCCCAGCTCCCCGCTGGACTCTTTCCTTGAATGCCTTCAGTCTCCCGACTGCTTCTTCAAATAGCAACTCCTTCAGATCATAAAACTGCTCAATTCCTGCCACCACGCTGAGGAAGCGCTCCGTCACAGTGTCGAACAGCTTCTTGACCATGGCTGCGTCATCTAGCGTGCCTCCCAGGTTGTTGTATCTTACCGACATGGCGTTCAGCTTCCCGGCGTACTCATCAATAGGCTCTTCCTCCTTCATCTTCAGTGCATCAAATTCTGCCTTGAGCGTCTGCAGGCGCGCATCACGAACACGATCCGCGCCCACGAACCTCGCCTTCAGGCAGTTCTAGATCTCTTTTCTAGTCTTCTTCTTCGCCACTTGCATGAGTAGATCATCGGGTAGACACTGCAGGAGATGCGCCTTCGCCTTCTTGTCCTTGGCAGTTGCTTTCTCCTTCTCTGCCGCTGTCCGCGCCGTTGATGACTCCGCCTCCTCCGGCTCAACAACCTCCCATACTCCTTGTTCTTCCATGATGGCCTACACCCGGATGCTCCAACTCACATAGTTGGTCGCCGTGAGAAGCGGGTACACCACCCTCCCCCCATCTCCTGCGCCGCCGGTTCCCCCACCGCCGCTCCGAGAGCTCTCGTTCATCTTGGATCAAGCTGAGTATATGGAACTGTGTGATCGTCGGCTCTGATACCAGAATGTAGGATCTAGGACCTCAATCACACAGTGGATTAGTGGCTAAACGCAAGAAAACGCGAGATCAAACTATGAACACACACAAGAACACAGGAAATGCCCCGAACTGGCAGCTGTCTACAGGGAGAGACAGTGCCCCTTTTCACTAACTGTAATTTGAAGTACAATACACGATATAATATGACGAAGCAACTGTTAAGTAGTGCTATACTACGGCTTTATATCCCAGCCGATACAAGACACATACACAGTAATGAAAAACTGCTAAAACATGGATACAAGACGAGCACATCGTAACTGCTATTGGCCTGTGTCGTCGTGGACGCGCTCACCGCGCACCAACGGGTCCTCCATTCAAATTGACGTTTCCCGCCCACTGCTGCTGACTTGACTTCACCTGTTGTGTCATTGCACACGTGCACACGCTGGTTTAGCCCAACAGCCCTGCCATGCTGAGCTAGCCATTGTAATATGATACAAGCCACCAATCCAAAAACATAAACATCTACCTTTGATCGCCATCAAGCTAGTTGCGTGCAACGTAGCTCTCAATAACCTAGTCGCTTCATTGAAGATGGTAGAAATGTCAAGCGGGGAATCAAACTACCATCCGAAGACCTCCTTGCACCAAACACAACCAACTATTGCACATGACCGCTCGTCGCCTCACCATGCAGACCACCTTAGCAAAAGCACTTATGTTGTCCACCACATCTCGCGCTGGCCACTCATGCTAACTTTGCCCTGCCATACCGTACTGTCGCCCAACAACTGATACATAGAAGACATGCCCTTCAACATTGCGCCTATGCTGCATCCACATCCAATCCGCCTTTCACTACTGATGACACCCGCACCTTGAAACCACGATAAAGCCTCCACCCTCCTTAAGAGCATCTCCAAGTGTATTTTTAAACTCACTCTCTAAATAATCATTTGAAGAGCCATTAGAATAAAAATCGCTTTTTATATCTTTTCACCCTCCAACACTTCTATATACCTTGTGCACACTCTAGAGAGACAACCTTGCTCTTCATCTTTGGCTAGCGAGAAATCCATAACAGAGGATGTCAATATTTACAGATCTAATTAAATAAGCTATTGGAGAGCTTTTTTTTTTGCCAAAAATCTCTATTCCTGCCAATAGGGAAGGATATAGAGAGACTCTTGGAGTTTGTCTACCATCGGCTTGCAAAGACTGCTGCTACCAGCGGCGGCGGCCTTCCACAGCGAGCACCAATCCATCGCACACATGTGGCGTCTGAACCGCCTCATTTGCACGGCCACAGTGTTGCCGCACACTTCAGTTTGATTGTTTACTCATGGATGGTGATATGCTATGTTTGTGGCACACCACACCGTGGGTTAGTTAGTAGTTATGAAATTGAATTAGCACCTAAGAGAACCTAATAGACAAGTGAACATAGTTGTTCATGGTTGTTTTAACGCTAGCTATTAAATTGATGCCCATTTCTCTTTGTGGCTCAAAACATGTTGCTAGGATAAGTAGACTGTGGTGCCAGAAGATCTCAAAACCTTTTCTTACTCCTCTAATTGGGTTGAAAAACATTTTGCACCAATGGCAACGCACGGGCAAAATACTAGTGTTAATGCTATTTGCTATACTACTTGCTATATGTATATATGTAGTTGGTAGATAATCTTTACATTCTGCAAAAACTACCTTTATGCACCTCAAGTTTATACCTTGCTAGATCCTAAATAATGCATACTTCCTACTTATTATATTGGGTGAGTCCTAATGAGTACACTCGTATACTCACGGTGCTACCTTTAAGTTTTGCACGTAAGATGGCTTCTAATTATGGCTAATATTCTATCCTCCCAAGTCTACGTACTTATAACAATAACTAGGAGTGATATGATATAGCCTATGTGAGAAGCGTATCTCGTGGATGTGGCATGGTCCAGAGGAATGTTAAAACTATTGTTTGTTAGACTTCCGTTGCTGAACTCTATTGTTGTGAACTCGAGTAGTGTGCTAACAAACTTGGGACGTAACTTCAACTACCTTAGTGACGGCTGGGTCAATCTTGTTAAATCGACTATTGGTCAGAGGATGCAACTTGATTAAGTGTGGTCAATTAGAGGGTCCTTGCAACAAGAGTCACCATAATATAAGCTAATTAAGGTTTAGAGGAAATGGATACTGAAGATTCACAGAGGTGCCATGCAAAGGGGAAAACTATGGATATGGATGAAAAAAATATAGATCAATAATTGATAAGTTTATTACAACTAGGTAGAGATATTACAAAGCATCTATAAGCTTATTGCGTTAAAAATGAATAAAGTGTAAAACATGCAAATTAATATAAGTAGTTTTATTAGTTGTAGGTATTAAACATTACTCCCAGTCCCATTATGATAAGCATATTTTGTATAGGAAAAAAAATCAAATTTTACAAACTATGACCAAATAATTAGTCAAAATTTATACAAGCTTAGGACATAAATTTACGTCAACATATAGATTTGTGTTCAAAATACCTTTGAGGCAATATTTACTTTTGCAAATGACACGTTGTAGGAGAAATTAACGGTCAAAATCTATTTAATATGCTTTTTTCTTGATAAAAAAATGGTTATCATCAATTCGGGATGGAGAGTCTAGCCTGTGTGGTAGCATGGGTTGATGGACTAGCAATACCAAATTAATATGCTACTAGTCCATCAACCTGTGCGGGGATATAAGAATTAGTTATTGTATAATAACATGTGACTAATAAAGAATTACTTATATTAAATTATATGTTTTTCTCTTTGTTTTTTTAACATAATAGACACAATAGATACTCATAGTCTATATCCAGTTATCATAAACTTATTAGTATTGTTTTAAGAGACTTATCTGTACATTTGTTTCAATCATATTCACATTTTTCTTTGTATGGCATCTTTGTATACTTTAAATATGCAATTAGTTTGAAACCTTACCATTAACTATGTGGCTCTTGTTGCATCATATATCCTACAAAGTCATGAGTCAATTTGGATTGAAATTTTATTCTTATTGACTGCTACAAATTCTAAGTTAAATTAAAACTCTTGTCCTTATTGTATCTTTTATTAACTCTCTTTTTCTCTACTTTGTAGAATAAGAATTTTAGGTCGTAGAGTACGTTCTTAAATACAACAATATCATAAGCAATCATTTGAAACCTGCACCATGTCACTTAACATAAGTGATAGAGTTTGAAGTAATATCTTGGATAGGGGTAGTAGTGCTAACCTCAATAGTATTTTAATACTTAAGTCTTATAATGCTCAACTTTTTACTCTAAACTAATCGTAAAGGGCCAGAAAGATATAAACCACCAGTGATCTCCCATGCTTTTCAAGATGATTGAATTTTTCTATCAAGGAATTATATATGGAGTTATAGTTATACTATCAATATAGACGTGTCAAATTTTAGTTAAAATATATAAATATATATAAAGTAACAACATATATAAATTATATACCATAGTTACTAATATGGTTTTAAACAATTTGTTAGTATCATTCGTATATGAGTTGTTAAGTAAATATTTTTTATACGATGAAACATAACATATATATTTATCGCTCATGTATGCTGGCACGACGTGTCTACTTACTTTAATCAAATCTTAGTATATTAATATTGATAGAAGTGGGTAATGTCGAAACTTATGTATATATATGCTTATTTAAACATTTTTTAATAAAAAATGTTGACAATTTAGATGCAGATTTAAGGATTTTTTAATATTTCTGATAATGAGATGAAAATTGGGTTACGTAAACTATCTATTGTAATAGGAGGACATGGGTAATTGATGCAAATTTTGGTCTACTTTAGATCATATTTCTTAATGACATAGGTAGGTAATTTAAAGATAGACTCATTGGTTACTTTCTGTTGTTTTACACGATAGTAAATGTCGGTAATTATTTAGAAAATAAAATAGTTCCAAAAGCTCTATATCAATGGTGATTAGGTTATACCAAATTGATGGTCATATGTTTCTAATTTTTCTGAGATTTTCTAGGGTCGTGTTTGTAAAAAATAATGAATATAAAGATCAAAGGTGATTGAAGAGTTGAAAAGTTGATGAATATAAATGAACTGTATCCAAGTTGGCACCTTTATTTTTTCCCTACGTATTCCCTCCTTGCTCGATTGTCTCTAGCACTTTCTCGCCGATGTTCCATGTTTTGTTGATCGATATTGAGGGATATGATTAATTATGCACAAAAAACTCTGAAGTAAAATATGAACCACAATTCATTTGGCTAGAAATTCAAGACTGTAAACACGTGGAAGTAGATATATTCTCGTGTTGCTCTTTTTCTTTTGAATTTAGAATGTTTACACTAGTAAAAAAAGGGCTTCTATTCCCGGCTGCCAACCCCCTTTATTCCCGGTTACGCAGCCGGGAATAGGAGGTCTGGAATAAAGGGTTAGTAGCCGGGAATAGAAGTGGACCTTTAGTCCCGGTTGGTGCCAACCGGGACTAAAAAGGTAGCCACGCCAGCGCCTAGGCTGGCCCCTTTATTCCCGGTTGGTATTACCAACCGGGACTAAAGGGTCTTTTTTTTTCTTTTCCTGCTTATTTCAATTGTTGATTCTTTTTTGTTTTAATTTGGTTTTCGAATACGCATTATTCGCTGCAAAGTAATATACGTATACGCACGCGTACTATAAAGTTTTCGCTCGATCAATGCACACAAGCAACACAAGTAAAAGTAAACTAAAACATAATATTACATTTCATTGTCACATGTAAAGTTTGCATTAATCGTACATTTCATCATCACATGTTCTTTGGATCAATATGAAATTTGGCTTTCATCATCACATATTTGGGTCATAGTAAAACTCGCCGCCGGGAGTTAAGACCTGATCATTCAGAAATCCACCTATTGTCTCTTGGATTGCTTTGAGATGGTGTGTGTCCAGGGTTTTTTCCTTCAACTATTGTCTTCAATTTGAGATATGAGATAAAGAAAAAGTATATTAGTATGTATATATATATGTGTATCAAGAATAATGATAAATAAATTATATCAATCACGAATATATATATATAAATATATGTATGAAGAATATATGTATATATGTGTACACTTATCCTTTTTTCCTCTAGACTAATTTTTTTAGCACACTCTCATGAACTCACAAACATAGTATCCACAGAGATTGGTCCCCTGGGGCTGCAGCAGAACCCACTTTACGAGAAAAAGATTCGTCATCATCCGAGCATAGGGAAATTGAACTAAGGTAGGTATATAGTACTTACTTTGTATAGCACTACTTTCAGTGGCACTTTGCATTTCATATGGTGTTCCTGACAGACCTTTTCCCAACAGCTACCAAATAACATAAAAAATATTTGGACCATTAATTTGCATGCAGAGAGACTAGAATAGTTTTGCTAGTGAGACTGCAATTACCTCTGAATAATATCTATCATCTCTTGGAACTCTTTTTGCTCTTTTCCCATTGAGTCCCAGATGCCTAGATGACCTTTCTCCAGATCGAGTTCCATCAATATCCAGTGTTCACTGCCATGTCCATTAACACTCATTAATTAGCTAATAGGTACAGTGAACATATATATATGGATACACGATCGTCGACATTATGAACACTTACCTGAAGTTGTAGGGGAAGAGTATACATTTCTTGTCACGTTGCTTCTCTAAGAACATCTTGATATTGGCCTCCGTTTCTGCTTTCCATGTTGGATGGGGTTTAGGGTTTTTGAATACGATATGTGGATCAATGAAACCAATATCAGTACACCCTCTCTTTTTGCACTCTCCCATCTCAAACCTGCATCATATATATAGAGTGAGGATAATAAACACAGACATGTACATATGTAGCGACTTATTATTAATTAGTAGAAAGAATCACTTACAGACAATAGCAGCTGATGAGAGTCTTGTCGAGAGAGTTCCGGTGGACTAGTTGGTGTAATTCAGCAAACTCAATGTACATAACGTCATCGACACGGAACCAATGGTCGTCTTTGATTCTGACAGAAATATAGAACTCTTTCCGGTGACACATGTCGAGGTATAAGGTGTTTAGCTTGAACAATTGTGTACCCAGTTCATTGATGGTCTTAGGATTCCATAGACTCCTACCATGCTCATATTTCTGCCATTCATCCGCTACCGGCGCACTTTCGAAGAGGAAATCGCCAAGGTCGATACCTCTCATAGCATAAAAGTTAGCAAGTTCCGTCATATCCACTTCTTTATCAGTAGGTATTTCCATCATATCCAGCATATCTATGTTTGAACCATATTCATTAGCAATAACTAGAGGAGGGACTGATTGCAATTCTTGTTCTCTAAGTTGTGCAACAGTTTTCCCTGCTTTAGCAGCTTTCTTGATTATCTTGCTAAGAGTGCGGTCAAAGTCTGATGGTGGTGAGGGCTTACGAGCTTGCCGCCTCTTTTTCTGCTCAGCTTCCACCATCCGCCTTAGTTTAGCTGGAGGTAGGTGGAAGTGCTTCTGCTCCTGCTGCTTCCTCTTCCCTGTGCCTGAGAAGAATGCTTCGACGATTTTTTAACCTCATCATCTAACTCCTCTTTACTCATTTCACTAGGCAATTTCTGTGGAATTGGCCTTGGTTTCACAGGGGCCTTCTTGGTCGTCTTCGCCGGCGGGGCAGATGGCTTATTTGTTTGCAGCCGTCTTCCCTGGTTCATGGGAGGAGGTGGGGGAACAGGCGTTGGAGACCTTCGAGGCGGCGTTGGAGAACGCCTTGGAGGTGGGGGAACAGGCGTTGGAGACCTTCGAGGCGGCGTTGGGGAACGCCTTGGAGGCGGTGGCGGCGGCGATGGAGACCGTCTTGGAGATGGTGGGGATGCAGCCGTGTCTTCTACCCCATCGTAACCGCCGCCCGGAGCACTATGCTTGTTTGGTGATTATACTATTGGACTTAGGTTGGGGGAGACCCTGCTGTGTGCGTATAGAAGACAATGAGTCAATTGTTATTTAAGAGGCAATATAAAATTAATAAAAAAAATTATTTCGTTCACTTTCATCCGTACCTATTGTGCAGCAACGGCTTCCCAGGAATATTGATGTAGCGCTTGCGCCATGCAATGAATGACTTCTCTGCTTCTCCCACGGTCTTCTCCCTGTCACCTCCATGAATGTCAAGAGGCACATCGCTAAAACCTTCAATAGCTTTATCCACCGAGTTTATTTTATATATGTTTTGTATTTAAATGTTTAAGTCTTATTATTTGCGCAGTAAATTCAATACTAGGCATAATTTTTTTTAGAAAAAGTAATAAACTTTATTTTCATTTACTGCACACAAAAAAAATGTGACCTAAACTATTGTGTTTTTTATTATAAATGTTGAACATAATGCAACTAATACTCACTATTTTCGTTAATGCAAAAATGTAGACTTTAATTGAAATTATTAATTTTATTGGTTTTCGACAGAAAATTAGTTTTCACGTAATTGTAACGTAAATCTTTAGGTTCTTCATTAATCATTGTATAATTAATCGGTGAGTTCGGGCGCAAATCCGATTAAAGTTAAAAAAGTACCAAACCACCTCAGAAAAATCTCAAACTTGGTGGTGGCTACACATAGGGCATTTGTAGTCTTGAGAAAAAGTTTGAGACCAATTCGGCACTGGAAAGCAAATGGACTTCAGAGTCCCAGAGAACCTAGATGTATAGATAGGGTTCGACAAAAGGTTCTATATACCTCTGTGAAGCACGTCGACTCTGCCTATGTCGAAATGGCTTGAAATTTTTTTGGCAGTCATTTACACCAAAAATATGGCCCACACAAGATCTTAGATTTTTCTGATAATTATTTTTATTATTACATTTTTCTTTGTGCCGCGTGAGACGAAATATGGCGAATTACATATTCAAAACAATATAATTTTGCATCAACCTCCACAAATATTTGTCTCCTAGGGCACAAGAGACCATTTGGCAAAGTTTGGCACCATTCCGGATCTTTTCGGGGGTGGACTCAGTTCAACGTATAATTAATCGGTGAATTCACGCGGAAATTCAATTAAAGTGCAAAAAGCACCAAACTAGCTCAGAAAAATCTCGAACTTGGTGGTGGCTTCACACAGGGCATTTGCAGTCTTGAGAAAAAGTTTGAGACCAATCCGGCACTAGAAAGCACATGGACCTCAGAATCCCAGAGAACTTAGGTGTATAGATATGGTTCGACGAAAGGTTCTATATATCTCTGTGAAGCACGTCGACTCCGCCTATGTCGAAATGGCTTGAAATTTTTTTGGCAGTCATTAACCCCCAAAATATGGGCCCACACAAGATGTTAGGTTTTTCTGATAATTATTTTTATTATTACATTTTTCTTTGTGCCGCGTGAGACGAAATACGGTGAATTATAGATTGAAAACACTAGAACTTTGCGTTGAAATACGGTAAAATAAAACTTAAAAACTTATGTGTAAAAATTATATTTTTTCCCTAAAATCTAAAACTATTTTTTCAACAAAAGACTCTAAAAATCAAATTATACTTAAGAAAAGAATATAAATGAAACTAATAAACTAAAACTATTTTTTTAATGACTACTGGCGGAAGCTTTATTCCCGGTTAGAGATTATAACCAGGAACAAAGATCAATATTTATTCCCCTCTAAAGCCTCCAGCCGGGACTAAACATTTAGTCCCGGTTAGTGGCTCTAGCCGGGACTAAATGTCGATCTTTAGTCCCGGTTATAGCCGCTAACTAGGACTAAAGGTTTGCCTGCCGAGCCAGCAGCGTTGGGCAGCGACCTTTACTCCCGGCTCGAGGGTATAGTCGGGATTAAATCTCCTTCACTCTCGGGTTCAAAAAATGCCGGGAGTAACTCCGAAAATGGTGCCGAGACAAAAGGTCTGTTCTCTACTAGTGTTAATTAGATCCTAAATTGGAAGGTGTATTAGTGACACTAATCTAATGTCTTAGATCCCTTTTCTGGCATTGATTCATATATAGTTGTGGTATAAGGGATACACATGCATGCTTACACCGTGTGTTGTTTGGGGTCACGATCCGACGACAACGGCAGGTGTTGTTTGGGGCACTCCTAATGTAGGTGCACCTTGGTTGTTTCGGTGGCAAACAGTGTTGTAGTTTGGGGCACTCCTAGTGGCCGGTGCACCTTGGCTGTTCCGGCGGCCAACGGTGTCATCGACACATAGAGTTGATTTGTTCACAATATCCTGGCACTTGCTTTATATTCACCACTGGAAAACTGGATTTTACCGAGTGCTTTTTATCGGGGCACTCGGCAAAGCAATATTTTGCCGAGTGCCACACTCGGCAAAATAAAACACTCGGTAAAGGTGGCTTTGCCGAGTGCCAGGCACTCGGTAAAGCCTGGTCTCGGCAAAACTGGGCTTTGCCGAGTGCCGTGGCACTCGGCAAAGATCCCACTCGGCAAAAGGTGGCCGGCCCATGACGGCGGCCACCTGCCGTCAGATTTTGCCGAGTGCCTAACGGCTGGCACTCGGCAATTTTTTTTATTTTTTAAAAACATATTTTGCCGAGTGTAAGCCTTGGTCACTCGGCAAATGTTTTTTTTAATTTTTTAAAACTTATTTTGCCGAGTGCCAGCACCAGGCACTCGGCAAATTTTTTTTAAATCAACTTTGCCGAGTGCCCCCTGGGCCGGCACTCGGCAAAGCCCACTTTGCCGAGTGCCCTCTATGGCACTCGGCAAAATATTTTTTTTATTTTGGGCCCAAATTTTTTTCTGGGGCCTTGTGACAGTATTTCAAACTCTATTTTAAAATTTGGGGCAATTTTGACTTTTTTTTATATATTTCATTAGTTTATTTCGTTTCGTCGAATTTTTTGGGATATTTCAAATTTGAACTGCAGGTACATGGAATAATGAACTTTTGTCATCCAAAAATTGATACTCATGATATTTAGGGTATGTTTAGGCCGTATTCAGGAACTCACATGAAATCTCGAGCATCTCATTGATGTAACATGTCGAGGTACTTGCCGGAAATGTGATTTTAAATTATATAAAATGCAAACGAAGTCCAAAAATCATGAAACTTGTCGAGGCGTCGTGTTATCGCATGTGGAGGCAGTGGTAAAAAATTGAGAAGGTTTCGAGCAAGTTGTGACATCGAATGCCAAAAACCCAGACATCTCCACATGTGATCACCCCCGCCGCCGCCGCGCCCACCCCCACCCCCACCCCCTCCAGCGCCGCCCTCATGCGCCCGCGCCCTCCACCGGCCTCGCCGTGCCCACGCCCGTCACCGGCCCCCCTCGCCTCGGCCGCCCAGAGGTGGCTGGCTGGTGCCGGCCGGCCATTTTCGGCAGCGGCGGCCGTGTCCCGGCCATCCCTTCCCTGGCCGCGCCGCTCATAGGAGTAGGGGAGGTAGGAGGAGCAGGGGAGGAGGGAGAGAAGGGAAGGGGAGAAGAGGAGGAAGAGAAGAGGAGGAAGAAGGGAGAAGGGAGGAGGAAGAAGGAAGAAGGGAGGTAGTAGAGGAGAAGGGAGGAGGAAGAAGGAGAAGGGAGGTGGAGAGGAGAAGGGAGGAGGAAGAAGGGAGGAGGAGCCCTGGCCACTGTCCACGCCTCGTTAGCGGTGGTGCCATGCCCTCGGCGCCCCACTCCCGACTCCGCCCACCGTCGATGAGCACACTAGGTTCGCCCTTCCCTTTCTATTCAAATCGTGCAATGGATGTCGGCCATCGAGCCCTTGTTAGTAGTAATAGTTGTTGTATGTGGTTTTCGGCCATCGAGCCGTTGTTTGTGGATGTTGGCCTTCGTGCCAATCTTTTTTGCAGGTTTTTGAAACCTCCCCGTGCACGGGAGGTTCTGCCGAAATTTTCAATTGTCACTAATGTATTGCCTTTTTATGCAGGAGGAGGCCCCGACGGAGGGACCTCGGTGACCCCGATTGCCTTCGTCAGCGTTGCGGTGGAGAGGAGAAGGGAGGAAGAAGAAGGGAGGAGGAGCCCTGGCCGCTGTCCACGCCTCGTTAGCGGCGGTGCCGTGCCATCGGCGCCCCGCTCCCGACTCCGCCCACCGTCGATGAGCACACTAGGTTCGCCCTTCCCTTTCTATTCAAATCGTGCAATGGATGTCGGCCATCGAGCCCTTGTTAGTAATAATAGTTGTTGTATGTGGTTTTCGGCCATCGAGCCGTTGTTTGTGGATGTTGGCCTTCGTGCCGATCTTTTTTGCAGGTTTTTGAAACCTCCCCGTGCAGTCTGCCAAAATTTTCAATTGTCACTAATGTATTGCCTTTTTATGCAGGAGGAGGCCCCGGCGGAGGGACCTCGGTGACCCCGATTGTCTTCGTCAGCATTACGGGTCTGCCTGCACCGTGTCGCGGCGCCACTGCACCGACTCGCCACAGCCCCGCTAGCCTAACCTCACCGACACCCTAGGTATAACCCCTCTATTCGTATCATGGTCTTAGGTCGATGATCCCAGTTAGGCGTCTCCCGTCCGAAAGAGATACAGTCGGAGTTATGCAGGTCTTTGCATATCTACGAGCGTTTCTATTTTGGATTGTCCACGTTTTTTGGATAGCCCATGGATGCGTAGATGGGTTAGTTTCCATGGTCTGCTCCGGTCCGAGATGGTGTTTCGGCATCACCCCCCTGTTGTTCTTCGGATACACACTCTCCCTTGTAGGACGTGTATCGGGAGAACAGCGGGGAGGTGCTGCCGAAATTCCGTCTCGGATAGGAGCGGAGCATGGAAACTAACCTCATCTATGGATCCGCGGGTGGGATTAGGACCTATCCTCACCTATTAGAGAGTAGGGACACCACGTAGATGCAATTGATGGTGACTCATATGTGCTGATACGTCTGTTAAAGGATAGAGGACCGTGAGTGGATGTACACGCTCCGGAGAGACGAGCACGATTACAACTTGCTGTTTATAGTCAAGGTCGAAGAATTCTTACAGCATGCATTTGGCGAGAGTGCTGGAGGCCATTCTCTAGTGGTTTGTCCGTGCAGCGGTTGTGACAATAGAAGAAGGAAAGATAGGTTAACCATGGGTAAACATATTGTGAAGTTTGGATTTACTCCGGGTTACCACCGGTGGATCCACCATGGTGAAGCCGATCGTATCAGGGAGGAGGTGGTGAGACCATGGCTCGAGGCTTTCGATGATGATGCCGGGGTAGCAGACATGCTGGATGACATGCACCAAGCTCAGTTCGCTGAAGGACGTGACAAGGAGGAGATGGAGGCTGCCGTAGATGCCTTCTACCTGATGTTGGACTCAGCATAGAGACCCCTTCATGATCATACTAATGTTTCTCAGCTGGATGCCATTGGTCGCGTAATGGGGTTGAAGGCCGAGTTAAACCTAAGTCGAGAAGGCTTCGACAAGATGGTGGCCATGTGGAGCGATATGCTACCGAAGACACACATTATGCCGAAGAACTTGTACGAGTCAGAGAAGCTCCTTATTGCACTTAAGATGCCGTATGACAAGATACATGTGTGTCCGAAGGGGTGCGTCCTATTTAGGAAAGAACATGCGGATGCAAAGTACTGCCCGAAGTGTAAATTCTCTAGGTACGTGGACTTGAAAGAGGGGAGGTGGGAGCCAGCCTGGTCGTGGGACAGGTACAAGCTCGGCTCGGATGACGAGCCGGACAACAAGTAGGAGCGGGTTTTGGCGGACTTTTGGGTAAGTGTCTCACAACATAGCTCAATACATCTCCTCCATTGGTTAAGTCTTTTATTGAAATAATGAACGGATACATCGTGTTTGTATGCAGAGGTACTTCAAGGCCGAAGAAGGTCGAGAGACCCTAGCGGATCAGATGGCACACAGAGCCTGTAAGAAGTACGTCGACGACATGATTCACGAGGCGCGACTCCAGGCCCACGTCGACTACTACAGGTCCATCAAGAAAGAGCCCCTCAACAAAACCAGCGCAAGAAAGGTGGCGCTGACCAAGGAGCAGTACCTTCAGGTAGGTGAATAATATTGATTTGTTTTGAGATTTAGTAGGTCCAGAATTGATCTTCTTATATGTCAAACACTAGATGATGTGTAGGTGCCGGCCTCATGGTGCATGTCGCATAGATCGACATGGTCGAGGATCATGGACAGGTACCTTGACCCGACGTACATTGCAAAGCACGAGCAAGGCAAGCGGAAGCGGGCACTAAGGACCGGTCCAACTCACCACCAAGGCAGCCGCAACCTCCCCGCATTCAAGCGAGCACTTGTACGAGATGTCATTTATCTATTCTAACGCTCAATTTTGCCTAATTTCTAATCATCTTGCCGTCTTTCTCGCAGGAGGTGGCACACCCGGACGTGCCGGTGTCAGAGTTTGGGGCATGGGCTGTGTCCCACATGGGCCCGGTGAAATCCGGTGTCGTCTTCAACCCGGATGCCACTGCCCAGGCTTATTCTGACCCAAGCGTCCACGCTAATAAGGTCAGAGACTACGCGGAGGCGGTTAGGGTGCTCCGTGGCTTAGATCACAATCTGAGCACTGAGCCCCTTGAGATAGAGGTGATCGTGAGGCTGGGGCAAGGTAGGAAGCACGGGCGGTTATGGATTGCAGACGGCGCCAACTCCTCGAGCTCTGCACCCTCTCTCTCCGACGTGAGGGCACGGAGCACGGCCAGAAGCCTTCCCATACGTGCACGACCTACTCCAACACTGTCGCGGGTTGACGAACTTCAGGTAATTTTGGTTTCACTCGTCGTACATTGAACATTACACACAATGATCAGATTTGCAATACTAAAACATGTGATTGAAACACTGCAGGCCAAGCTGGCAGAGACAAGGGAGACGCAAGCGCACCTGACCGCAGAGTTGGAGGCCACGAAGAAGCAGATGGCGGACATGTATCAGATCATGCAAACCATCGGGCAAGCATCGGGTGTCCAAGTGCAGTTGCCAGCTCCAGCTCTGGTTCGACACTTCACTCCTATGAGTATGAAAGTTTAATGCGTTCGTGCCATTGGGATTGTCGGCCTTTGTGCCGTTGTGATTTTCGGCCTTCGTGCCGTTGGGATTGTCGGGCTTCGTGCCGTTGTGATTGTCGACCTTCATGTCGTTGTTTCTTGTAGCTTTGAAACCTCCCTGTGCAGGGGAGGTGCTACCAAAATTTTCAATTTTGAGTCTAACACATGCAATCTCTTCTCTTTTGTGCAGCCTCCGTCGGCGGGTTCAAACAATCCCGCTACCGTGTCACCGGCGGCTGATCGCGTCAACCCTTCACCGCAGTCTGGTCCTTCACCGCTGTCCGGGGGGCCACACCTGCAGTCTCCGTCGCCGTAGTAGGGATATTGAACTTTGTGATGTTGAACTTGTAATAATAAACTTGTGATGTTGAACTTTGGTGCATTTGTGATGGATTTTCGATGGATTTATTAAATATGCGTGTGCTTGTGATATATAATGCATGTTCGTGATATAGATGTGATGATTGATGTATATATATATATATATATATATATATATATTGTCTGTTACAATGGAATTTAAAAAAAAATTGCAATTCTTCGGGTCTTTGCCGAGTGCCATGGGCAAGGCACTCGGCAAAGATTTTTCAAAAAAAATATAAAATTTCTTTGCCGAGTGTCTTTTTTTTTAAAAAAAATCAGAAATTCTTTGCCGAGTGCCTTAACAGGGGCACTCGGCAAAGAAATTATTTAAAAAAAATAAAAAAAAAACTTTGCCGAGTGCCTGGGCAGGGGCACTCGGCAAAGTAAATTTTTTAAAAAAATAAATAAACCCTTTGCCGAGTGCCTGGGCAGGGGCACTCGGCAAAGTACTTTTTAAAAAAAATAAAAAAACTTTGCCGAGTGCCTGGGCTAGGGCACTTAGGAAAGTAATTTTTAAAAAAAATAAAAAAATTTTTTGCCGAGTGCTGGGTCGGGCACTCGGCAAAATAACCGTTAACGGCCGGCGCCGCAACGACCGAAAATATTTTGCCGAGTGCCGCCCCAAGCACTCGACAAATTTTTTTTTTATTTTGCCGAGTGCCCGGATAAAAAGCACTCGGCAAAGACCATTTGCCGAGAAAAAATTTGCCGAGCGGACTCTGTCGAGTGCTACACTCGGCAAAGCCTTTGCCGAGTGCAAAGGGCTCTTTACCGAGTGTAAAAACACTCGGCAAAACCACGGCCTCCAGTAGTGATTATCCCTTCAGTTATTCTGAGCCCTTTGGAAACCCATGCATGTTGCGTAATATAATATTTTCTGGTACCTAGATATTAGGCTATTTTTATTAAAACAGCCTGGGACGGTGGTAGGGAAATAATAGTTGATTTGTCTTTTCCTTCATTCTTTGGTACCTAGTACGTACGGAGTACATGTATTTTGGTCTCCCGGCTAGAAGCCCTGCGGGATTGGACGTGGAAGACAAAAATAATGGATCTTTCCTTTTTTTCTTGGTATACACAGTATGTAGATTTTAAAATAATATATTTATCTTTTTTCTTCTTTTCATATATAATAATGGCAGAGGTGGCTAATTTTAAAAATGTAATAGATCTAATGGTTACGGATCGCCAGTCTTTTAACTTGATGGTTTGATGTTTCTGATTAATTAATGTGAGAATTTCTTGTATTTATCTTTTTTTCTAGCGCGTCTGGTGAGAATTAACGTGGAGGCCGTTGGGGCCTCCAATTAGTAATAGTAAGATTTGTGCATTTTTCTGCAAACTTAATTAAAGTTGGAGAAGGTCAATTTAACTAGGGACAAAACTAAAAACAGCTTACAATTTCAAATGGAGGGAGCATTGAACACGTTTGGTTCATGGAATGCACAATTGCGGAATGATCTGATCCTAAATACTCCCTCCGTCCCAAATTATAAGTCATTCCAACTTTCTTGGAGAATCAAAGCATCTCAAGTTTGATCAAATTTATATAATAAGATAATAACATTTATGATACCAACTAAGCATCATTGGATTCTTCATTAATTATATTTTCATAGTGTACCTATTTCATGTCATAAATCTTTGTAGTTCTCTATATAATTTTGATCAAACTTGAGATGTTTTGACTCTCCAAGATTTTTGAAATGACTTATAATTTGAAATGGAGGGAGTACAAAGCCAGCGACCACATTTCGTTTATGTCATGGGTCCAACCCATCCCTTACCGAGTAAGCTTGTTTCTGTGCACAAGTCCGTCACCGAGTCATTCCGTGAGAATCCATCGGACCACCTCATTCGGCGTCAACTCGTTCCGGATGAGATCCCTCCATAAACCAAACAGGCTGTTACATGGCTGTATCTTGGAATACCACCTGCTAATTAACTAGACGTATATAGAACTAGCAGAGAAGTGAACTGATGCATCACAAGTCCAAAGCCCAGATGACCTTGATTTCGACCTGACCGCTGTCGATGCCGAAACGCTGCACCTCCTGTCCAGAGGGTTCAGGGCGGAAACGAGCAACGAGGGGTTCAGGGAGGAGACCCTCAGCCGCCGTGTGGTTACAAGAAGCGACCGAAGTGTGCAGGGCGGCCGCTATAAGGAGCTGCGAGTGCGAGGTGAGTGGCACCGCAACAACGGACCGCGACAAGGGGACGTGGGAGTCGCGGGTGACAGCCACTCTCTCCTCTGCGTCCTGGCAGAAGAGCAGGCTCTGGGCATCGAGATCGCGACACCTGGCAGTTATCCTGCCATGGACGAGGATGTCGCCGGCGGCGCCTTGCTCGGCAGCGAACAGGAGCCTGACCTGCACGGTGGCTTCCACCGCGTTACTCAGCACCGCGTAGGTCACCTCCAAGGGCCCATGGCTTGTGCTGATGGTCCGCGTCAACACCGTGTCGTAGTCGTAGGCTGCATAGTTCGCGTCGTCGTTGTCGTCGTTGTAGCAATCCCAGAGCAGCGACGTCGTCGTCCTGCCGTCGCTACGGCGGTGGCCATCTTTCTTGGAGATGTCGATTCTGACGTAGTCTGCCTCTGTCGTGGAGATGCCTAGTTCAACGTTGGAGTCTGTCTCTGTCGTGGAGCTGTCAATTTCAATGGAGACGCCCCCGTACGCGGAGATGGCCCTGTAGGGTCCAGTGAGCACCAGATCATGACCCTGGTCGAATTGGATACGTGAGAAAAAACAGCATTCAGTAAGATGCCGATAAACCGACAGCAATATTTGAGGTGTTTGAATCTTGACGCTATTTCAGAAAACAATCAAATACAACTAACTAGTACAGTTAAAAAGAGAACCTATAAAAAATATGGAGTAATTCACAATTTTCTCTTTAGTCAAACACCGTACTGTAATATTCTATACTAGGGTGGGTGCATAGTGTAGACGAGAACTCACCAGCGTCGACCCGTTCTCCCGCTTGCTGGTGATCGTCTTGGTCTGGCTGTGGCGGCTCCAGCAGCCAGTAAGTCCAGTCCAATCGTAGATGGAGCGCAGGTGGGCGAACATCCACTCGCCGAAATGTCGTCCATATTGATGAGTATCACTGTCACCATCATCATCGTGATCCAGTGAGCCCAACATGGTTCTTCTTCTTCCAAGGTCGTCGTCGTCCGGCCTGTCGTCCTTGCTGTAGATGTTCTGCCCGCGCATCCCGTCGAAGACCGAGATGGTGCCGCACATGTAGAAACCAGCGCGCATACCGAACATCTCCAGCATGCAGTGGCCTTGTTGCCCGAGGACGTGGGCGATGGTGGAATCGTCGTTCCAGTGCCTCAAGATGTCGCCGTCGTCGGCGCCGCTGTCACCGTCTGCCGCCGTATCCTGAGGTGGTGGCGGCGGCTGCGACGACCCTAGTGCCCTCGGGCCCGACCAGTTGAGCAGCAGCTGCACTACCTGGAGTGCCTGTCCCACGTTCCTGACATCAACTTGCGGAGCTAGAAGCTCCGGGGGCCATGCCGGAGGATATGACGACACATACCGCCGCGTCCCGCTCCCGTACTTGTTCCACCAGTCCCAGCGCAGCACGGCGTGCGACATGAGCTTCCAGTTCCACAGCAAGTGCACCTGCCGCTCGGCGATGGCGCCCGTGCAGCGGTCCCAGCCATCGAGCACCGTCTCGAAATGCGGGATCATCCTGGCGGCCTCGCAGACCATGACGATGAGGCGCGCCAGGTGCCGCCGGGTCCGTTCGTCGACTCCGCCGCCCGCCGGAGCCTGCTCGTAGGCCGAGAGCCGGCGCACGGCGTCCCTGGCGAACCACCTGCCGAGCCCGAGCCCCACCAGGTTCATGGCGCCGCCGACGATGCCGCCGTAGCGGACGTCGCACTCAAGGAAGGTGGAGTTCCATTCCACCGGGAGGACCCGCGCGCTCCTACCGCCGCCGAAGCCGAACTCGTACCACTGGCCCCGCCGGTTCCGGAAGCCGATGAGGTACACGTTGTCGTCGCGGATTGCCAGGGTCGTCGCGTGGCCCTCGTTGCGGACTAGCAGGGTGACGTGGATCCACCGCGCCGGCCGGTGAGGACTGCGTTGCCGTGGCAGTACCGGGTGCGGCGCGTGGTGGAAGTCCACCACGCTCTGGCGGTCGCTGACGGGTTCGTACTCGGCGAGCACCATGCGGAGCACCTCGATGAATTCGCCGTAGTTTTCTTCTGCTACGTCGTACTCGATTGTTTCGATGGCAGCTTCCATGGACCAGCTTGTGCACCTTAGCTTTTTTAGTGGCCAAATCCCTTGCGTGCACTGTTGTCAAATCTCATGAGAAGCTAGCTAGCAGCTGACTAGACTACGCTAGAGGTACGTACCGTGTATCCAAGCTAGCTTCTTCCGATCCCACACATAGGGGGACCATGCCGTATATATGTATATAAGACGTGCATGGAGCAGAGATAGAGAATCGAGAGGTTCAAAAAGCATCCCTGTAATCTATTGATCAACAGTCATTATATTTTCATTGACGATGGGTCAACTGATGAAACTACCAAGTTTCTTCAAAGGACAAAACAACAAAATGGCCGTGTCAAAGAGCCCAACCAAATACTACCGTGTGTCCGTGTGTACACTCAGACTAGCTCCTCCGAGAGGCAAGGCACGGCATCACTGCCTGCACTAGTGGAGGTGGAGTGGTTAGCTAGCTGCAAAGAACAACGCGCTTAAGACACGAGAGCAAACAACGCGCTTGAGACACGTACGAGAGCAAGTAGTATATAAAATTACGAAACTGTATATAAAATTACGAGAGCAAGTAGCATATTACTATTACTTACTACAACGCGCATATCATTGAATTCGGCATTTGTCCTGGCACTACTGGAAACTGTATATTTTTTGTGTGCCGCTTATTTTTTATGACAGGTCTAAAAGGCTCACAGAGATTACAAATTTAATCTGTCGGTTCGCGTACCACACAGAAAAATTCCTATTATCCTGTCAGTATACAATACTCATCTCAGGGTAATCCCATGGTAAGCTGTCCAAATAAGTATGTCTTGTCTCTTTGTGTCTAACCAAGTATTACTTACTCGTACACCTATCTAGTTGTGCATGATTATTATTAGGGCTCTTATACTATCTATCATTCCTGATTCAGTTTAGACATTTGTATGTCCATCTATGGTTCAGTGTGAGAGCATGCATGAAGAAGACAATTGATGTGCAGGAATTCTAAAAACCAACTAATATATTTACATGGTAATGTCATTTTCCAGCTTCTAAGGAAAATGGCACCTTGCATGGGTCTGGGTCATTATATGATTTTGGTGTTTCATGAAAAAACACGATCTTTTAAACTAATGTCGTTCGCTAGTATAGAAGGTTTAATCAAATGGATGTATAGATGGACATGGAAAAGGCAATGTGTAGATCAAGTAATCAATAAGAAAGGACATGGAGCAGCATTGAAGACCCTAGAAGACTTGCAAAAAGTCCAACACATCAAAAAGACAAAGCCCGAACGACAAGACACAAAGAACGGAGCTCATTGGTGGCTGTTTGTAGCCACCGGATTTCTCCGGTGTGACTCCAGGAAGCACTAGAAGATAGCGTAGCAGGGATCAGAGTTCGAGGTAGCTACAATAGTATCACCAGAATTCTCTGGTGCAAGGTACTAAGAGTGCATCGGATATTTATTGGGGCGAAGCCCTACCCTCGAGGGTCCACCAACACCCTGACCTTTTACTCGATTGGAAGCTGTCTATTGTTGCAGGAAGAAAGCATCGAACGAGAGCCTTCGAAAGATGAATCTGTAAAGGTCCCGTGAGGCACCCACCTGAAGGTCCACAGTGAAGGTCTCGAGAGACCGAACGTCATTAAGGACGCGGGAGCCTGCGAGGGAGCACTCGCGAGGGCTACAAAGGGAACCTTTGGATCACGACCACGAAGGTCCCAGGAAGCCTTCGCAGAAGATGACCCAAGGTAGACCCACATGTCCCTGGCCGAGGAAAGACGGTCCAAGAGCACATTTGCTAAGGCGGTTTGGAGGGGGGATGCCTCCAAAAGCCCTTATAACTGTAACTATGAAGAACCACAAGAATGTTCCAGCATGTTCTGTAGTAGGTAGAGGGCATTTTTGTATAATGAATTGTATGCAACCATACACTATAAAAAGGGGAGCTTGGATCCCAAAAAGGAGAGGGTTAATTGACCAACCACCATATTCCTTGTTGCCTCAGTATTTGTGTCTATTGTTTCGAAGGTTCTCACCTTTAGGTCCAAACCTGTGGGCCAACTGAAACGATCCCGATTTCCACGAAGGGAAATCCACATATTCGAACCATAATGCGATAGTCCCAGATGATCATTCCATCACATTATCGGATAACAGTCGATATCACAAGTCATACATCGAATACCTGTCTTACAGAGTACAAATAGCAAGGTTTACTCATTATTACATTGCCACTTGGCGGAATCACTCAGAGCACACAGCATCCGGAACAGCATCAAATAGCACGGCAGCGGGCGCATACTTCATCTCCTCCAACCAAACTCGAGCGTAGGACAAGACCTCTAATCCTCCTAGTCGTCTCCCTGGTAGTCGTACTCAGTCTCGAGACCTGCCAAATAACTTTCAGTATGATTTGTACTGGCCACTGGCTCCCACCCTATGCTTTGCGATAGCTTTGTAGAAAGTGGAATGCAAGGGTAGAGCAAAAGACCTATTTATGGCTGTGGTTTCCTATGCGAGTATAATCAAGTTTTAATAGTAATTCACCAAGTTTAACACATCTCATCCACACATTCTCCCATCCCAACACACACATCTCACCACACTCTCACTCTCTAGGTGGTAAGGACAACTCCCTCTCATGCCTTGCCTCAACGGCCAAAGCCGAAAACCAATAACAACCTAGGGGAAGAAGAAGGGACTCCTCTCTCTAGTCAAGTGAAGCAGTAACATAGGAAAGGTCCATAGCCGAAAAGATGGCATATGTATCGATCAATCAACCAGAACTCTGCATAGGTTTACACTATCCACAAGATCACCATCATCGACGAACCAGCTCGTCTAGGCTGATTCTGAGCTGCCTTCCAACTAGTACGATGCCACCCTACCACTCAGCCCTGGGGCACCCCAGAGTCCACCGGCACGCTGAGACTGTGAGGCATAGTACCGGGCCCCCAGAGGTTACTACACTGTCTTTGGATGGTGTGAGCCGCTAGCCCGTACCTCCCTACATTATCCGCTATCAACCTAGTAGTAGTGGCACCGCCCTAACTGGTCAGTCATCCGTCTCCCCTCCATTGAGGAGCGAGTGGGGTGCAAGGGTTCCTATGAACCGGTTCCCAAAACATATAAGTCCTTAGGGTGACCGAACAAGACATCTTCACAAAGGGGATAACCAACACCCCATGCCTCAACAACACCTCCATCCCGAGGATTCGTCCCACGAAGACACTCCTCCTCGGGACCTTCTCATCTCACATGTACCCGCCATAGGTACCTCTCAAGGGGGATGCCCAGGTCACACCCCCCTGGCAAGACTCGTCCAAAGACTCGTCGTAGAATCCTGCTCGGTCGACCCGACCCTCACCACACACCCAAGACACATGCCAAGATCTCCCCATGTTATTACCATATTATCGTCACCAGGTGCCATAGCCACTCACATTCATTCTTCCACCAAACATCACATCACAGATATAGTGCGTAGTAGAAGTAAGTAGCAAGTAGTAAGCGAGCGACTAGCCTATCAGCGGGTGTGTAGGGGTAAAGGCTGCGTCAAGATAATGGCTTCAAGCAATTCTAACATGCAACCTATCATAGTGTAATTGCAGAAAGTAAAGCACTAGCAGCTATATTATTGCATGTCTATGTGGCAGAACCTCCTAAATTATAGAACCCACATGCACTTGTCACTGTCCAACGACCTTTGACGACTATGCATATGTTCCTGGTAACTTAAGAAGTCTGTCGGGTGTCCTCGGGGAACCCTGAATCATCCACGATTTCCGAGCAGGATCACATTACAGAGTCATTGCAGTATTACAACATTTATTCAAATATCTACATCAGAGTAAAATAGCGGAAGTCTTACGATAACTTAGTTTACAAACCTAGTTGTTTCAAACCTTACAAACTAAGTTCGATAATTATTACAAACCATAGTAGTAGTGGAGTGGCATTAGTATCATAATACAAACACATAAAATAAGCATCCTGCCCAAGGATCACACATTCACTTATCGTCATCGACATGAACAACAGTCATGCAGCAAGGTCCAAAACAGACCTTCTCATGAGGCTCACCTGCAACAAGAGGTCAACGAACCCTGAGTACAAAAGTACTCAACAAGACTTAACCGGAATTAAAACTGAGACTACTCAGGAATGCAGGCTCAGGGATTCAAGGTATGGCTTTAGCAATAATCAAAGTTCTTTTGCGTAAAAGCTCTTTAACAAAATTCTTTACTTCAACATATAAAACTTTATAAGAACCACATATGAATCTACCATGATCTATAATGAGATCATGAAACTTCACATCCAACACTTTCTCAAATCTTACTCAAGTTCCAGTTATTAACTACGATGATGAACAGTGAGTTGAGTCTCCATAATCGAGGAGCAACGATGATTCGAACCGATTATAACCCAGCTAGGGAATTCCAGACCACACGATATATGCAGGTCCCTAACTTACATATATCAACCTACCCTCAGGTCCTCTAAAACAAGAACGGGTCCACGCCACCCGAGAATATAGTACTCCACCATTCCAGCCCATGGCCACATGGGTACACGCTACTCTCGCCATCTCTCCACTCCTAGTGCGCGAGTAGCCATTCTCGTAATAGAATAGCCGAGTTAAGGCTTACCGGAGTATGTGGTTAGTACTACAAAGTCTCACCTCATGCAATTCAACAACGGACGGACCTTAATCGACACAGGCGGAAAGAAGCCGCTCACAAGACCTCCATGTCTTGTGGCTCTCACACACCGAGTCCGCCCGGTCTAGATTTATTACTTCACATGCTCATATCTCATGATAACATAAGTAACCAAAGATCCATTTAAAACTCGCAGGTGACAGGTAATCACCCGGCTAAGCATGACTAAGCATAACTAGGCATTTACGAATTAAAACTGGTAACAAGGTAGATATGGAAAAACAAGGTTGGTAATGCACCAATTAGGCTTCCACTCAACTCCTAATCACTTAATGCAGTATTGAAACGCAAAAGCGATAAAAACTTGTAAAACACAAGGTAGGTTTAAATGCATCCGGGGCTTGCCTTGGTTCACGGAAAAGTCAGGTTCCTGAGATGTTCCACAATTATCAGATCCGACCTCAACAGACGGATTAACCTCCTCCGCAAGCTTGATTAACTACCACGTGTTCACCTTCATTCACTACACGTAGTAACAATGCCATGTTTAACATGATGCAGGATACGAAACATGATGCTTGATGATGGATGCGAAAATTAACAACTCGAATACAACTTTCCTTCGCGGTACAGTTACAAGTCAAACTAACTAAACCTTTTTCGTAACACTTACTTCCATTGCCAAGGATCATTACCAACTAATGACCCAAGGTCATCACTCAATCCAAAATTCAAACAAAACCTAAATCATTAAAGGTTACTATTTGCTTTTATGAATTAATTATTTAATTCAAAATTATGAAATAAATCAACTTATTCCTAATTGAGCTCAAATTTTTGTAAATGTTCATCACATGATAACTAAGTGGCAAAACAATTTTCATAATTTTTGGATAATTAAATTAAGCCTAGAAAAATCATGGAAACCCATTTATTAATTAATTGAGCAATTTTTAGTCACATTCAAAAAGTACTGAAAATCAACATTTCATATTTTTCCTTAAATAATATACATCACAGAGAAGGTCACACAAAAATTTTCATAATTTTTGGAGCTCTAAATAAATCTACACAAAAATAACAAAAACATACACTATTCATTCATCTCTAAAAATTGAAAAATTCATTTTTAAACCGCTGAGTCACTGACAAGGTGACCCCACCCGTCATCCCCTTCCTCCCGCTTTGACTATGACGACGACGGTGCTGACCGACGATTTCTCGCCGCCGGTGAGACCAACGGCAACGGCGAAGACACCAACACGTTCACCATGACTAGGCGCACCTACTGATGTCCCTACTTGCACCGATTACGGCACAACCCGAGCTCGGCACCAGCCATGGCGGACACGGTGGCTCGGCGACACTATGCCGGCGACAGGAGCCTGGTAGCGATTAAATAAACGGCACAGGAAGGTCTAGCAGCTCACCCCAAACACGACTGAGCAGAGAGCAAGGCCGAAGGAGCAATGGAGACGTGGTTCGACTGTCACAGCGGCCACGGTGGTGCGAGCAACGACGACGACGGCACTCCGGTGGCTGCGGTGGACAAAAGGAGCAATCAACCAGTCATAGAGCATCACGGGAATAAGGCGGAGCTAGAGCTACACTGAGCAAGAGCAAAGGCTCACCGGAGAGCGCTGGCCACGGTGATGCGCTTGCGACGGTGATGCTGCCGGCCGCGAGGAAGAAAAGCGTCGAGCGGCGTTTCCCGACGACGGCAAGCGACTAGGGCTGGTTGGCTAGGTGTGCAAGGATTAGGCGAAGCTAGGACTGGCTTTGCCGAGACGATGGAGGCACTACGGCGACAACACGGGCTCGCCGGAGTTGAGCGGTGGTGACGGGAAAAACAGAGCAAGGAAACGGGAACGAACGACGATGACGCCTGAGCTTTATAGGGCGGCAAAGACGCAAGGAGGCGACACGCAGCGGCCTGCTCGTGCCAGCGCGAAGCCGAGGGCAGCCACAGGCACGACTGGAAGCCAGGAGAAGCACGCCGGCAGTGACAGCTGCCCGCGGCTACTGTTCAACATATTTACAGAATTGCCATTTGTTTAAATTTCCAAATTACTCCCAAATTTGTATAACAACTCAAAAATCTCCAAAAATAAAAGTTGCTCAAAATTCAAAGTTCTACAACTTTGCTTTTATAACCACTCCCTAATTCGGTCTACATTTTGAAATAAAATTTTGAATTCAATTAGGGGACATTTAAAGAATTTCGCATTTTCAAATTACTTCAAATTTTTCAAAACAACTTTGAGGCCTCCAAAAACAAACTTTGTATAACTTGACAAGTTCTACACTTTTGCTTTTAGACTCAACCCCAAAATGTGCTTAGATTTTGAAATGGGTTTTCAGGGTAGGATTTAAATACTGAAAATCAGGGTTTTCTTGAAAATTAAAATCCAACCAAAATTTTGAACTTGATTCAAACAATATAATTCAACACATACCACATAAAGGTAAACTTGTTTTAGTGTATGCATATCAAAGTTTTCACTAAAGGCCAAATGCTTTGCAATGCATATGATGACATGGCAGGTTTTAGTATTTAAACACCTGAGGTGTTACAATCCTTCCCCCTAAAAGAAATCTCACCCCGAGATTCAAAGCCATAGGGTAAGTAATGGAAAAGGAAATGTGTCAGTCCAAAACATCCAAAATCTGTCCATAAAACAGCTGAGGTCTCTTTACAAAACACAATTTGTAACAACCGAGCTCAACTAACATTACTCTATATTGACGCAAGAAACTCTGGAAATTTTTCTAGCAAGTAATCTTCGGATTCCCAAGTAGCTTCTTCTTCGGAATGTTGATTCCATTGTATCTTGTAGAACTTGATTGTCCTCCTTCGAGTAACATGGTCTTTCTGATCCAGAACTCGGATAGGATATTCAGAATAGGTCAAATCAGGTTCAAGTTCCACTCCTTCAACCTCAACATTCTGCTCAGGCACTCAGAGACACTTCTTCAATTGAGAAACATGGAACACATCATGCACAGGCTGAGAGATGTTCTGGTAATTTCAAGCGATATGCCACTTTTCCATACCTCTCTAAAATTTGAAATGGTCCAATATATCGAGGTGCCAACTTGCCTTTAACACCAAAACGGGTAACTCCCTTCATTGGTGATACCTTTAGATATACAAAATCTCCCTTATTAAACACTAATGGTCTACGTCGTTTATCTGCATAACTCTTTTGTTGGGACTGAGCTATCTTCAAATTACTTTGTATTTGCCTAACCTTGTCTTCTGTTTCTTTCACAAGGTCAACTCCAAAGAACCTTCTTTCCCCAGGCTTAGACCAACTCAGTGATGTTCTGCATCTACGACCATAGAGTGCTTCAAATGGAGCCATTCTAATGCTCTCCTGATAACTATTGTTGTATGAGAATTTAGCCAAAGACAAACATTCATCCCACTTATTGGAATAGTTAAGAACACAACATCTTAACATATCTTCAAGTACTTGATTGACCCTTTCAGTCTGACCATCGGTTTGTGGATGATAAGCTGTACTATACAGTAGTTTGGTACCCAATGAAGAATGCAAGTTGTTTCCAAAAACTAGAGACAAACTGTGTACCCCTATCTGACACTATGGTCTTTGGTACTCCATGTAGACTCATGATTCTTGCTAGATACATCTTGGCATACTAGGATAGTAGGATATATACTCTTGACTGGAAGAAAATGTGCTGACTTAGTTAGTCGATCTACAATGACCCATATTGAATCAAAACCTTTTGATGTCTTGGGTAGACCAACAATAAAGTCCATACTAATATCCTCCCACTTCCAAGCTGAAATAGGTAATGGCTGTAACTCTCCAGCAGACCTCAAATGTATAGCTTTCACCTTTTGACAAGTATCACACTTGGCTATATACCGGACAATTTCTATCTTCATTTTGGTCCACCAAAACCTCTGTTTCAAGTCATGGTACATCTTATTACTTCCCGGATGAATAGATAACCTAGTAGCATGTGCCTCTTCAAGAATTGATTGTCGCAACTCAGGAACCTTTGGTACCACTAAGCGATTCTTGAACCATAACACACCTTCATCATCTACTTTGAAGCATTCCGCTTTCCCATTCTTGATTCTTTCTTTGATATGGGCTATACCCTTGTTTTCTTTCTGAGCAGCAATAATCTGATCTCGAATAGTGGCTTCAACAGTTATATTGGTCAAACTACCTTGTTGAATTACCTCTATACTCAACTTTTCCATCTCTTGGCATAAAGTCAAACCCATTGTTCTTACTGTCAGACAATTGCAATGGCTCTTTCGACTGAGGGCATCTGCAACTACATTTGCCTTACTAGGGTGATAATGTACTTCCAAGTCATAATCTTTAATCAATTCTAACCATCTTCTCTGTCGCATGTTCAAATCCAATTGAGTAAAGATATACTTTAAACTCTTGTGATCTGTATAAATATGGCATGTATTACCAAGCAGGTAATGCCGCCAAATCTTCAGAGCATGGACAACTGCTGCTAACTCTAGATCATGAGTGGGATAGTGCTCTTCATGTTGCTTAAGTTGTCTGGAAGCATAGGCAATGACTCGGCCTTCTTGCATTCAATACACATCCAATACCAATACCAGAAGCATCACAATAAACGTCGAAATGACTTCTCGATATCAGGTTGGACTAATACTGGTGCAAGTGGTTAACAGTCTCTTCAAAGTCTGGAAAGCTTCTTCACACTCAGATGACCAGACAAACTTAGCTTGGTTCTTCAACAACCCAGCGATGGACTTGGATACTCTAGAGAAATCTAGAATAAAACGACGGTAATACTCCGCCATTCCTAGAAAACTCCGAACCTGATGAACAGTGGTTGGTGGTTTCCTAATCAAGCACATCCTTGACTTTTCTCGGGATCAACAGCAACTCCTTCAGCTGATAAGACATGTCCAAGAAACTGTACTTCCTTAAGCCAGAAGTCACACTTACTGAATTTGGCATATAGTTGATGTTCTCTTAAGCGGGTCAGGACAGTTCTGAGATGTTCTGCGTGTTCCTTCTTGTTCTTGGAATAAACTAGGATGTCGTCAATAAACACCATCACAAACTTGTCTAGCTCAGGCATGAACACTGAATTCATCAGATACATGAAATGAGCTGGGGCATTTGTCAAACCAAAAGACATTACCAAGTATTCATATAATCCATATCTTGTGATAAATGCCATTTTGGGAATATCTTTAGGCTTAATCTTGATTTGGTGATAGCCTGACCTTAAATCAATCTTAGAGAAAACTTTGGCTCCGGCCAGTTGATCAAAAAGCAAGTCTATCTGAGGTAAGGGATACTTATTCTTAATGGTCACTTCATTCAACGGACGATAGTCAACACATAACCTCAGGGTCTCATCTTTCTTTTTCACAAAAATTGCAGGGCATCCCCAAGGTGATGAACTAGGTTGAATAAACACTTTCTCAATCAACTCTTGCAACTGAGTCTTCAACTCGGCTAATTCCTTGGGAGGCATCCTATAAGCTCTCTGAGAGATCGGAGCTGTTCCAGGTTTTAACTCTATGTTAAACTGAACATCCCTATCTGGTGGTAGACCTGGGTAAATCCTTAGGAAAAACATCAGGGAATTCACAAACTACCAGGATATCTCTAATCTCCTTGACAAAAGTTGCACAAACTCTTTCCACTGATCTCCTTAAGGTAGGAAGTTAGGATAAGAAGCTGAGAATTACTATCAGGCAAACTCACCCTTAATGTCCTATTCAAAGCATCTATAACAGCCTTATGCTGATACATCCAATTCATTCCCAAGATCACATCTATATCTTGATCCTTGAGAATAATCATGGTAGTGGGAAAAATATGCCCACCCAGGTTTATGGGTACCTGGTATACCATTTCCTTAGTACACAGACGTCCCCCGGGCGACTGTATAAAGAAATTTTCCTTTATTTCCCCAATTGGAATTTCATGCTTTACGACAAAGGTTCTATTGATGAATGAATGAGATGCACCAGAATCAAAAAGCATAACAGCAGGATGATCGGTGATAGGAAACATACCCATCATCACTGGCTCCCCTTCCGGAATTTCCCTAGCTTGAATATAGAACACCCGTCCTGTCTTCCTTTCATCTTTGCCCTTCTGAGCATTCTGATTGTGGTTCTTGTTCTGTGCTTGACCCTGTTGTTGATTGGCAGGGGCCTTTTGATAATTTTGATTAGCCTGCTTGGGATACGGACATTCCCTGGAGAAATGATCGGACCTTCCACAATTGTAACATGGATAATTGTGACCCTGGGATGTTGGAGCATTGACACCAGGAGCATTTGTCTGTTGTGAATTCGGGTAAGTTATAGCAGGACGGACATTTGACTGTTGCCCGGCTTGGAACTGCGGCGGACGATAAGGAGGACGATAATGGTTGACTAGATGATAGATTATCTTTTGCCTCTTTTGATTTCCACCAAAAGATCCAGACAGCACATTCTTCTTTTTCTTGATCTCCTTATGCTGCTGATACTTTTCCTCAGAAGCAATTGCAATATTTACTGCCTCATGATAAGTAACATTGGTACATGCAGTCATCATTGTCTGTAATTTGGTATTCAGTCCTCGCATGAACCATTTCTTTTTCTTGGCATCTGTATTGACATGTTCAGATGCATACTGTGATAGGTGATTGAATCTATCCACATATTGCATAATCGTTTGATCCCCTTGCTTCAAAGCAAGGAACTCATCCAGCTTCATGGCCATCACTCCTTCTGGAATATAATGAGCTCTGAAGGCAATACGGAACTCAGCCCAAGTTATTGGAATGCCAGCTGGTTGCATAGCCACTAGATTTGCCCACCAGGCACCTGCTGCACCTCTAAGTTGCTGGGAAGCAAACATAGGTTTTTGCATCTCCGTGCATGGTATAAGATCAAATTTCTGCTCCATGGTCTGAAGCCAATCATCAACCTCCAGTGGTTCATCGGCCTTGGTGAACACTGGTGGTCTTGTATCTGTAAAATCAACATACATAGCCTCCTACCTATTATGATTGCGGCCACGGTTTCCTTGCACCATATTCTGATTACTCTGAGCGATCTCTCGAAGCAATCGAGCATTTTCTACGGTCACATGGACCAGTGCTGCTATAGCATCAGCCAAAGTTGACGGAACTGGTGGTGGATCAGGAACAGCACCCTCGTCCTGCGAAGAACTAGGAATATCCGAAGCACAAGTACGAGGCATCTGTTCATAACAAACCAAACTTTACTCACAAGCTTTTATTGAAATATTAAAAGAGCTTACTGCAAACACATTACATTGGGTTTACTTATTTAAGCACAAGCCCGCACCTAAACAAGACTACTTAACTTAACTAGATCTCACTATTTACAACTCTACTCTTCTCCTCGACCACATCAAACCTCGTGATCGGTATCCATTCCGGAAACATTTCCAGCCTTCATTATCACTTTCATCAACCATCACTAATTCTTCTGGATCTTCTTCTTCCTCCTCTTCAAGTTCATCATCATCAGCAATGATGACACCAGGGTCCATTGCATCAGCTTAAGGTTCATGATTTGGATCCAGGAGGTTGCTCAGCCTATGGACTTCTTCATGCAAAGTAGTATTATGTTCTTCTAAATCTTCTACATAAAATTCTAGCTCATGCGCTCTAGCTCTAGCTACATCTTCCCTATGCCAAGCCTCATTTCTCCCTTCCACCATACGAACTAACATACACTCACAGTTCTTATGAGCGGTGGTGCGACACTTCAATTGATCCTTTAACTTGCCCACCTGGATGGCATCCAAGGCCCTATCCCTAGTAGCCTTGTGCTAACTCTGTTGAAAGCCTCTGTATCTCTGCCTAGGGATCAGGCCTAGAGCTGCTACTGCTAGCACCATCATTTCTAGGGGCAAGCTAGTGACGAGGAACTCCTTTAGGTCCAACGGACTTATGGGGTGTTACCTTGGTGCGAGCCATACTGTAGGAAGCAAGATTAATCCAATTAAGACAATCTGATCAAAATCTAAAGAGCAGCCAAGATGGATTACATAACTCAACCCAGACTCACTACCCAACCCAGACTCAGGGTGAAGGAAGTAACAAGTGAATTAATCATGATGCATGAAGCGTTCTTACGAACAAAAACATCAAAGCTTATAAGGTACATAACCACAGTTATTTTTATATAGGGCATAATAAGATTACTACTCCACCACACAAAGCCTTTTTAATCAATTAAGGAATGGTGATAATGAAATAAGATAAGCCAGAAGCAATTTGGACCAAATTAACAAGTTATATCTATTTGTCCCAAATCATTTTGAAGTTTTTGTAAAATAATACAACAAAGACTTTGTAACGATCGATCTGATACCATTCTGTGGCAGAACCTCCTAAATTATAGGACCCACATGCACTTGTCACTGTCCAACGACCTTTGACGACTATGCATATGTTCCTGGTAACTTAAGAAGTCTGTCGGGTGTCCTCGGAGAATCTCGAATCATCCACGATTTCCGAGCAGGATCACATTGCAGAGTCATTGCAGTATTACAACATTTATTCAAATAACTACATCAGAGTAAAATAGCGGAAGTCTTACGATAACTTAGTTTACAAACCAGTTGTCTCAAACCTTACAAACTAAGTTCGGTAATTATTACAAACCATAGTAGTAGTGGAGTGGCATTAGTATCATAATACAAACACACAAAATAATCATACTGCCCAAGAATCACACATTCACTTATCGTCATCAACATGAACAACAGTCATGCAGTAAGGTCCAAAACAGACCTGCTCATGAGGCTCACCTGCAACAAGCGTCAACGAACCCTGAGCACAAAAGTACTCAACAAGACTTAACCAGAATAAAAACTGAGACTACTTAGGAATGCAGGCTCAGGGATTCAAGGTATGGCTTTAGCAATAATCAAAGTTCTTTTGCGTAAAAGCTCTTTAATAAAATTCTTTACTTCAACATATAAAACTTTATAAGAACCACATATGAATCTGCCATGATCTATAATGAGATCATGAAACTTCATATCCAACACTTTCTCAAACCTTACTCAAGTTCCAGTTATTAACTACGATGATGAACAGTGAGTTGAGTCTCCATAACCGAGGAGCAACGATGATTCGAACCGATTATAACCCAGCTGAGAATTCCAGACCACACGACATATGCAGGTCCCTGACTTACATATATCAACCTACCCTCAGGTCCTCTAAAACAAGAACGGGTCCGCGCCACCCGAGAATACAGTACTCCACCATTCCAGCCCATGGCCACGTGGGTGCACGCTACTCTCGCCATCTCTCCACTCCCAGTGCGCGAGTAGCCATTCTTGTAATAGAATAGCCGAGTTAAGGCTTACCGGAGTATGTGGTTAGTACTACAAAGTCTCACCTCATGCAATCCAACAACGGACGGACCTTAATCGACACAGGCGGAAAGAAGCCGCTCACAAGACCTCCATGTCTTGTGGCTCTCACACACCGAGTCCGCCCGATCTAGATTTATTACTTCACATGCTCATATCTCATGATAACATAAGTAACCAAAGATCCATTTAAAACTCGCAGGTGACAGGTAATCACTCGGCTAAACATGACTAAGCATAACTAGGCATTTACGAATTAAAACTGGTAACAAGATAGATATGGGAAAACAAGGTTGGTAATGCACCAATTAGGCTTCCACTCAACTCCTAATCACTTAATGTAGTATTGAAACGCAAAAGCGATAAAAACTTGTAAAACACAAGGTAGGTTTAAATGCATCCGGGGCTTGCCTTGGTTCACGGAAAAGTCAGGTTCCTGAGACGTTCCACAATTATCAGATCCGACCTCAACAGACGGATTAACCTCCTCCGCAACTTGATTAACTACCACGTGTTCACCTTCGTTCACTACACATAGTCACAATGCCATGTTTAACATGATGCGGGATACGAAACATGATACTTGATGATGGATGCAAAATTAACAACTCGAATACAACTTTCCTTCGCGGTACAGTTATAATTCAAACTAACTAAACCTTTTTCGTAACACTTACTTCCATTGCCAAGGATCATTACCAACTAATGACCCAAGGTTATCACTCAATCCAAAATTTCAAACAAAACCTAAATCATTAAAGGTTACTATTTGCATTTATGAATTAATTATTTAATTCAAAATAATGAAATAAATCAACTTATTCTAATTGAGCTCAAATTTTTTGTAAATGTTCATCACATGATAACTAAGTGGCAAAACAATTTTCATAATTTTTGGATAATCAATTAAACCTAGAAAAATCATGGAAACTCATTTAGTAATTAATTGAGCAATTTTTATCACACTCAAAAAGTACTGAAAAACAACATTTCATATTTTTCTTAAATAATATGCATCACAGAGAGGTCACACAAATATTTTCATAATTTTTGGAGCTCTAAATAAATCTACACAAAAATAACAAATCACATCACTATTCATTCATCTCTAAAAATTGAAAAAATCATTTTTAAACCGCTGAGTCACTGACAAGTTGACCCCACCCGTCATCCCCTTCCTCCCGCTTTGACTATGGCGATGGCGGCGCTGACCGACGTTTTCTCGCCGTCGGTGAGACCAACGGTGACAGCGAAGACACCAACACGTTCACCATGACTAGGCGCACCTACTGATGTCCCTACTTGCACCGATTACGGCACAACCTGAGCTCGGCACCGGCCATGGCGGACATGGTGGCTCGGCGACACTACGCCAGTGACAAAAGCCCGGTAGCGATTAAATAAATGGCATAGGAAGGTCCAGCAGCTCACCCCAAACACGACTGAGCAGAGAGCAAGGCCGGAGGAGCAATGGAGACGCGGTTCGACAGTCACAGCGGCCACGACGGTGCGAGCAACGGCGACGACGGTGCTCCGGTGGCTGCGGTGGACAAAAGGAGCAATCAGCCGGTCATAGAGCATCACGGGAACAAGGCGGAGCTGGAGCTACACTGAGCAAGAGCAAAGGCTCACTGGAGAGTGCTGGCCACGGTGATGCGCTTGCGACGATGATGCTGCCGGCCGTGAGGAAGAAAAGCATCGAGCGGCGTTTCTCGGCGACGGCAAGTGACCAGGGCTGGTTGGCTAGGTGCACAAGGATTAGGCGAAGCTGGGACTGGCTTTGCCAAGACGATGGAGGCACTACGGTGACAACACGGGCTCGCTGGAGTTGAGCGGTGGCGACGGGAAAAACAGAGTAAGGAAACGGGAATGAACGGCGACGATGCCTGAGCTTTATAGGGCGGCAAAGACGCAAGGAGGCGACATGCAGCGGCCTGCTCGTGCCAGCGCGAAGCCGAGGGTGGCCATAGGCGCGACTAGAAGCCAGGAGAAGCACGCCGGCGGTGACAGCTGCCCGCGGCTACTGTTCAACATATTTACAGAATTGTCATTCCTTTAAATTTCCAAATTACTCCCAAATTTGTATAACAACTCAAAAATCTCCAAAAATAAAAGTTGCTCAAAATTCAAAGTTCTACAACTTTGCTTTTATAACCACCCCCTAATTCGGTCTACATTTTGAAATGAAATTTTGAATTCAATTAGGGGCCATTTAAAGAATTTCGCCTTTTCAAATTACTTCAAATTTTTCAAAACAACTTTGAAAACTCCAAAAATAAACTTTGTATAACTTGACAATCTCTACACTTTTGCTTTTAGACTCAACCCCAAAATGTGCTTAGATTTTGAAATGGGTTTTTAGGGTAGGATTTAAATACTGAAAATCAGGGTTTTCTTGAAAATTCAAATCCAACCAAAATTTTGAACTTGATTCAAACAATACAATTCAACACATACCACATAAAGGTAAACTTGTTTTAGTGTATGCATATCAAAGTTTTCACTAAAGGCCAAATGCTTTGCAATGCATATGATGACATGGCAGGTTTTAGTATTTAAACACCCGAGGTGTTACAGTCTATTAGGATTCTACGAAGTTGGGTGGGACGTGGCACCTACAGTCAGGTCGTCTCCAAGCTCCTCCATGTAGTCCGGGTCATCCTCCTCAGTCAGCGACTCCTCCGGGTCTGTCAAACAAGACATAAAGCCACGATAAGCGACTCCATTTTAGAAAAATTTGGACACTGGTTTCATATTTTTCTGAAATCATATGAATTTTCTATGAATTCTTGAAATTTAATCTATTTTCTGAAAAAGAAAAAGACTCAAAAAATCTAGGGCTTGACACGTGGCAGCTTCTGATTGGACGACGCACATTGGTCACTGACAGGTGGGACCCGGCGCCACGGTGACTGACAGGTGGGACCGGGACAATGGTCGGCGTTGACCGGTCAACAATCAATGTTGATTAGGCTTGACTGGGCCTAGTAGGCCGGGCTTTGGGCCAGGTTGGGCTAGCCCAGCCCGGACACGTGTCAGTCTCTTGGTTGGCCACATGGCGGGTCTGGATCTCAACCGGGCCGCGTGCACAAGATGGGCTCACGGTGGACCAAGGGGCCGGTGCACCGTGGACCTCCTCTGGTCCACGGTGGACCCTGCTCATGCGGGTGCTCACGCGTGCGGTGCACGGTGCACCCGCTGCACATGAGGATGGACTGGGAGGGCGCTCTACTCTGCTCCAAGTGTTCAACGTGGGTCTCCAAAGGGCTCGCCGGAGATGATGTCGAACGGCAGGGCATGGTGGTGGCTCAGTAGGGCAGCTGCGGCCTCCTAAAGTCCCCTCGTGTTTTGGCGGTCGTGGCAGCATCCAAAAGTCGCCGCCTCGGGGCTCGGCATGGCCGGCCATGGTGATGGCGGGTGCATCGAGCTCAGCGGCGCTACGGCCGGCTCAACCGAGGTCCAAGGATGGCTTCTAGGATCTTCGTTTGTTCGTTGGTGCTCCATGGTACTCCAGCAAGGACGGCATAGGGTCAAGGCAGGGCCTTTTAGCTTCTCGACGCCGGCCATGGTGGCGGCGAACAGGGAGCATACGGCGGCGCGGTGGCTTGGGTAACCGGAGCCCAAATTGGCTCCCTTTCTTCACAGTTGAGGTCACAGAGCAGCTAATGGGGGCGGTGCTGGTGACCAAAACCCATGGCGGAGTTAGCACCGCGACGGGGTGCTCGGTGGGGTTCCAGCGAGGGCACGACTATGGTCACACAGAGGCTAAGGTAGGCTAGAGCTTCAACCGATAAGACGGCTAGGTTCGTGGGGTGACAGCGGACATCATCGGTCCTCCCTCGCATCGCGAGGTGACTAGAATCGATGAGATCGCCTCCGTCATGGTGGCGGCGTGGGTGTTCGGTGGCTCCGGCGATGCGGGACAACCGGCAGCGCATTCCCTAGCGAGTATAGGGCGCATTCCCTAGCGAGGCGGAGCTCGCGGTGGGGGCTATTCCACCTCTACTGGCCTGGTGTGCGTGGAATGGCTCTGCCATGGCCATGCTTGTGGCCATGTTGGCGCGCTCTAGTGTGGGGCTATGTGCCGACATTCTTGAGCCAGAGGGACTTGGCAAGGTGGTGTCTTGGCATGTGCATGTACACGTGAGTGCGCCGTGCTCTAGAGTGTCTGAAGGTGTGGCCATTAGGCCTCCCAAGCGAGGAGACCACGACAGCGATCATGGCGATGATGGGCAACGATGAGCAGAGGGGTCAGCAAAGCTCACCATGGGGCTTAGGGTGGTAGGCTAGTGGTTCAGGGGTGAGTCGAGATAGTGACGAGGCGATGCTGAGCAAGGAGAGCCGCTTCGCTGGTGTAGTCGATCGGGGCGGTGTCCTCAGCTCTAGCGACCTTGGCGGTTCTCCGGTGAGCTCAGGCCTCCTCCTCTCCCCTTCTCCTTCCTTCCTCTCCTTGGTGCTGTGTTGTGGAGCACCATACGTGGCGACGGGGCGTGGGAAAGGGCTAGGGCACCGGGGCTTGCCCTTTTATAGCCGGGCACGGCTATGGCGATGCCGGTAGAGTGGCAAGAGGGGTACGTGTAGGGTGGATACGGCCTCTAGGCTAGGGTTTGGGGAACGCAGGGAGCCCACATGGGTTCTGGCGCTCCCAATTTTGAATGGCGCCGGTCAAAAAGGAGAACGCGGTGGCATCACTGTGTGGGGCCGGCGCGATAATGTCAGTCGCGTCGCGGCGCGAGCCGAGGAAGGCACTGACACCAAGGATTAGGGACGTGGCACCCATCCACGAGGGGTGTGCAATGGCTAATGGTGTGGACGGCGGGGATGCCGTCGTAGGCCGACTGCACTGGGCTGCTTTCCTATTTCTGATTTCCCCCTATTTCCTACTCCTTTCTTATTTTTCTATTCTATACCTTGGGCACTTATGCATGTATGCATGTGTTGCCAAGCATATATACATCCTTGTGGGGTCCACTAGGGGTCATCTAGGGTTCTAGGGTCCAAGCCAAGGGTTGGAAACACACAAGCATCAAGTTATTTAATAAAGGTTGTCAAATTTTAATTACATCACATGAAATCATGAAGAAGCAAATCACAAGTTATTAAGTGCATATGCTCATACAAAATAATCTTAGGGTCTACTTGTGCATCAAGGGTCTTTTTCTAGCATGACACTCACCAAACATGGGTTTTCTAAAAAAAATTGAAAGTTGTGATTTTTTGGGTTAAAGGATTTTCCTGGGTTGTTACAAACTCCCCCCTGACAAGAATCTCATCCCCGAGATTCAGGGTCTTAAGTACCTTTCGAAGAGGTAGGGGTATAGTATCCGAAGCTCTGTCTCTTTCTCCCAGGTAGCTTCCCTTTCGATGTGGTTTCTCCACTGAACTTTGCACATTTGTATGGATGTGCTCCTTGTTTCTTTGACTGCTCGGTCAAGTATCTAGATAGGGTGTTCCTTGTACTCGAGAGTGTCCTAAATAGCCAGTACCTCTATGGGTACCTGCTCATGTGGTAGCTTCAAGCACTTCCGCAACTGTGAAACATGAAACATTAGGTGCACTCCTACCAATTCCTCAGGCAACTCCAACTTGTAGGCCAGCTTGCTGATTCTCTGACAGATCTGGTAGGGTCCCACATATCTTGGCGCTAGCTTCCCTTTCACATGGAATCTGATGGTGCCTTGGAGTGGGGAGACCTTGAGGTAGACATAGTCCCCAACTTTGAACTCGAGGTCTCTTCGCCTATTATCTGCGTAACTCTTCTGTCGGCTTTGAGCAACCCTCAGGTTCTCTCGCACTTGGGTGACTCCTTCTTCGGCATCCTTGATCTTTGCTGGGCCAAAGAAAGATCTTTCTCCTATTTCTAACCACATCAAAGGGGTCCTGCACTGTCTTTCATACAATGCTTCAAAGGGTGCCATCTTGAGACCAGCCTGATAGCTATTGTTGTAGGAGAACTCTGCATGAGACAAGCTCTTCTCCCAGTCTGACCCATATCTCAGAACACAAGCTCAAAGCATGTCCTCTAAGATCTGATTCATTCTCTCGGTCTGACCATCTGTCTGAGGGTGGTAAGTGGTGCTGTAATCCAATTGAGTCCCAATGGCCTTGTGGAGGCATTTCTAGAATCTGGACACATACTGCGCTCCTCGATCAGACACTATGTTGGTAAGGGCTCTATGGAGTCTGAGGGTGTTGTCCACATACAAATCTGCTAGCTTGTCGACTCTATAGTCTGTCCTGACTGCTATGAAGTGGGCCACCTTGGTTAGCCTATCGACTATCACCCAGATGGAGTCATGGCCCTTCGGGGTTCGAGGTAACCCCACTATGAAGTCCATGGATATGCTTTCCCACTTCCACACCGGAACATCTAGTGGCTTCAGCAGTCCGGCGGGCCTCTGATGTTCGGCCTTGATCCTGTTGCAGGTGTCACAATGTGCAACATGTCCCACAATATATGCTTTCATGTTCCTCCACCAGAAATGCTTCTTCAAATCAGCATACATCTTAGTGCTTCCTGGGTGGATGCAATACTTAGAGTCATGCCCCTCCGCTAAGATCTCATCACGCAAAGCTTTATCTATGGGTACGCAGATCCTGTCTTTGTACCAGCATGCTCCCTGTTCATCCTCCCTAAACTCAGGGCACTTGCCTAGCTTCATGAGCCTTCGTATGTCCCATATCTTTGGGCACTCTTGCTGGGCTCTACGGATTCGCTCTCCAAGGTTGTACTGTACTCGAAGCTGGTTCAACTGACCTCTCGAAATCATCTCGAGCTGAAGCTTCTCCGTCTCCTGACTCAGCTTTGGTGGTATGGCGTCAGCTAACAAAGTGTGACAATAGCTCTTGCGACTTAGGGCATTAGTGACTACATTAGCCTTCCACGGGTGATAATGTATCTCCAGGTTGTAGTCCTTTATCAGCTCTAGCCATCGGCGTTGCCTCATGTTCAGATCTTCCTAGGTGAAGAAGTACTTCAGGCTCTTATGATCGGTATAGATGTCACATTTATTCCTGATCAGATAGTGCCTCTAGATTTTTAAGGCATGCACAACAGCTGCAAGCTCAAGGTCATGGGTCGGGTAGCGCTGCTCGTGCCCCCTTAGCTATCGAGAGGCATAGGCTATGACTCTCCTATTCTGCATCAGAACACAACCAAGTCCTTGTCTAGACGTGTCACAGTAGACTGCGAAGTCTTGCCGAATGTCAAGTAACGCTAGCACATGGGTGGTAGTGAGCTTTTCCTTCAAGGTCTGACAACTCTGCTCGCATTCTAGCGTCCACTCAAGCTCGTTGCTCTTCTTTAGGAGGTTGGTCATTGGCTTGGCTATCTTGGAGAAATTCTCAATGAATTGACGATAGTAGCCTGCCAAACCCAAGAAACTCTTGATATCAGTCACATTGCGCGGCTGTTCCCACTCTTTCACGGCCTCAATCTTGACAGGGTCAATAGCTACTCCCTTAGCAGTGAGTATGTGACCTAGGAAGGCAACTTCTTCAAGCTAGAACTCCCACTTGCTGAACTTGGCATATAGCTGATTCTGCCTCAGCTTCTCCAGCACAATCCTTAGATGCTGCTCGTGCTCTTCTGCGGTGGTCGAATAGACTAAGATGTCATCAATGAATACCACCACAAATTTGTCCAGCTCATCCATGAACACCTTATTCATCATGTTCATGAAATAGGCCGGGGCATTGGTGAGTCCAAAGGATACGACTGTGAACTCGTATTGCCCGTACCTAGTAACAAAAGTTGTCTTGGGAATGTCCTCGGTCTAGATCTTCATCTGATGATACCCGGATCGAAGGTCGATCTTGGAAAAGAACTTGGCATTCCTCAGCTGATCTAGCAAGTCATCTATTCTTGGCAGTGGGTACTTGTTCTTAACAGTCACGGCATTCAGGTTCCTATAGTCTATACACATCCTCCTAGAACCATCCTTCGTCTTCACAAACAGCACAGGAGAACCCCAGGGTGAAGCTCACTGTGGGGCTTGGGGTGGTAGGCTAGCGGTGCAGGGGCGAGTCGAGGCAGTGATGAGGTGGTGCCGAGCAGGGAGAGCCGCTTCGCTGGTGTAGTCGATCGGGGCAGCGTCCTCAGCTCCGGCGACCTTGGTGGTACTCCAGCGAGCTCGGGCCTCCTCCTCTCCCCTTCTCCTTCCTTCCTCTCCTTGGTGTGCTGTTGTGGAGCGCCACATGTGGTGGCGGGGTGTGGGAAAGGGCTAGGGCACCAGGGCTTGCCTTTTATAGCGGGGCGCGGCTATGGCGATGCCGGCGAACGACGGGGAATGGCAAAGGGGTACGTGTAGGGGCGGATACGGCCTTCGAGCTAGGGTTTGGGGAACGCAGGGAGCTCGCGCGGGTGCTGGCGCTCCCAATTTTGAACGGCACCGGTCAAAAAGGTGAACGCGGTGGCGTCACTGTGCGGGGCCGGCACGGCAACGTCAGCCGCGTCGCGGCGCGAGCCGGGGAAGGCACTGGCGCCCCGGATTAGGGATGTGCCGCCCATCCGCGAGGGGTGTGCAACGGCTAAGGGTGTGGACGGCGGGGATGGCGAGGCCCTACCTCGGATGCTCCCCGGCGGGGCGCTCTGCCTCAGCCGAGAAAAGTAGAGGAGAGCGGGAGAGGGAAGGGATGACATGTGGGGTCACGCGGGGCCCACCTATCAGCGGCGCTGAGAGAGGGCGGGGCGCGGGCGCGCTGGGCCGCTGCCTGTTGCGCGCGCGGGTGTGCGGGTGAGGGGCGCGCGAGCGGGCCGTGGCAGGCCGGCTGCGCTGGGCTGCTTTGGGCTGCTTTCCTATTTCTGATTTCCCCTATTTCCTTCTCCTTTCTTATTTTCTATTCTATACCTTGGGCACCTATGCATGGATACATGTGTTGCCAAGCATATATACATCCTTGTGGGGTCCACTAGGGGTCATCTAGGGTTCTAGGGTCCAAGCCAAGGGTTGGCAACACACAAGCATCCAGTTATTTAATAAAGGTTGTCAAATTTTAATTACATCACATGAAATCATGAAGAAGCAAATCACAAGTTATTAAGTGCATATGCTCATACAAACTAATCTTAGGGTCTACTTGTGCATCTAGGGTGTTTTACTAGCATGACACTCACCAAACATGGGTTTTTCTGAAAAAAAATTTGAAAGTTGTGTTTATTGGGTTAAAGGATTTTCCAGGGTTGTTACACCAACATTGGCGCCCACCGTGGTTGGCTGAAATAACACTCAGCATGCTAGTACGCCACCTAAAAGGAAGACAACTGTGCCACCCAGGCCATGGTGTAACACTCAAAGTGCCTACGCCACCCCACTTGATCCGAAAAAAACTATCCAGCTAGCGAGCAACCGCAGGTAAATGCAGAAAAGGCCGAAGTCCAGCACCCTACCACAACCGAACATGTCGTAGGACTCACATGAGGGAAACTGCAACAGCTACAAGCGGGGCTCTAGAGAGCCCAGCAAGAAAGGGATAGATGAGCATTAGCAGCCGTAGCAAATCAGAGGACAGCTCTCACAGCCCAGCTGAACGTGGAGGCTAGGCAGCAGCTTACTTGCTAACAGAAATCCAAAGCCTTCTCCATGTCACGGAATCTAGCCTTCGGCAAGTGCCTCTGTAGCCCAACCAACAATTGAACCCACCCATCACTCAAGCCTTCGGAACCTTACTCAGCACCATTCCACTGCCAAAGCCAACAAAAAAACAAGTCCCCACTATCCGAAGGCTTTCAAACCTCCTCATTGCCAACAACCTATAAACCAATAACCTTACACATGTATAACGGACAAACAGACCCTCGTCACTTTATCATGAGCTTTGAAGCCGCGATAGCTTCGGCAGGCGGCAACGATTCCGTACTAGCAAAATCTTTTGTCATCACAGCCCAAGGTGATGCACTAGCCTAGTACTCCATGCTCAAGCCAAAGTCTATATATACTCCTAGGAAAACATTCGTGACAAAATAATGACAAACTTCCAAGGCTTCACAAGTGAGTCCCTCACATCATTAGATTTGTTCTAGTGTAAGCAGCAGCAAAAGGAATCGCTAAAGCAATACTACCACATATTCGTACACCTCAAAGCAAGAGCCCCAAATGTCTCAAAAGATGTAGCAATGGAAGCAGCTATAAAAGGGCTCCGGATATATAGGACCCTTTGCAGGGCACCTGGCCAGGAAGAATCCATCAGCAATCGAAGAACTCTATAGCAAGTCCGAAAAATACTGTAGGTCAAATAACGACCTCACGAGAAGGCTCGAAGAGCATAATCAATTCAAGCAAGCTTCGCAGCAGCAAGGAAATCAGTACCAGCCTCGGGATAGCACGCAACAAAATCAACCCTAGCAAAGACAAGCTCAGCAAGTGTTCAATGTCCAACAACCCGAAGGTCAGAACAGAGCTCAAGACAAGCAGCAAGGTCAGCAAAGCACGGATAATAGAAATTTCAAAGAACCTAGTCACCAGAGGAACAACCAAGGGAAATCTTTGAACAAGAACCAAGGCAACGAGCAGAAACCTCACAAGCAGTATTGTTTCTTCTACGGTGAAGAGAAAGGACGCTCCACTAGAGACTGCCTAGACGCGAAGGAAACCCAAGAACGCATCAAGCAGAAATAAAATCGCAGCACCAAGCAAATTCAAGACAAATCAACCATATAACCCAAGCACCTTGGCAACAACAACCATACTACCCGATGTACCCAAGTCTCAGTTCGACCATGGTACACCCTTCCACCCAGCATACTACCCTAAATACTTACTAGCCTAGTGAGCAAATCAGCCCCCTCGGCCTAGCCAAATAAACACACAACACTCAGAGGCCAATCTAACCTATGTAACTCCAAAAGCCCCCCACATCACATACCTAGACACAAGTCAAACAAACCATGCCAGACAGCACGAAGCTTTACCCCCACTGCCCCTTTCCACCACGCCAAAGCAAAAACCCCATCCGGATAACCAAATATCCTCACACTACCGGCCATCGGTACGATTTTACCAATATCAAGAGGCTCCGTAATGGAATTTCAAACCAAAAAGCAAAAGAAGGATCACCTAAGACTGGTAAATAATGTATTAGTTAATGGGCATGTAATCCATACAGAATGGTCTAGAGTACCAATCACTTTTTTAGAACAGGACCTCAAGCTTGAAAACTACCCACACACGGACACCATGGTCATAAAAGCCAACAAAGCAGCCTGAGATGTCAGCGGGATCCTAATTGACACCGGAAGCACCACGGACATTCTCTTCGCTAGCATCTTCTACCAAACAAAGCTAAGCAGAAGTCAGCTACAACCTTTGGAGACTCCCCTCACTACTAGAGAACAGACTTTAGAACGATGTCCTAATTTAGCATTAGCCTCGGCATTTTTTGTCCCCGGGACTAAAGGACCTTTAGTCCCGGTTGGTAATACCAACTGAGACTAAAGGTTCCTTTACTCCCGGTTGGAGCCACCAACCGGGACTAAAAAGTCCTCCAACCTTTAGTCCCGGTTGGTAACACCAACCCGGACTAAAGGACCCTTTAGTCCCGGTTGGTAACACCAACTGGGACTAAAGGTCCCCCGATGGGTTAGTTCAAAAGGAAAGCATTCCATCCATTGTTAGATGTGTTGTGTAGGTGGGGTGGTAAGCTCCGCGCAAGGCAGTGTATGAGGTCTTGGGTTCGAATCTCACGGGGCATAGTGGTGGGAGACATTATTTTTTTTTAAGCTGGGAGGATCTTTAGTCCCGGTTGTAGCAAATCGGGACTAAAGGTCCCCACCATTAGTCTCGGATTCATAGTCCCGGTTGGGAAACCGGGACAAAAGCCCTTTCCCAACCGGGACAAAAGCCACGTTGGCTTCAGGGGAAGAAGAGTAGATGCCCTCCAAAAAATATCCCTCCCAGTATCCTTCTTCAGTGACCAAACAAATACAAGAATAGAATACATCACCTTTAACGTAGTGGACCTGTATTATCCCTACAACGCCGTCTTCGGAAGAGGTTTCACCAACAAGTTCAATGCAAATCAGTCTTCCCGGCCTCCGAGACAAGATCGTTGATGTTAGCGTCAACGTCACTCAAGCTTCCATCCAAAAAATTTTGAACCCTCGTGCTAGCCATCATGAAGGCTTCGGCAAAATTCAGCCAATCTCCCGGTCCAAATTGCCAAACCTTCGCCCGAGGACCAGTGCCCCGAAAATAAGCCATGGTTGCACAGCTCGAACAAAGCAAAGGCTAAAAAGCAAGCTAACTCAAAAGGAATTACTGTGTAGCGAAAGCGACATGCGGTACCTCCATTTTAACACCCCCAGCCTTATATAGGAACTAGTATAAAGGTCAAACTTTCGTACTGATGCTTCGACTACCGTGCCACTAGCGAGCCAAGGAGAGGCAGCCATGTCAAAAGAGTAACACAGGCAGCCTCATGCTCGACACAAATTGTTGAAACTAACGGTTCCAGACAGAGTGAGGGAGACAGAGGCCTCCGCCCGCTAGGAGTCGCCCTCGGGCGGAGGCTCGGGACAGGCACGACAGGTGAACTTGTGGGAAGCTGGCACGAAAAGCTAGGGTTTCATTCATTCATTCACCATCTATCCGCACGGTTACAAATGTTCTCTATTTATAGGGCTTAACTACTTCCTGACAGAATTTATTACAATACCCCTCAACTGCTACAGTACATCCCTGGAATATTCTGCCACTGGTCTCTTGTTTGCGGGGCAATCGTGCCACACGGTCTCCAAGTAACGGGCCTCCATAAGCGGCCGGCCCACCGTGCCTCGATCTTCGGCCCAAAGGCCTGGGTTCCCGATGCTGGTCTCCGTCTTTGGGGGCGCGCCGTCGCCTTGGCGGGTCTCCGCCGGTCCGGTCGGAGACATCGTCCGTATGTCTCCGCCCGGCCACGCGGGGGCCGTGGTTCCCGACGCTGGCCTACGTCTTCGAGGGCGCGCCGTCGCCTTGGTGGGTCTCCGCCGGTCCGGTCGGAGACGTCAACCGTGGGTCTCCGCCCGGCCGTGCGGGGGCCATGCTGGCACGCTCGTGCGGACCACGGGCGCCTGCGCTTCAGTACCTGCACACACTTAGGCAAGATTGTTTGTTTAATTAGTTCAGAGGTAAGGCGGCCTCCGCCCTCATCGCCGGAGACGCCAGTGAGCCGAAGCGGGGTGGCGTCCGCCTGAGCATAGGTCGGAGATGTCTGTGCCTGGCCTGGGCGGAATTCGCGACAAGCTCGCTGAGCCTCGTGCAGTGCCCTACGAGCATAGCCAGGAAAGTTCCTTCAGTCAGCGCCAGGTCTCCGCCCTAAGACGGTTGAAGACGCCTTGGCGACACCTCGCTGTCGGAGGCCTTCGTCACCCGCCGAAGCCGTGTTACAACAGTTCCCCCTTTTGAGACCATGGTTCGCCGGAGCGTGCCGTGAGCTCAAAACGCCTTGACCAAAGGCGTCCGCGGGGGCGGAGGCCACATTCATTGGCGTCTTCGAGCGAGGCCCCGCTACTTCCCCCCTGGCCCGCTCTGGCGTGGCCGCTGGTCTCGTTGAGAGTAGCCATTGGGCAGCAAATCTAGTCGTTGTCCTACGGTGCGGCCGTTTATGCCGTGTCAGTTTCCGTTGCATACCTTGCGATTTTTTCGAAGATGACCGTTGTGCGGCAGGCGAATTTTCCGGAGGTGACCATTGTATGGCGGGAGCCGGACCGCCTGCCCGCTGCCTATATAAGGGTGCTATTGGTGGCGGGGTCCCCCCCGCATTGCTCATTCGCTTTCGTTGCATTTGAGAAATCGCTCTGCTCTCTTTGCTTTCGTCTTTTGCTGCCCTCGCGCGTTCCGTCTTTCTGCCTGCGTCTCGCGCTTAGGCTGCTGTCGCTGTGGCTTTCCTTTCCGCCTCCACCCAAACTCGCCGGCCCGCCTTTTTCGGACCCTATCGCCACCTTCTCGGCGTTAGGGCCGTCGACTGGGGTGCGCACTTTGAGGAGTGCATGCTTGCCTCTGCCTCCGCGTTGGAGTTTGAAAAGCTGGTGGAGGAGGATTTGGGGAGTGTCTCTGCGTCTGTCGGAGACCTGATCACTGCGGATTCCAGAGATATGGTGATAAAGTCTTGGGATTTCGGCCCCTCCTCTATTACTGAAGAGGCAATCGCGGAGATGTTGAAGGAATCATGTTTTCCTTCTTCCAGGGTAAAAATCCCTCCGTCGGGCCAGACTGTTTCGGAACCGGAGGAGGGATATGCGGTGGTCTTTCAGGACTTCTTCACCTGCGGCCTCCGCCTTCCTTACATCCCCTTCCTTCGCCGGGTGTTGGAGACCTTCAATGTCCAGCTCCATCATCTGACTCCTACAGCCTTCCTCACGCTTAGCAAATTTTGCTGGGCGTGCGTTTCTTATGGTGCCGAGCCGGATGTGGACACCTTCTGCGCGTACTACGAGCTGTAGAAGCAGCCGAAGAAGAAGAAGGAGATACGAGAGGGCAAGGAGGTGGAGGTGACCTACCAGTACGGTAGTTGCACCTTTATGTCTAAGAGGAACCAAGGCGCGGACCGCCTGGAGATCTCTTTCTGCCAGAAGGGCAAGTGGGACCACGGCTGGCTTGAGCAATGGTTCTACGTAAAGACCTACGGGGTCCGTAGCACTACCGAGGATGGTGCGGAGGTCTTGGAGTATCCATTGACTTCAAGGATGGAGGAGATGGTGCCGCTCACGCGCGTGGATCCACCGGAGGAGGTGTCTCCGATGAGGGAGGCTTGTGATCAGGCTTTTGCGGCAGCGTGCCGCTACTCCGGTGGCCGCGACCTGGTGGAGGAGATTATGGCCTCCAACTACTGGCCCCTGGGCAAAAACAACCCAGCCTTTCGGCTGGAACAGGTGAAGGTTCCCGTTTTTGGGCCGGAGGCCGGGATTCCATTCCCCCGCTTCGGTCAGTCTTTGGGGGAGGGGGTGACGGAGGATAGTTTCATCTCCGAGGTTGAGGAAGCCGCCGTAGGGTTGGTTGGCAAGATTTCCGAGCGTGAGTACACGTCTCGGATGGCCGTGGCAGGCACCATGCCGTGGCTCAATCAAGTTTTTGAGGAGGTCGGGATCGTCTACCGGGAGCGCGAGATTCCCGCCGAGGTCCTGGCTTCGATTGAGAAGAAGAAGAAGAGGGCCTTCACGAAGAATGTTACGGCGGAGGCCGAGTCTAAGAACAGGAAGGGCGCCGTTGTTGCTCGGGTGCCCATGAAAAAGAAGAAGAAGAGCGGTGCTCCATTGATCGCACCGGCCATGTCTTCTGCCGGTAGTGCAGGCGTTGCCTCCACCGGCAGTGAAGACGTTGAGAGCTCTTCCGTCCCGTCAGCGGACACGCAGGTTGCGAGCGGAGGGGATCGAGCTCTCCCGTAGCTCTGGTGTTCCCTATGAGTGGAGCTGTGAGTGGTGCTGGGCATCCGGAAACCAGCGCTGCCCCGGCGCGCTCCTCGCATGGTGCTATGAGCGTCGGCGAACAACCGGAAGGTAGCGCCGTCGAGCCTATGCCCGACGTTCTTGGCGGGCTGTGCTCAAGCTCTGAAGAGGACACGGAGGCCGTCCTGCGGCACGCTCCTTCGTCTCCTGCCGCTGTCACGCCTTCACCCATGCCGGCGGCCAACGTCGGGCAGCTGGAGGCCGTGCTTGCTGAGCAGGCCCCGGCGGCTCGGCCTTCTTCGAGTCCTCCGCCCGTCAGGCCGCTGGCTGAGGAGATCCAACCCTTTGGGCCTTCGCCACACGATATGGCGGAGACTTCTGCCCAGGGGGCGCGGCAAGCTGCCTAGCCTAGGCTTTTTATGAGTAAGTCTGTTTGGTGCACATTTTTGTGTTTACTATTGTTTGGTGCACATTTTTGTGTTTACTGTTGTTTGGTGCACATTCTTGTGTTTATTGTCTTCGCCCGGTTCATTTGTTTACGTATTGTGCCAAGTGCTAATACTGTGTATCTGTTGCTTTGTAGGTGATGTCATGGCTGGACTCCTCACCCCAGAGGAGCGAGCAGCCGCTGTCGGCGCTAGGTTTGGTCCGGGGTAGCCGGGGCTGATGGCGCCGGGTCCGAGTGAGTATAGAATGTTTTTATTTTGATCAGCATTTGGCCTGTTGTTATTGCCTGTTTCTGATCTGCCCTCTGACCTGAGCTGTTGTTGTTGTTTTTTTTTTACGTAGGCTCCTCCGACACCTCTATCTCAGGTTGGGAGGAGTGTTATCTTGCTGTTCTTGGAGACGTCGGAGGTGGTCTTTGGCTGTTGGTGTGTTTAACGTGAGATTTGCTTTTCTCACCTTATTGTTTTGTGTTTGTTTGTTCTTCTTTGAACAGATCGCTTCAAACAGCGTCTGAGGGACATGGATTTCTTCCAACTTCTCCGTGTTCATCTAGAACACCAGAGCCTGGTGCGTCTCCGGCGGTTTGCCCCTTTCCTTTTTTTTTGTGTATGTTCGCTTTTAGACTTGTTTTTTATTCTATTGCTGATCGCTTTGGTTTTCCTCTCTCTGGTCGCAGGGGTATCACACGGGCGTTGTTATGGAAGAGCACTGTACTCGCGAGGTCTCCGACCGAGATGCTGCGATTGAAGCGCTCAAGGCAGAAATCGAGCGCCTGGAAGGTGAAAAAGGGGGGTTGTCCGACTCCCTTGCAGCTCTCCGCCTGTCTCTGGCGGAGAAGGAGCGAGAAAAGGATGGTTTGAGGGCCGACCTCACCAAGGCCCGGGATGCAGAGGTTTTGTCCATCGAGTAGGCCCGTAGGGCGAACGAGCTGGCCGAGGGTCTCCGGCGAGAGCTTGCCTCTGAGAAGGAATCTGTAGCTGCGGTGGGGGAGCAGCTGTCTTTGACGACGAGGCATTTGGACTCGGTCAAGGGAGTCCTTGCTACAACCGTTGGCCACTACCGGGCCACCGTCGCTGAGCTCAGAGGCGAAACCTCCGCTCCTCCGGAGGAAGACAGCGTGTACGCCCTTGCCTCCTGGCTAAAGCGTCACCTTGCGAAGCTCCCTGGTCTGATCAACGGCTACATGGACTACGGGGCGCTAGCGGGAGTAGCGAACTATGCCAAGCTTTTGGCACGTGGCGGGTGTACACATACCGAAAGTATTCCGGAAGGAGCGCTGCTTGGTCCGGAGGAGCTCGGTGAGACTTCTCTTGGTTTGCGAAAAACCTTGAGAAATTTCATTGGGCACTTTTGGGCTCCATTTGGGAGATCTGCTGCCCGGAAACTGACGGAGGACAAGAGGGCGAAGGTATTTATAGTCTTTGCAGCCGCCCCCTTTTTTTGTTTTTTGCGAGGCTGCGACGGCTTTCGTTGCTTGTGCCCCTGATACTTTAGCCTATGCTGCAGGATGTGCAGAAGAGTCTTGCGGGCAGGCCTCTGTCAGTTCCGCGCTCGGCGACTGCGGTCGGTACCTCCGCCGCTGGTGGCGCTCCTATGGGATCTACGATCGGCGGTGGTGGTGGTTGGAGGCCGCAGGCGCCGTGCCCGCCCACAGTTGATGCGGGCTCCGTTCTAGGGACTTCCGCTGTGGCCGATGCGCCGGAGGTCTAGGCTCTTTGTAGCACTTAGTTGTTTTGGCGTGTATATTGTAGTCCAGTTGGACTTTTGTGAATAAAGTTTATTTTGTTCTGAATGGTTTTGTGGGAAATTTTAACCTTGCGCAGGTTCCGAATCGGGAGCCTATGCAAGATGTTGCGCCCTTGACTCTCTACAACGACGGTATTTATGTGAGCGGAGAGCTTTGGGAGTATTGGCGTTCGGCCTTTCCCCGCGGCGTTGCGCGCGACGTGTTTGAGTCAGTTAAGTTTGACATAGACGACGAGCGCGCTGGGTTTACTCGCGTGCTTGCTTGGCGCGGACCTCCACCACAATAGTTAGGATTTTATTGCAAGTTGGTGTCCTGTAAGAATGCTTCTCGACGTTTTATGGAATACAAGACAGGTTCACTTTCTTGATTGTTTGTGCGGTGGCTTGAGCCTGTTGTGCTAGCTTACATATCTCGTCTAGTCCCGAGCTTGCACACCATTGTCCTTTGCTTGGGCGAACGTGCACGATACAGAGGTGGTGGCCAGGACCTTCGCCCCATGTTTTCTCCTTCTCTGTGCTCGCTTGATGGCCGGGGTAGAAGCCTCCGCAGTTTTTCGACCGGCGGAGGCATACTTGAAGTCCGCCTGGCGAGGCTTGCCGAATCGGTGTTTGATCCGACTGGAGGTTTGGCGCAGCTTATGCAGACGGCGGAGACTTTTGATATTTCTTTAGCTGGGTGTTTTAGCTGTCTGGTGGTATGGGTCTCCGACGCTGCACACCCGTGGGGCATGGTTGATTTTTGGAGATGGCAGGTCAGGTCTCCGGCATCAGGGGAATGTTACGAGATTTCGTGCGATATCCCCCTTCTTCCGTAGGCCTTTGCTGTTCATCACCGTGCCGTAGGTCCTATCTCTTTTCCCACTGCCTCCGGCTGTCTACTGTTGCCTCTGATTTTATGAGTTTTCGTACAATATCTACGGTCGACTTGGATATCAAGGAGACCCCTGCCTCCATGGCTATTGCTGCAGCTTTTGCTTGTGCTATGCCTTGCTCCCCCCTTGCGCCCTATGCTGACTGAGTTTTTAAGGGTATGGGGGGAATCCGTTTTTATAGTGGGGCAGTGGCTTTTGGGTGTTAACATTTTTGTATGTTGTTAGTTGGAACGTATCTTGGCTTTAATAGCCTGTATCTTGCTTGAATTATCCGTTCCTCTTGAGATCTTTTGAAGTAAAGAGGCCTGGCGCCGTAGTGGTGGCAGTGTTTTGTCAGACACTTTCTATTTTTGATGTTTTCGATGGCGGAGACCTTCTTCCTGGTTCTAGCGCCACAATTTTGTTGCCCCTGATGCTAGGGGTGTTTTTTGTTAAGGTCGGAGGCCTGTTTTGCCGAGGTTGTTTTTTCCTTGGCGCCTGAATTTGTTCAGGTCTTCTTCGAGGGTCGGAGGCCTTTTTTTTGACCTTGCTGTCTGACTTTGTTCAGGTGTTCGTCAAGGGTCGGAGGCCTGTTTGGCTAATTTTTTTGACCTTGCTGCCTGACTTTGTTCAGGTCTTCATCAAGGGTCGGAGGCCTGTTTGGCCAATTTTTTTGCCTTGATGCCTGACTTTGGACAGGTCTTTGTCAAGGTCGAAGGCCTGTTTTGGCTGTTTTTTGCTGCCTTGATGCCTGACTTTGAACAGGTCTTTGTCAAGGTCGAAGGCCTGTTTTGGCTGTTTTTTGCTGCCTTGATGCCTGACTTTGGACAGGTTTTTGTCAAGGTCGAAGGCCTGTTTTGGCTGTTTTTTGCTGCCTTGATACCTGACTTTGGACAGGTCTTTGTCAAGGTCGAAGGCCTGTTTGGCCATAGAGGTCGTTTCAAATTGCTCATGCCTATGGCTGGCGCTTTGAAAGGACCTGTACTTTTTGTTTACCGAATATTGCGGCGCCAGAGCTGGCCGCTTTCGGTTTTGGGTTTTTCGAGCGTTCTTTTGGGGAATTACCTCTTTATACTTGTAGAGGATTTTTATATTGAGCCTGCCTCGTTAAAAACCTCACCTCCGCTTGGAGTTCCCCTGTGAGGAAAGAGTGCAGGCTCTTTTACATTTTGTTTTGATTGAAGTAAAAAAAACTTAAAGGTAAATAAATGGAGGGGCCTCTGCTTATATTTTGCGGAGGTTGCCCTTTGGCACATTGCCTAGATGTAGTATCTGCGAAGGTTGTCAATATTCCAGGTGTGGGTTGTCGTGACACCTTCGCTATCGGTCAAGTGGAAAGAGCCAGGTCGGCCTGCTGCCGTTGCTATGTATGGGCCTTCCCATTTCGGTTGGAACTTGCCGACAAGTTGTGCGTTGGGTTTTCTTCTGAGTACGAGGTCTCCGTGTTTTATGTCTTTCCTTACCACCTGGGAGTCTCTCCACTTTTTGGTTTGGGCGTGATATTTTGCAATGTTTTCGACTGCTTCCAGTCTTATTGCTTCTATTGTTTCTTTTGCATATTCTTCATCTTGCATCATCAGCTGACTCGTTGTGCGGAGGCTTTCATGCTTTATTTCTTCTGGCATCATGGCCTCTTCTCCATAAAGCAGTTTGAATGGTGTGAATCCTGTTGTTCTTGAGACGGATGTATTGTGTGACCAAATCACTCTAGGTAATTCATCTACCCATTTTCCTTTGCGTAGGCCCAGCAATGTTTTTGATATTGCTGAAAACACTATTATGTTTGCTCTTTCCACAGCACCATTGGACTTTGGGTGGTATACTGAGGCGAAGGCTAGTTTTGTCCCTATGCTTTTGCAGAATTCTTTGAAGTTCTCTGAATCGAATTGTTTTCTATTGTCTACTGTCAAAATCCTCGGTACACCGAATCTGCAAATGATGTTTTGCCAGAAGAATTTTCTGATGGTTTCTGAGGTTATCTTCGCCAGCTGTTTTGCCTCTATCCATCTTGTAAAATATTCCACTGCTACTACTGCGAATCTATTTCCTCCTTGGGATGGCGGTAGTGGGCCGACCAGGTCCATACCCCATCTTTGCAGCGGCCATGTCGGAGGTATAAGCTGGGTCTCTGACGATGGTTTTGACTGCCCTAGAGAGAATGTTTGGCATGCTTTGCATGTTCTGACTGTCTGCTCTCCGTCTTGTATGTGTGTTGGCCAATAAAAGCCTTGCCTTATTGCCTTTGCTGATAATGCTCTTGAGCCAATGTGTGACCCGCAAATTCCTAAGTGTATTTCTTGAAGCAACTCTATGCCTTCGCTCTGCGATATGCACTTGAGGAGAGGCTGGACTACTCCTTTCTTGTACAGTACACCATCTAAGATTGTGTAATTCCTTGCTCTGGCCTGTATTCTTGCTGCTTTTGCTTCATTTTCTTCACTAGTTTTGCCTTCTAGGAATTCTGTTATCGCCTTTCTCCAATCTTCATTTTGCAGGTGTAGTATTGCCTTTGGTGCCTTAGGTGTCTCCGCAGTTGCCGGAGACTTCAAGATCTGGTAAAAAGTGTTTGGTGGCAGTGGCAGGTTGTTTGCCACAGCCTTTGCCAATTCATCTGCCTCTGCATTTTCTGATCTTGGTATGTGCTTCAGGGTGAAGCCCTCGAATCTCCGCTCCAAATTTCTGACAACGGATAGGTATTTGATGAGTTCCAGCTCTCTTGCTGTGTATTCTTTCTCTACTTGGCCAGTGACCACTTGAGAATCTGTTTTGACTGTCAATGTTTTGCCCCTAGGGCCTTTGCTTTGCTCAGCGCTAAGATCAGGCCTTCATATTCTGCAATGTTGTTTGTTGATTTGAACTCTAGCCTTGCTGCGTATTTCATTCTGACGCCGGAGGGTGCCGTTAGGACAGCGGAGGCTCCTGCTCCGGCTTGGCCCCAGGCTCCATCCGTGAATGTTGTCCAGCCTTGGGTGGTTGGTTGTACCTTGGTCTCTGTCGGAGGTGTCCAATCTGCTACAAAATCGGCTAGTGCCTGTGATTTGATTGCTGTTCTGGGGACATACGAGATACCAAATTGTGATAGCTCTGTAGCCCATTTGCCTATTCTGCCGGAGGCTTCTTTGTTTCTGAGCAGGTCTTGCAATGGCAGCGATGTTGGAACTAAGATTTCGTGGGCTTATAAATAATGCTTTAGTTTTCTTGATACCATCAGCACTGCGTAGGCAACTTTTTCCACCTCTGTGTAGTTTAGCTTGGCTCCGGACAGTGCTTCTAAGATAAAATAAACTGGCCTTTGAGTTTTGCCTGATTCTTTTTCAAGCTCGTGAACTAAGACTGCACTGACTGCATGGTCGGAGGCCACCACGTACAGCAATAGGTGGCTTTCTGATTCTGGGACGGAGACCACTAGTGAGCTTGCCAGATACTCTTTCAAGTTATGGAATGCTTCCGACTGCTTGGGCCCCCATTCAAAGTTGTCTCCGCCCCTCAGGGCTTGGAAGAAGGGTAGGCTGCGTTCTGCTGATTTTGAGATGAATCAGTTGAGCGCTGCTATTCTTCCCGTCAGCTTTTGCACTTCTTTCTTGTTTTTGGGTTCTGCCATTATCATTATTGCTCTGGTTTTGTCCGGGTTCACTTTGATGCCTTCACTGCTTATGATATATCCGAGCATCTTCCCTTTTGTGACTCCAAATATGCATTTTTCTGGGTTGAGGCGGAGGTCGGCTGTCCTGAGGTTGGCGAAGGTCTCCTGTAAGTCGGAGACATGATCGTCCTTGCTCTTGCTCATGACCACTATGTCGTCGACGTAAGCTGTGATGTTTCTATCTAGTTGTGAGCCCAAAACTTCCTTTGTCATTCTGGCAAAGGTTGCGCCAGCATTTTTGAGGCCTTTCGACATTCTGGTGTAGCAATATGTCCCGAATGGAGTTGTGAAACTTGTCTTGTCTTCGTCTTCTTTTTTCATCCAGATTTGGTGGTACCCAGAGAAACAGTCGAGTAGAGAGAACCTCTGGCATCTGGCCGCCTTGTTGACGGAGGCATCTATTCTTGGCAATGGAAAGGGTCTTTTTTGCAAGCTTTATTCAGATCTGTGAAATCTATGCACATTCTCATTTTGCCATTCTTCTTTGGTACCAGTACTACGTTTGCAAGCCATTCTGAATACTTGACTTCCCTAGATCACTTTTGCATCTAGCAATCTTTGCACCTCCGCCTTTGCTGCCAGGATTCTGTCCTCCGACATTTTTCTCTGTTTCTGCTTTCTTGGTCTCATGTTTTCATTGATATCCAGTTCATGCTTGTATGATGTTCCCTGCTGACTCCTTGGAGGTCGGAGGCTGACCAGGCGAAGATATCCTTGTTTTTTACTAGAGTTTCCATGAGCTCTTCCTCCTCTGCCTTGCTCAATTCTGAGCTGATTGTTACTTTTCTATCTGGTAACTCATTTTCTAGAGGGATCAGCTTTGTCTGTTCTTGACCTGCCATATCTATTTTTCCTCTGGGCATATCCAGGAGGCTCTTGTTCTTTGTCTGCTGACTCGACTGCATTGATGTTTCTTTGGGCTCTGTAGATAGCTTTTTCTATGTTTCTTGCTTCTTTTTGGCTACCTCGGACTATGATAATACCATGGAGTGCTGGTATTTTCATGCACAGGTAGGCCATATGCAGTGTTGCGTTGAATTTGGTTGTGAATCCTCTGCCCAAGATGGCATTGTATGGGTAATACAAATCGACGACGTCGAAGGTTATGTACTTGGTTCTAGCATTTGCTTGGGTTCCGAACGACACTGGGAGTGATATTTTTCCTAGTGCTTGTATCTGCTTGCCTCTGAATCCTATTAAAGGGGATTCGGAGGGCTGTAATTGATTTCTGCTGAGCTTCATTTGGTTGAAGGTATTTGCGAAGATGATATCTGCTGAACTGCCAGTGTCAATCAACACTCTGCTTATCTCCCATGCTGCTATGTTTGTTTTGATCACCATTGCGTCTATGTGAGGGTAGCTTTCTAGCTAGAGATCTTCTTCTGTGAAGGTGATTGGGACTCTGGACCAATCTGTGTATTTTGCTGTGCCCTGGACTGCTACATTGTTTACCAGGCGGAGGTGATTCTTTTTCTGCTTTTTTCGTTTGAAACTCCATTGATGATCCTCCGGCGATTGGTAGTATCATGCCTATTGTTGGCAGTGCTCCATGAGGGTTGACTTGGTTTTCTGGGTTTGGCTCATTTTTTGGTGTTGGGGGTTGGTTGTGAGGTGGTGGCAGAAGGCAGTTGTTGCATTTGCTGCTGTTGCTGTGGATACTCGAACCTACTTTGGTTTTGTGGCGGTTGGTTTGTTTCAAGGTAGGTTATGTGGGGAGTTTTTTGGGTTTATGTAGGTCAGGCTTGCCTCCGACCTATAGTTGCCCGCCGGAGGCTGCTGCGAGGGCGCTGACCGCCATGCTAGTAGGAATTCTGGGTAATAGGCGGAGGCCAGTGTGGAGGGATGTATTTGGTTTGCGTTTAGCGCTGGGTACATCGGGCAGTACTATTGGTGGCCAGTTGTGTAGGTGGTGTTGACCTCTCTTGCGTTCTGCTGTGCCGGAGGTTGGGCGGTCTGCTTGTTCTTCATTCTTTTCTGTGTCTCCTTTGTCTCTGGACAATCTTTGGTGTTGTGCCCTGCGCTTTCGCCGTGAAAAACGCAATATGGCCTGCGTTGTTTCTGGTTGTGGTTTTTGTTCCAGTTTTTGCCTTGGTAACCTTGCCTACCTTGGTTCCTGGTCTATGTCTCCGGCCCTGCTGGCCCTGGTAGTTGCCCTTGTTCGGGGTGAGGTTGACCCTCGATGCTGAGCACCAGCCCCTGGCCTGGTTTCTGATTTGATGTGTTCTGGTTCGCATAGCTCTTCTGTGAGTTTTTGCTATTGTTTTGCTGTCTGTTTTGACCCTGCTCCTCCAGCCTTTTCCGGAGGTCATTGTCTGATCTGCAGTACTTCTCGAACTCGTCGTACAACTGCTGTATGGAAGTTGGTTTCTTTCTTGCTAGGTGTGCTGCGAACGGCCCAATTCGGAGCCCTTTGATCGCTGCTTCAATGGCGATCTCTTCTGGGACGTCTGGTGCCTTCGCCTTTAGTTGTACAAATTTCCGAAAGTAGTCGTGTAGTGTCTCTCCCTGCATTTGTTTGCACTGGAACAGATCTGTGGATGTCAGCGACTGTGCTGCTAGCCCCTTGAAGTTTGCCAATATCTTGTCCCGGAGATTTTCCCAGGAATAGACTGTGCTTGGTTTGAGCATGGAATACCAAGCCAACGCATCGCCTTCGGCAGCAATAACAAATGACTTTGCCAGGATGGCGTCATCTCCGCTGGCGGAGGCTACTGCTGCCTCATAACTCATAATGAACTGATGGGGGTCTGTCTTTCCGTTGAACTTTGGTAGTGTGATTGGCTTGTACGCCGTTGGCCATGGCGATTGTTGTATGCCTTCAGAGAGTGGGGACTTGGGGTCGATAGGCCTTCGCATCGCCTGAGATGGCATCGTGGTTGGGCTGGTCACTGGTGGAGGCATGTTTGCGGTTGGTGTTGCTGCGGAGGCTGGGATCGCGGAGGTTGATGCTGGTACTGCATGCTGCATACTTAGCATCTCAGCATGTAGGACTGCCAACTGCTGCCTTATTTCTGCTGCTTGTGCTGACGCTTGAGTAGCTTGCTGATTAGCTGCGAATGATGCTGCCATTCTGTCCCTCTCTTGTTGTGCTCTTTGCAACTGTGCTTGCAGTTGTTGCAGTTCTTGCTCAAGTGTTGTACCTGAGTTTGGTTGCGCCTCCGGATCTTGGATCTCTGGATGTTGGGGTTCCGGTTGTTGACCCTAGACATCTGCTCTGGTGCCATCCTCCGCTGGCGAGGTTGCGTAGGTGCTACGGGTGGTGCGCCTAGGCCTTCCTCTCTAACCCATGGTCGTTGCTGCTCTGGTGGTGGTTTTTCTTTTCCCTGCCATCGTTGGTTTGTCTTGGCCAAACCACGGTGGGCACCAATGTTGAAACTAGCGGTTCCAGACAGAGTGAGGGAGACATAGGCCTCCGCCCGCCAGGAGTCACCCTCGGGCGGAGGCTCGGGACAGGCACGACAGGTGAACTTGTGGGAAGCTGGCACGAAAAGCTAGGGTTTCATTCGTTCATTCACTATCCATCCGCATGGTTACAAGTGTTCCCTATTTATAGAGCTCAACTACTTCCTGACAGAATTTATTACAATGCCCCTCAACTGCTACAGTACATCCCTGGAATATTCTGCCACTGGTCTCTTGTTTGCGGGGCAATCCTGCCACACCGTCTCCAAGTAACGGGCCTCCATAAGCGGCCGGCCCACCGTGCCTCGATCTTCGGCCCAAAGGCCTGGGTTCCCGATGCTGGCCTCCGTCTTCGGGGGCGCGCCGTCGCCTTGGCGGGTCTCCACCGGTCCGGTCGGAGACATCGTCCGTATGTCTCCGCTTGGCCGCGCGGGGGCCGTGGTTCCCGACGCTGGCCTACGTCTTCGGGGGGGCGCTGTCGCCTTGGCGGGTCTCCGCCGGTCCAGTCGGAGACGTCAACCGTGGGTCTCCGCCCGGCCGCGCGGGGGCCATGCTGGCGCGCTCGCGCGGACCACGGGCGCCTGCGCTTGAGTACCTGCACACACTTAGGCAAGATTGTTTGTTTAATTAGTTCAGAGGTAAGGCGGCCTCCGCCCTCATCGCCGGAGACGCCCGTGAGCCGAAGCGGGGCGGCGTCCGCCTGAGCATAGGTCGGAGATGTCTGCGCCTGGCCTGGGCAGAATTCGCGACAAGCTCGCTGAGCCTCGTGCAGTGCCCTACGAGCATAGCCAGGAAAGTTCCTTCAGTCAGCGCCAGGTCTCCGCCCTAAGACGGTCGAAGACGCCTTGGCGACACCTCGCTGTCGGAGGCCTTCGTCACCCGCCGAAGCCGTGTTACAACACAAATGATCTCAGTGGGGGGGGGGTAGGGGGGAGTTAACCCTCGGGTCAGGTCTACCAATGCCAATGAGGTTACCACCGAGGGTCCACCAACACCCTGACCTTTTACTAGACTAGAAGTTTTCTATTGTTGCAAGAGGAACATGGTTGTACATGCATGTGCTGGTGGCTTGATGATGTTGGAAGTAGAACTTGATGTCCTTGTACTTTGGGAGGCAAAACCATTGTTATGGTGGCTCATGTTGAATGCTTTCTAGGTTGGTGGTACTTCTAATTTATATATGCTATAAGAATGAGTACAATCAGCAGTTCTTCTATGATTTTTGTGGTACATCTATGCTTTATGGAACACAAGAATCGGAATAAGCAATATTGTGATATTTCCTATCGGCTTCCAATTTATTTGGTGGTGGACATCAGAGATAGTAGTTTCCTCGAAGGGAAACCTATAGAGAAATTGTGTTCAACTGACAAAAATATTTGTATTTCCTTGAAAGGACACCTACATGAAAATTGTGTACAACCAACAATAATATAACTATTTCCTTGATGGTAGGTTCACAAAGAAATTACAGCACACCCACAAAAATTTAAATTATCCCTGACAATAATCCTACAGGGAAAACAAATACCCCGGCGGTTCTCGACGGTCTTAAAAAACTGACAACACTACATTATTTTGTCAAATGACCATCAGAAAATTGAAAATTACCGTTAGGGATAAAGTTTCTGTTGGAAAACTCACAAGCAAAATATATTTCTCTGTCGTGCTAACTTGACGAGATTTGCCCGTCGATTGCCGGACAGAATATATTTCCTTGTTTGCTGCGCACGGCATGATGGTCCACCGATACTTGCAGGGTGTGGTTTATATAGTAAAAAACATTTCTAAAAATATTATACTCCATGGTACCCCTTCATTGTAAATTATAAGGCATTTTGGTTTTTCTAGATATATTGTTTTTACTAGGTATCTAAACAAAATGTAAATCTAAATGCGTAGCACACATTTATTACATTCGGATAGTTCTTAAAGTAGTAGTTAAAACGAAAGCGAACGCTTAAACCATGCCAAAACAAAGATATAGATGGATCAAAGAGCCGCACAAACCAAAGCACACTATGAATCTAACAAGTCCGGACCATGGGCAAAGCTGGGTCCTTTGTACAACAAAATAAAAGTGAATATAAAGTACTCAACAAATGCAACCTTACCCTACAAAGTGAGATGAATACATGCATATGGATAATTCAAGGAATAGGGCTTGGCTTGATTTGCGTAAAACTATCTTTTGACACATGCAAAGTTTTGGTTTTGTAAATATTTTGCAAAAGACATTTATTTTCTATATATATGAGTATTTTCTGAAAAAAGGGTTTGTCATATTTTAAATGCTATTGAACACTTTGTTCTCACAACACATGGCGCAACACTATTGCTACTCATTCCAATCCGACTAATTGTTGATACCAAACCATAATTTGTCTGAGACCACGAACATTAGCTATCCAGACGCTCTGCAACTGTAACCTAACACCGTTTTAAAACAGACAAAGATCCCCCTACCAAGGGTTTGCTAGCTGATGGGGCAACAAAGCAAAAATGGGTCTCACATCTAAAATTCATGAAAAACAACACGAATGCTGCGCTTATATACTGTAATGAATAATGACTTGTGTGATACATATTCAGATCATCGCTCACAACTCCAGGTCTTTGTTAGTTCCACACACTCCAGGTCCAGGAGCACATCATCATCATCGGAACAACTCTGGAAAGGACCACATGATGAACCTGGCATAGATGTCATTCTCTAGGAACTCTATGTGTGCAGCTCTGCCGATCATGGTGCTCAGGTTCCGTCCTTGGGCGGACTGGTCGAATATAACGTCACAACCCATGAATACCCGTGTTTCCGACGTTGGTGCCCGGATCTGGTCCAAGCAATTATTCAGCATCTCAGTGAACACCTGCCCACGCTTTGAGTTATCTGATGACGAGGCGTGGCAGAGGTCGATTCTTGCTGAATGATATGGGACATAGCCATCCTAGCAAGTAGAATGATGACAGTTTCAAGTAAAGTGATGATGTCCAACTTTAAGCCTGGGAAAAGAAAGAATGTTGGACATACATATGCAGTACCTGCGGTGATGATACCAGGATGATATTTTTGAAGTTCTCCAGTGTCTTCAGCTGTCACAATAGAAAAACAAAAGATTAATACATGCGACAAGTTTGACTAGATTCAACAGTAGTTCAGTTTTAAAAACTTAATATAATGTATACCTTGCAGAGCTTGTAAAAGAATGTATTCTGTGGGTCGTGGTCATCACTGAAAGTGAGCTGATGCATGCACTGCATTCCCTTGAGCCGTTTCATGAGCCAGAGGCCAGAGTTGAACAAAGAATTTGGGCTGTACCAGTAGCCTAAGTGAGGCCCCGATATGGACTTGTATGTATACAGGTTCTTCAAAAATGGCTCCAATTTGGGTTCTTTTGAAACAGAAAGATAAGATTAGTCAACACATTCACACAACTGTTAGGAAGGGGAAAATTTTCAAGGCCGCCAATTTGAAAATACCTGTGATGGCACTTCTGAGGATAATGTTCCCAATAGAATGGCCGACAAAACTAAGCTTAATCTCTTTGCAACCTCCATTTTTGGAATACTTGTCCACCTTCCTTTTGAGGAATGCCACTACTTCATTAGTGAGCCTTCTACCCATTTCTTTAAAGTCTCCAGACGTTCTATCCTCATTTATCTGAGACAGTAGGCACTCAGCTCCAGGATCAAGCAAAAGCCATTGGTTTTTAACAAGGCGTAAATCCAAATGATGTCCCTGTTTATTTTAGGGATCAGCAGAAGTTTCAGCTAAATATGTTGCAGTATATGTGATAAGGCTGAAACAATTATTACCAGTCCCAAGAAACTTACCTGAAATCCATGCACAAAAATGACAGCTCGTAAAATGTGGCCACTCTTGAAACCACAAGTTTTTTCCTCCAATGATTGTCCTTGTAGTAGAGGTGACACAATAGTACCCACTGGTTCTGAAGCATCTGTTAGAAAATCCTTGCTAGAACAATGTTGTGGAATAACCATGACATGCTGCTCTATGCGGACAACGGGGATACATGAAGGATCAGCATAAATATGCATATCTTGAACAGACGGCGTGTTAATCTGCAGTATGTTTTCCATTAGTATCCTTTTTACCATAAGTGTAGAACTTGAATAGTATTCCTGACTTGAAGAAAGACCAACCTTCATTTGTGCTATACTTTTCCTGTGCAGTTCAGCCTGTGACATCGAATTTTGTATAGGCTACAAACATGGAACCATCAAATATATAGCAACAAGAAAATACGTTAGGTCAATAATGCAATTTCTCATATAAATTAAGAGTGATCGATGGTAAACATTCAAGAGAAGGTAATTACATCATGATGGACCTTTCGTGAACTGGAAATCCGAATCAAATGGCGAGGAGAGCCATCATTCATGCTTCTCAAATAGCGATGTGGAATCTCAATCTTTGAATGAATAATCCATATTGACCATTCCGCTTTGCGATCAATATCCCACATATCATGCAAATAATCCAATATCTTTACTTTATGTGTCCTGCATTGGACCAACAAAAAATTGGTGGATATTATGAAAGAGTCATTATAAGTTTATAACTAAGAAACCATAAGACTAAGAAACACCCGATCAATGGATACACCCATCTTCAAAAATGAAATGCATGAGAAGATAACTCACCTGTGAAATTTCAAGAACTCATTCCATATAAATGAGAGTTGGCTGCTCACAATTTGAAATAGTTCAAACAATTCTTCCTAGGATAGAGTATACAACAAGATATCATCAGTGCTTCCAACCACAACACCAGAACTCTGAAACAAGTTGTGAGATGCATCAACCAATACAGATATTCTAAAAAATAGAAAAAAATCATGAAAAGTGAAGTATACCTCAAGAAAATCGCGTAAGATGCCAGTCATCTGGGGACTACACTTTGTGGGTGTACCTTGCCCATTATTGTAACTGGGCGAACCGGACTTTGATGGTTGAATTGTCTCATATTTACCAAGGGTTAAGTCAGTGTGATCTAAATCCTCAAGAGTATTACCAATAGCATTACTGATCTTCTTCACTTCTTCAAGAAGTATTTCCCTAGATATTAGTGATGCCTTCACAATATCATATGACTTTGAGCCAAAACTTTGTTCCCGCGGCTGCATATTCCACACCAACTTTTATTCATAAAATTAAGAACGCAATTTATTCGTTTCTATTACTAAATTCCTATTGGCTATTGGCATGGCATAAACATATATGGTCTGCGCAGCTGATGCTTGATTAAATCCCTAAGTAATATGCATATTTGTGACATGTTGATTACAAGCATATTGTAACACCCTGAAAATTTTCATTTCCTAAAATAGCCAAATTGATTTATTTAAGCAATTTTTGTGAGCATTGAAACTAGGGAAACAATAATTTTTATGGAATTAAAATCAATTATAAGGTTAGTAACCTGTTGAGGCATTCATGCTGCTGCACATTGTTTTTGTAGTGATTAGCTTTGACTAAAATTTGAATTGAATTCAAATTTACCTTGAAAATGAGATTTGAAAATTTTATTTATAAAAAGAAAAAGGAAATTTCTTTCCCTTCCCTCCCTTCTTTAGTTTCGGCCCGTGGCCTATTTCCTCCGCCAGCCCGGCTCGGCCTCCTCCCTGGCGCACCGCACCGGCCCAGTTCCGCGCGGCCCAGCACTGCGCGCCTAACCGCTGCCGCGCGCCCTACGCCGCCCTCAGCCGCTGCCAACCCGGTCCCGTCCGTCAGAGCCGCCCCCAACCTCCCGCTCGCCCCGCGCCCGGTCCAACGGGTCAAGCCGCAACCGCCGCTCCACTTCGCGTCGTGGGCGCGTCCTCCCGAGCGCCCGGCCTCTACAAAAGGGTGTCGAACCCCGCCGCGCGCAACCCCTGCTGTCTCCCCGCTCCCTCTCGCGTCGCCCGTGCCCGAGGAAACCGCCGCACCGCAGCGCCGGAATCCGCCGTCCGCCCTCCGCGCGAACCGCCGTCCCCGAGCCGCCGTCTCCGCCCGTTTTCCCCGCGGTGAGAATCCCTTTGCTTCCCTCTACCTCCCCATGTTGTTATTTTCAATTCTCATGGCTTGTATGACCGTTTTCGAGTGCGCCATGGAGCTCCTTGCTGCCGGCCATGGCCGCCACCTCGCCAGCCGCGTCCTCCGGCCGCCTTCTCGGCCTGGACAAGTTCGCGAGAACCCCCTTCATCTCCCGGTGCCCTCGGTTGGGAACACCGTGGCCCGTAGGCCTTGTTTTCCCGCACGCCGGCGAGCTCTCGCCGCCGTCCATGGCTGAGCCGCCGCGGCTGCTACTGTTCCAGCGCCGGCGTCACCTTCTCCCTCCCCAGATCTAATCCGTGCCGCTCGATCTTGATCCAACGGCTCTTAGTGGCCGATACCCCTTCGCGGGTAAAATTGCTTAAGAGACCCCCTGTTTTCGCCTAATTGAACCCGCAGTCCCAAGCACAATTCCAGAGTACGCTTTCCCCTTTTGAAAACGTAATTTAAACTGTTTTAGTCCAAAATACGTTTTTAGTATTTACAGAAATGCCACTAGATTTGTTTTGCTCATAAAAACTTCGTTTTAGCTCCGAATTGACCCATTCAAATTGCTTTAGTTTCGTAATTTCATAATCTACGTGTTAGTACCACTGTTAATCATGTTTGCAACTTTTAAATTTCATGGTTAGAATTAATTAAATATATTGCTATAGGAAATCTCGTTTAATTCATAACTTTCGCGTTTAAGCTCTGATTTTCGTGAACTTCGCGTTGACGTGATCGTAGCGAGACGTAGATTCTTTTCATAAACATTTTATCTTGTTTTCTTTACTGTTGGTGTACTGTTCTAACCGTAGGATTGTTTGCTTTGCATGAATGTTCCTGGAATGTTGTATGTTGACGTGTTGGTCGTGTTCAGACGGTGAGGAGAACGTTGGTGACCAGGAGTGCTTTGACGACCAGCAGTATCAGCAGGAGTTTGCTAACCAAGGAAAGTATAGCATGGGATCTACCTTGATGTCCTATTCACCATTTATTAATTACTTATTTGCATGTGTCTAATTTTGATACTCGTAAGGACATCCTAGTGATTGATTACCCTGTTCCTTGTTCTCCTATGGGTTAATTGCATATGGGTAGATTTTGCTAGCGCTCTAACTGAACATGGTCTACACAATGGTTAATGGTTCTATGGAACTAAAGGTAAAACATGCTTTATAACAACTGATCCATAGGGCGAATGAGAAAATGACTTTCGATCATGTTGCTCTCAGCCCTCCATAAGGACTTATCTGTCAGCAAAAGCTAGGACTGATAGTGCAACCGTGAGAGTCATATGGCTCTGACTTTAGCTCAGTAATAGGACCTTTTCTAGCTTGTTAGAGGTTACCTTTATGGAGCAAAAGGGGCTTGCCACGTTGGGTATAGGGCTGCCTCTGTTCCTATGTGTATAGCCGCGATGGATATGTGCCATAAGAAAGGGGGTTCCTACATCTGCCTGCCGAGAAAACCTAGCGGCCCTAACTTGTTAGAGAAACCTATGAAATGGCTTCATAGTGTACCCTGCATGCTCACCTTGGCAGCGATATGGGAGTAATTAACCCGGGCATATGGGAATCACGACTCGCGGTGAATGTGCACCACCTCTGCAGAGGGTTACAAACTGTTATAACAGCCGTGCTCACGGTCACGAGCGGTCCGGAAAACTCATAGAATAATTGGTTATTCATTGTTGTTCGTTTATGATGGTATATGATGATAATATGATGCAAATGATTCTAATATCTGATTATGTGGGTAAATGGGAGTTTAAGCATAACCTGATAATACTGGATAATAAAATCTTGACTTACTAAAAGTGCTAATTGCAGTAAACCTGTGTCATCCTTTTTGAGCTTCATAACCCTATGTTATCTTGTTAAGTACGGGAAGTACTTATGCTTGTTTACTTTCTATATTTGGATAAAAATCCTGGATGGGTAACAGATGACAACGTGTATAAGGAGTTTTCTGAGGATCCCATGTTTAGCATCAACCTGTTGAGGCTGGAAGTGGTAGGCAAAAATTAAGGTGGCTACCATCAGCATTTTGTCTTGACGAAATGAAAATCAAGTGAGACTATGATTTATATTGTTTTATTATTACAGAAAATGGTGCTTGGCAGCGCAAAGGACACCTACTTTTATTTGGTATAAGCAGCACGACTATTGTGTGAACTGTGAGGAATGAATATATTACGGACCGCCTGCTAAGATGGCATGGAACAACATAAATTTTGAACTATATGTGTTTTGCAGTTTTGATGCGCATAATAAGACTATGATAAAGCGCATCTAAGCGAGGAGTTCAGCATGGACACCTGCCTTGTACCATGGAGCCTAGTTGGGTTCTATAGAGTTTGATGGTCAGGAAACTATCAGACATTTAAAAAAAAACAAAGATCAGATGCTTGACATGGCATAGAGAAATACAAAGCACATATCCTATTTAAGTAACACCAGTATGTCATTTTTTCAATGATTAACAGCAGCATACCCTTTTTTAGGATTACCACCAGCACACCTTTAGCAAGGTATAGGCAGCCAATCTGCATTATATTGTTAATTAGAAGAGCTTGCTGAATCTAGTGTATCCGTGGTAGTGAAATATGCATACTATGTGTACATCTGAGAATAGTCTCATAATTAGACACAGAAAGGGAAAAATAGAAGAATCGTTATGGTAAAATAAAACATGGGATACAGCCATACAACCATACTCTTTTATAATTTGTCAGCTTGTGTGTGTGACTAATCTCTGGGCACACATGAGTTAGTGCATTCAATTTTATCCTTAAAATTGGGTGTGACACATATACATGTGGTTTATGTTATAGCAACATCACAAAAGCATTGTAGTGGAAAAAGTATCTAAAAAATATAAAGAATCACAAACATGTGTACCTTCAGTGATGATGATTTAGTCACAGCGGCTTTCAGGTACACTATGTGTATTGTCAGATCCACAAGTGCCGAGTGCAAAGCGTCAAAATGGACAGGGCAATATGAGTGTAAGCCCAGGAGTGCTCTATGTGGGATCCTAAATTCATGGACAGGGATCAAATCTGTGTCATCACTTGAATCTTGAACTTCAGTCCTATGATGCAAAAGGAAGCAGCTTATCAGAGTTGATGAATATGGACTGTAAAATTTTGGGTGCACATGTAATTTAACACAATAACATACACACCACCCATTCCCCAGTGTTGGGATATATATATGAGCTCGAACTTCAATATAACAGAAGAAGTTGCTGGACCCTAGAATGGAGAGAGAGTACAGATTAGGCTAAAGTAAACAAGGTTCATTAACAGAAGTAAAATCTATAATACTCAACCTCGTCTTCGCTGTTGGGTATGTAGAAGGACACCATAACTGATAGATAAATATCTTGCCTAGAATATTTTACAAGAAATGGCTGTGTATAGAAGCTATTGTCAACATCATCTATTTTCCAAAAGCCAAATGAGCTCTTCACACCAATATCAATAGCTGCATAATCCACCTAGCATGTCATTATCTATTAGCCAAAGATTAGAATTCAAAAGTCATATGGTTAAGAAATATAGGAAAATGTCAAAAAACAATTCTGACACTTCATTCTGTTCCTGGATGTTCTCAATTTATACTACCAAGGATTAACGAAAACATAATGATAAACCACTGCAAGAGGGTTAGCACATGTTTGTTGCTTTAGCATTGTATAATATTATCCAAAAATAATGTAGCGCAACACATAGTTTTTCATGGCGATGTCCTAAACAATTTTCACTTTTCATCTATACTTTGACATAAATACAAGTAAAAATAATCAATTAATGATAGTTCCCTTGAGAAACTTCTGATTCTAGGTATGTCAAGATTTAGACAATGGAGAGATTATTAGGATGGCCTACATGTTGATTTTATATATATTTAGTAATGAGGGAATCATTTACTCTACATAACAATATAATTAGTTCAAGAGTAGGTATGATTGAATCAGAAACTACAGGGCAACAAGCACAGTATTGATCACAATAAAGCAGTGAATTTTCTTTTCCCTCTTGAAACAAGCAAAAAAACTGCATATCGTTGTATTATTAGGAACGAAGATAATAACTGGTCCAAATAGATTATAAATCAAAATGAAGTAGGGAAATTTGTATTTGAGGAAAGCTCATCATGAAGTAGGTAAGCAATTTGACCGTTCATCTTTCACTCTAACCTTCAAAATCATGCAAGAAATATATCCCATAGTGTTACGGCGCCTGCGGTGTGGTGAACGGAGGGGAGAGTGGAGGAGGCTGGACTGGGAATTGGAGCGCAAGGGGTAGCGAGGAACGTCAGCGGTGGGTTCTTCTCCAGTGGGCGCGGCTGAAGCGCTCGACGCCACCGTCGAAGGGAAACTCCCACCCCGATAACCAGGGAGAGTTTATTCCTTCTTTGGTAAAGATTACAATCTCCTAAGGTGCCCTTTATAGTATAGGTGCACTTCCTAAACAAACTCCAATCAAATCTCTTAACAAATCTCTCCCTGGTCTAATCTCCTAAGCCGACCAGCCTAGCCATGGCTTGGGCCCGCTGGCGTGGTCGACGCCTATAGGTGCGTCCAACAAAGGAGTCTATAACACATAGAAACCCATGCAATAAACAGAAATGTGAGCTTTAGACTACCCTAAATGTTGATCATATTAATACGAGAATCATTTAATCTACTTAACGATATAAGTACAGGCATGTGAGTTCCCCAACTTCAGAAGAAACAAACCCATGCTGCCTCGCCGTAATCAACTAGCTCTCTATACTTTCATAATGAAGCAGTGGTTCATGTTTTCTTGTTGTCAATGAACAAGGTTCGTTTTATTTTTTTATAAATTTTATCTTGTTTTGTATTTTATGCAGCATTAGCACAGGCACACTGCTAGTTAAGATAGGAACATGTCCAAATAGGGTACAGCACAACAAATTGTATTGCATGTTAAATCATGCTGTGAGAAATATTTCCCGCATACCAGAATGAAGAATGAATTATTTTTATCTCTGCATCAAGAAAGGTGAATTCGCACCTTCGTATTGCGTGACCCTGGCCGGTGAGATCGGTGCTCTATTATTCTTGTCGTCCTCCCACAGGGCACTAATCTTCATGCGGTACCATCTACAGGCAAACAAAAAATCAAGGCCAAAAGGGAAGAATTGAATTTCAATGCATTGCAAACAAAAAAACCAAGGAAATGGAACAGCAAGAGTCCCATAAGAATATGATTTGTTTCAACACCAAATTTGTTCTCCAAATTAACAAACAATGTAATGCGTATCTTTTTCTACCCATCAAGGAGAGCCGAAAGAATGCATGCCATAAAAAAAATGAGAAAGTTAATATGTTCTTGAAAGGAAAAGGAGAGGGGCTGGAAATTTTTCCCCGAATCCTTGTTGGTTGCTACCCTTGCTGGAACAGGTCCAGATTGTGGAAGCGGTCGATGTAAACGGCCACCTCGTGCGCCGTCTCCATGACAACCGACCGACGCCCGTGCAGGAATCGCCACACGGCGGTGATGCGACGCCGGCGAGATCGCCCACCCCTCCTCCCGCTCCACGTACGCCTTGGTCGGGCCACCCTTAAGCGACCTCCTTCCTTCCTGGCCTCTTGTTGCTGTCCGACGACAACTTTTTTTTAAGCCAACCAATGGTCGGACGGACTGGTTAATGGGCCCACAGGACCACAGCGCAGCTCTCATCCGCAGGCCCATTCGTGGAAAAATCTTCCTGAATTCCAATGATAATTTGAGCGGACATAATTTCCAAGCCAAGATTTGAGTTTTATGGATTTCTTAAAAAGGTCTATTTTATCTCTCTGAATCAGGATGGTTGCTCGTAATATTCTCCAGGAGACAGTGGTTACAGGGGTGTAGTGTTTGCCGGGTTGTGTTTTGGCACCATCAGGCCATTTTGCTCTTTTTTCCCCTGTTGTATAGTTTTGTTTTATTGTGCTCTGCCATCTCTCTTTTGTTATTTTTTGTATAAAAGGTCGCTGTAGAAAGGCTGGATGGTACCTTCATTCTTATGCTTTTTATTCCTATCGTCTAGAAAAATTGCGAAAAAGCTTTTATCGTTTTTTCAAAAAAAAAATTCTCTCCAGATCGCCATAGTCTGATTCTTCTTCTCAAACCCTAAAACTATACATCTTATCCTTGTGTGACGTCTTAAAACCAGTCAAGTTACCTCCCTCCGATGGTTTGTAGTGGTTTCTAAAGATGGTTTTATCTTTTCTAGTTTAAAAAATTCGATAAATACTTGATGGTCTTTAAAGCACAGAAAATGTATATAAGCTTTCAAAACTTTTGAAGTTCTAAAGATAGGTTTTGATATGACAAATCAAAATAAAATATTTAGAGCTTATTAGAATATCTCTAGATGCTTAAAAATAGATTTAGCTCTAGGAAAATGAAAAAAAATTAATAAAAAACTAAAAAATTCTCAAAACATTCTAATTGATATGTCAATGTGTTTTGAAAACTTTTTGCGAAAAAACATAATACACAACTAACATGGACGGACGTATAACATGAATGCATTCAACATTAATGTATGCTACATTATGCTAGTTGCATCTTATATTTCTTATAGTGAAAAGTTTTTAAAACATGTTTATATATTGATTAGAATGTTTTCGGATTTTTCTAGATTTTTCTCGATATTTTTCTCATTCTCTAGACCTAAACCTAATTTTTAAAAGTTTCTTAAGATGTTTCACGCGCTCTAAATATTTTATTTGGATTGGTTGTATCCTAATATATCTCTAGTTCTTTTGGAAGTTTTGGTAGGTTGGACTTGGAGACATTTTCTGTGATTTAAAAATCTTATATAGTATTTACCCAACATCTTCTAAAAAAAGATAAAATCGTCTTTAAAAGCACTCTAAACTAGGGCAGGGAGGTAATTCAAAGTGAAAATTCTCTATATGACACTGGAAAATAGTTGTGCTTCCTTATTTAACACTAAATTTTTAACCTTCTCTATCTGACATCAATTTTATCTTTCGTTCCTTATTTGACACTTCGGTCAGTTTATAGGTATAACTACTTTAAGTGGACAATGGTAAAAAAAGAAAATTTTGCCCCTGCCAAATGTTTCCATTCCCTAAATGTTGGCAGTTTCCCAAAAAAAAGAAAATAGTAGCAGTAGCACGTTCCAATACCCAGGGTCCTCCATGATCGGCTAGGGCCCCGATCCTGGCACTGTGTTTGCTGCCCTCTCTTTGGACAGTCGTGGCCATGAGCCTATTGACATGCTCCGTCTTCCATTGCTAGGGGTCGCCCCACAAACCGCCACTCCACCATGCTCCATGGCCGACTATTGTGCGACCAACCCAACCAGCAGCCCAAGCAAGTTGCCATGCCCCCTTCTCCATGGCTGCACCTTGCCATGGTCTATGATTTTGGGTGGAGCCCGACGAGTTGAGTCGGGTGGAACATGAGGATTACACCAGCCTGATTATTTTCCGGTGCGAAAATAACTCAAGGGTATTTTGGTCTTTATACCGTCACCCACACGATGTTGTAATGCCAAAAGAAAAACGGAAGTGATCATATGTCGAATAACGGAATAAGGCATAAAACATAAAATCGGTGTCAAATAAGAAAGTTTGAAATTTTTTATGTCTAATAAGTAAGAATGAGTTTTTCTAGTGTCAAATGGCATTTTTCTCTAATCCGAATGGTTTTGAGAGTTAAAAAAACAAGATGTCTAATTTTAGAGTTCAAAGAGAAAGATTGGACTTCAACTATAGTCTAAGTTTAATTTAAGGGATAGAATGGACTTGTTCGTCTGGGTGTGTCCGACCCAGGCTCAGCCCACGAGGGTTATATCCTTCGGCCTGCTAAAGCCCCCGGCAAGGCGGCAACCCGACGCCACGGCGAGCTCGCGCCGCCGCCATGTTCGCCTCGCGCGCCCGCCACCTTCTCCTCAGCATACGACCCGCCAACCACGGCATCCTCCTCTGCGGCCCGACCTCCCACGCATCCCCTCCCGGGTGCGTCGTCGGCGCGCAGCGCCACTACAACCACCACCAGCTGCAGCAGGAGGACGAGTGGGAGGAGTCCAAGGCGGTGAAGGTGACGGTGTGGTGGGATTTCCAGAGGTGCCGCCTCCCTCGCGGCGCCAGCCCGCGCCACCTCGCCCCGCGCGTCACGGAGGCGCTGCGGCGCGCCGGCATCCGCGGGCCCATCGAGATCACCGCCTTCGGCGACGTCGGCTGCATCCCGCCCGCCGAGCAGGAGGCGCTCGCCGACACCGGCGTCGCCTTGTCGCACGTCCCTTCCAGTTGCGTCCTCTGTCTCCTCCCTCCACTACTCTCCCCCATTTCCTCGCTCTCTGTCATACTAGCAATTTCGCGGTAGACTCAGAATGTCACTGGAGCGAAAAATGATTGGTCGGTTTACTTCCGATTGATTAGATTATATGTAGTTAGCACTGCAACAAGTTTACCTGAATAGTATTTTTGGCTGGCTGGCTGGCTGGCTGGCTGGCTGCAACAACGTGTTCGGCTGGCTGGCTGGCCAGCCACCTCACAAAAACACTATTTACGTCATTATTTTTCTCTCACAACAATCAGCCAGAACAGTATTTTTCAGTCCTGCCGAATATTGAATACGGTGTTGGAATCATGAGGAATCTTTTCGTGATCAGTAGATATTGGCACAATTTATCTGAATAGAGGGGGCTTGGTTCATATTAGTGTTGGGCCAATGTTTGTATAGTAGCTCAAGGGAGCATTGCAAAGACTAGTACATAATTGTCGACAGTGTGAGGAAGCAGTTTTCCTTCAGCTAACCTTCAGCCTGTTCGCTTGGTCATAAACGATTGTGGATTATAAGCCAGAACAGTATTTTTCTCTCACACCAAACCAGCCAGCAGTAATAATCCACGATCGTTTCAGCCGAAACGAACAGGCTGCTTATTCGAGATGAATAAATTAGGACGTGGATTATCAAATATTAGGACTTGAATATCATTAGTGACTTGTTACTTCGGCGCTGCTGTTGCCGTTTCAAGTTAAATAGGACTCCATAAACATCAACTCAAGTCATATGTTAAATTGTTTACCTTTTCCAGAGATAGTTGATACACTTGAATTTTTTATTTTGTTTCCAAGTTGCCATTTAAGAATGACACCCTTTAACTTTGTTTTTGTATTTTGATTTCAGTTATGCAGTGTTGTCTGATCATACTAACAATATGGTTTCATTTTCTAGGTGGAAAGGATGGTTGTGATCGATCATTCATGTCTGATCTTATCTCTTGGATTGCTCAGAACCCTCCCCCATCTCATTTCTTCCTTCTATCCGGGGATAAAGACTTTGCAAACATCCTGCATCGTCTTAGGATGAGCAATTATAACGTATTGCTTTCTTGCCCTGATTCTGGCTCCAAGATGTTATGCAGTGCAGCAACATATCTGTGGGAATGGGAGGATCTAGCTAAAGGGGTGGATCTCAAACCCAAGTATTTAAATCATCCACCTGATGGTTTATCCTCTCCTTGGTATGGTCGATGCAGTGAACCTGGCCGTGACTTTCTCCTGAAACCAAAGAACCCCATGGCTTTACCAAGGAAAACCAAGGAACCTAACGTTCCCAAATCCGCTGTTGTTGGAATTAAGAGAGTGCTGCGCTTTTATCCTCAAGGGATCAGTGTTTCAGACCTAAGAAGAGAGCTTAAAAGGATTCATGTGAATATTGATGCAAGTGCATTTGGCTTCAAAAATTTCTCTGCCCTTCTCCTAGCCATGCCTGATGTTGTGAAATTTATAGATCCTCTACCAGGTGATAGAGGTGCAGGTGCAGAAGCTGCTGTGGTTGGGGTTTTCAAGAGATCAGGGGATTCTGCTCGAAGTAGCATTCCAGAAAAATGCCACAAGGAAGGTGAAAGTGACGAGACATCACCATGTACAGAAAAGAGAACACTTCAAACGGAAGTCCCATCATCCCCATCAGATCAGCCATCTAGAGACAACAGGAAAGCTCTTGGATTTACTCAACGACCGGAGCCACCTTCCAAACATGTGGAAGCTGATGTTACTCGGGCTGGGGATGTTCCAGCACCACCATCTGATGCACCACTTGTAGACCAAAGGAATGATGTGGCTGTTGATCCTGTTATGCAAACAGAACGACCAGTTAGCTCGATGGAAGCTGATAAGGTGAATGCTGTTGATGCTCCTTCCTCGTCAGGGGGGCAAGGTAATATCAGCAACAAAAGGGGGTTCTTTGAACGCATATCATCCTTATGGAATGGCCAAAAGGCTTAGGTTTGATGGCGTCTCTTCTAAAGCAGTAATGAATAAGTAGAATAGATAATGTAGAATAGATGTTCAGAGGTGTAGTGAGCACAGCACAGGAACATGATGAGTGTTCATCTGAATATGCTTAGTATAAGGAAGACTGGTATGTGAAGAGCATTGTATTTTTTTTCTCTTTTCCTTTTTTGGGGTGAGGAAGAGAGGATTGTATTCATTATTCATGTATGTTAAGCAAGGTTTAACGGACGCCAGAAAAAGAGGATTGTATTCATTACTGAGCGTACGTTAAACCTTGTTTTCATAAGGATAGATGATGCAGCGAGATGTTCTCGTCTGAACAGAAATTTCGCTGGTGCCTGAAAATCCATCTATATTTCATGGTTCTTCTGTTACATATTTACATAGATGTTCCGTAATGCAGAACTATTTGGAGATGCAGCTTTTTTTACACCAAAAGCAGAATTGGTAACTCTTTTCATTGCACAATGCCTCACCTATTGAGAAAGGTTTAAATTTGGATAGCAATTGCAGTCGAGTTGTATAACAAGCTGATCTTATGATATCTAAGCTGGGCTACATCTGCATATACCGCTAGTAATCTAAGTACATGACAAGTCGGAATCATTGTAGAGTTCTGTCAGCTCCTTTTTCTTTGTGATTGACAGCAAACTTCCAATCAGGGACAAGTGGCATTTCGAACAGGGCAGCACTCGCTGGTTACTGGAAACCAACTGTGAACGACCGAGCCATAGAGCTCAACAAGCGAACTCTAGGAACAAAGAAGACTTTGGTTTTTCATGAAGGGCGGCCTTCCTCTTGCAGACGCACTTAGTGGATTATGCATGAGTACTACTACTACCTGATATGAAAGGATATGAAAGGATGCCTTTGTCCTCTGCCGTGTTGCTAAAAGGATTGAGGCATTGAGCCAATGGAGTACATTATTGCACAAGAAGAGCTACGTAAATGTTGTTTCAGGCACCCTGTCCAAATTGATCCAACGGCAAAACCACATTAAGCGACGGTATTGAACGGCGATCAAATTCTTTTTTTTTTTTTTGAGAGGAACAGCGATCAAATTCAGTATAACTGTACGGGTTCGAAGTATATGCATGGATTAGAACAGTGGCATGCCCTTGCATTCTCTACTGTATATGGCCCGTCGATGGCCATGTGCGAACTGTTCAACCGATGAGGACAGCCTGATCGTTTCATCTTCCGCACGGCCGCACAAACGCACAAGGTCGCCATCTCGCCGATGACACTCGTCTTCCTGCCGTCCTGCCTGTGCCTGTGCGTTTCATCTTCTTCTTCCGGCTAGATGGTAAGCAAATTCGTAATTCCTACTTTCTTGTTTTCCTATAGCCGGCTGAATAGCTAATTAGCTCGGTGTTTGTCAATCTTTGTCTGATTAAGATCAAGTGCTGAAGGCATTAGGCATTTAGGCAACAGAAGGGTACACCGTCATAGCATCGTTGATTCTAGTTTCAAGGTCTGGACATCCTTTATATATTTGTTTCATTTTTTGGAACTTTTTTAGGGCATTATACTAGGATTGTATGAATTAATTTTTGGTTTATAAAACAGGAAGGCCTTCGACTGTTTTGCTAATTCCACATCATGTCTACTAGAAATAGAAAATATGATTCTGGTGCTGAGAAGCGTAAAAAGAGACAGAGCTTCCGGTGCTGATAAGCGTAAAAAGAGACAGAGACTAGAAGCAGCAGCTCAATCTCAAAAGGGCGCTCTTGATTAATTATCAAGATATAATTGGAGATTTTATTTCGAGAAATACTAGACGAACGATGCTTTTCAGTAGAAACTTGAGGTCAGTAATACTTTTCCTATTTTAGAGTTAATGTTTGATATATTTCTACATATTATATGAAGAAACACATATTTAAGTTATATATTTGATGAGTGAAAATATACATCAGTTTTATTAGCCATTCAAATTTTAAAAAATCTGGGCCTCAATTTATATTTCAAACCGGAGCCCCAAATTTCTAGAGACGGCCTTGTGTATATTCAGTCTGTTCGTTTGGCTGTGGCTTGTCGTAAATGATCGTAAATTTTTAGCCGGAATAGTATTTTTCTTTCACACAAACCAGCCATCAGTACTTTTTCACGAACAACCAACCGAACAGGCTAATTAGTTGTGGTGTCAAATAGTCCTCAGACCTCAATCAGATCTATGGGGTACCACGTTGTATGAACAAGTCGAACACCACTGGTCCAACAGGCCTATGGTGGAAAAAAAAACATTGCTCAGTAGATTACCCAAGCAACAACACGAAATAGGCGCGACACTTGTGTTACGCTTAGTACGTCTTTCAAGGAAAAAAAAAAGACAGAGAGACCTGAAAACAAAACACGTGCTATGGTTAGCAAGCCGCCACACAGTCAAAAGCGTCAACAAACGTGTTGGACGTCTGGACTGTTGCCCTGCTGGGCTCACTCCACTGGTACCCAAGTCGTCGTCGCTCGTTCGTTGCCTTGCCGGCGGCGGCGACTTGTACTTGTACACCCGGCTCTGTTTTCCCCGCCCACGCCCGCGCCCCACGCCGAGCGAGCGAGAAAGAGGGGGAGGGGGAGAGGGAGAGGTGCGGAGCGGAGCGGAGAGGATGCATCTGAGCGCGAACGAGGGGATCGAGGGCGTGCGGTTCGCGGTGACGGGCGGGCAGGGCTTCGTCGGCGCCGCCCTCTGCCTCGAGCTGCTCCGCCGCGGCGCGCGCGAGGTCCGCTCCCTCGACCTCCGCGCCGTCTCCGCCTGGTCCCCGCAGCTCCTCGACGCCGGCGTCCGCCTCATCCAAGGTCAGCCCCCCTCCTCCGTTCGCCGTCTTCAGGTTAGATCGCTGCGGCGTCACCAGTCAGTCACCACGGTTTTACTACTCTGCTGTCGCTGTGGAAGAAAGGCTTTACTTCGTGTGGATTATTACTGAGTCGCCAGTTGCAGAATTGGATTGCTTGTACAATTAAGACGCTACTATGTTGTAGTTTGGCTTCTGGATCAAATTGCAAATAAGCGTATCCTCTAGTTGGAGATTCAGATTATTGTGCCCATACTACTTGCTTAACCTCTGTGTATCAATCTTAAGTAGGTAAGCTCTTGCATAGTTGCTTCTTGACATAGTTACAGTAGCACTAGCAATGCCAACCACCTTGTCTTCCTGCAATCTCCCAACCCACCATGTCTTGCCTGCAATCACCCAGTTAGCTTCTCATTGTTTGTGTTTGATGGAACCAATGAGTTACTCATCATTTTGAGCAACTATTGTTGAGTGACCAATATATGGTTTGTGGAATGGATCAGCAGTTACTTAATAAGGCCTTGTTTCGCAGGGGACGTTAGAAACAAGGATGAAGTGGGGAGGGCTGCCATGAACATGGTGTCAGAAGGCTTGTTTACGTAAGCACGTACAATGTGGTGTTTGGAGGGAAGCCGATTGCCAACGGGAATGAGGCGCTGCCTTATTTTCCTATCGAAGACCATGTCGATGCTTATGGGCACAGCAAATCAGTTGCTGAACAGTTGGTACTGAAGAGTAATTGGCGGCCAGCAAAGTAAGTTTACCTTTTTTTCTAGGCTTCAGTGTCATGTACACAGTAAGCTAACTTTTACCTCCTTTTGAAAATAGATGTCCTGGAACTGGAATACATGAACCAAGGTTTTAAAACTATACCAAATGTACACATTTGTTGCATGGAAATAATTAATTTGTATTAATGGATTCACCATCAAAGTACTGCCATATCATTGTAATTTTTAATATTCTTTGCTGATGCACGATTGAAAAATATGGCAACTGTGCTTACTTGTTGGAGACTGTTGACATCCAAAACGACAATTCTAAATAAATAATTTAAGCCAATGCTACTCTTTGCACAATTCCTTAGATTGTGAAAATCTTAGTGTTGTCATGCATAATTGCTCCTTCTTAAACAACAGATAGTCATTTCATTTCATTTTGTAAGTCAAGAGTGACATTTGATAATACGCAGCCTGTCTTACTGATTTGGTGAAATCTTGCAGAAGTGATAAAAGTACACGTCTTTATACATGTGTGATTCGCCCTGCTGCTATATATGGGCCAGGTGAAGAGCGTCACCTTCCAAGAATCCTGTCCCTTGCAAAGTTGGGATTAGCATTCTTCAAGATTGGGGGCCCAGATGTCAAGACAGATTGGGTCTATATCGATAATCTAGTTCTTGCTCTGATATTGGCAAGCATGGGACTTTTAGACAACATTCCTGACAGGAAGGGAACCCCTGTAGCAGCTGGTCAGGCGTATTTCATCTGCGATGGTAATTGTTGTTAACCTTTGTGATGCTACTAAATGACATTCATGCAGGTGTCATCATTGTGCTTTGTTTTTCTGTCTTGTCATACTGCTATTTTTATTACTTTAATTTAAAAAAAAACTTTAATCCTAATCAAAGTAGAGAAGACATCCAAGTTTTGATGTCTTGATTTTTACAGTACTGTGATTGTTAGTGATTTATTTTCAGCTGATGTACTGCATAGAATATAGATCCAAAAAAGTAGTTATTTAGTGACTTCCTTTTCATTTGTTCTGAACACTAGAAGCTTAACACAATTCATTTTTTTCCGTAATCAGGTAACCCAGGATTCCATTATTTGAATAACAGAATTGTTCGCAATACAAATACATAGTGTTCTATGACATGTTTACAGAAGTGAATAACTGAATACTGAACCTTTGAAATTTAGACTTTTTCTCCTTAAGGGAAGTATCACCTGAAAAGTTGTTTTCTTGGAATGCCTGTGACATAGAGCACAGTAAATATATATTTGCAATTATACATTTCATTGCCTTATTGAGCCATGACTGTTTCACAGGATCACCATGCAATACTTTTGAATTTATCGTCAGCCCCCTATTTCAAAGTTTGGGTTATGCTGCTCCTCAAGTGACACTGGATACCTCTGTCGCCCTTGCCATTTCAAAAATATTTTTATTCATATCTACACTGTTCTATCCATGGCTAGATAGTAAATGGATCCCACAGCCTCTGATTCTTCCTGCTGAAGTGTACAAGGTCAGACTCTTTTTCGTGTTGAATTTGGTCTCTCTTTTATGTTGCTAGTTTATCTAACCCAATATAGTTTGAAATGTGAATATAATGGTAAGATGCAAGTGCATTGGTCATGTAAATTTCATCTTTAGTTTGAAAAATCAGTCCTTTTCAAGGGATCTCTCTACTGAAAACTACTCTTGACTAGGCCAGCAGATTTGCAAAATAATAGTTGTGCTTGATTTGATGTTGGACAAAAGTTAAGATCATATGTAAATAGTACATTGATGTTGGTTGCTAATTGTGGCAGGTTGGTGTTACACACTACTTTTCTTTCTTGAAAGCTAGAGAAGAACTCGGCTATCTACCTATGGTGAGTCCTCGGGAAGGCTTGGCTGCAACTATCTCATATTGGCAGGAGCGGAAGAGAAGGGAACTAGATGGCCCAACCATATTTACTAGGTTGGCTGTAGCAATCGGGTTGCTGGCTGTATTTTCTTCTGCTTGTCTTCCACCAATTGGCCCGTTGAAATTGGTGCTTGACATCCATTTGTTTGTTTTCCGCTCAATGCTAGTGATCCGGCTGGTCTTTGTGACAGCAGTTGCATTGCATCTTGGTGAAGCTGTGTATGCCTGGTTCTTGGCCAAAAAGGTTGATCCAAGGAATGCTACAGGGTGGTTTTGGCAAACCTTTGCTCTAGGGTTCTACTCTCTCCGTTATCTTCACAAGAGAGCCAGAGAGTGAATCTGTGTTGCTTGATTCCAAGGTCAGCTCCCTGGACCACTGTCATCTTCCTCAGTTCAAGACTTCAGATGGCTGCATCACAAATCACTATGCCACTATGGTTTTGCTTCACTGTTGCTGTGGCTGTGCTCCTCGAATGCAGCAAACTAGTTGCCGTGATGCCTTCGTATGCCACGCGGACGTGGCTCAAAGGCCACGACGCTATCCTGATACGCTGGAAGCAGCCGGACAAGGGTCAGACAAGAGGATCGGACATATCGCGGGATTTGATTCATTACTACTTCATGAGCACGGATAGATGAGATGTTCTTGTCTGAACACCGTGTCGCTCGCTGAAGCTAAACCTACAGTTTTGTGGTTCTGTGTTACAGAGATGTTCGTAATGAGGAACAATTTGGAGATGCAATTTTTTTAACCCCAGAGCAAGATCCATAAATGTATTATTAAGGAGCAGGATTACAATTTGGGCTTGCAGTTTGTCAATCTCCCCTTCATATGTTACTATCTTGTAATTACTCTAATAGAAGCAGATCCTTTCTGCCACTGGAGCTTGATACTCAGCCCTCGTTGAAGCAACTATTTTCGTTATCTTGTAATTACTCTAATAGAAGCAGATCCTTTCTGCCACTGGAGCTTGATACTCAGCCCTCGTTGAAGCAACAATTTTCGTTGCACGATGCATTCACCTATTGAGCAAGGTCTTAATTTGGACAGAAACCAAGTTATATTCAAGCTGAGCTACATCTCCATATATGTTCAGCCGTCGAAACTAATAACAACATACATAAGTGTAAGCTATAATTGGCCCCTTGGTGTATGACAAATCTTCTGTCTACACCACCCTTATCATCTCTGTAAAACGAAAGCGCATAGGTCTACTGGAGAAAAATTGGAAGGAACATAAAAGGCGCTGTTGAGATGACTTTTGATGTACCAGCAAGCATTTCATTCAAACGCATCAAGTCTTCTTCCAAACAGCTCCAACCTTAAGCATTACGCCTCGGAATTGCTCTCTAGTTATTCGTAACAAAGAGATTGTTCTGTAAGCTCAGATCAGCATGTCAGGCTAGTCTTAGCTTTTGCTTTCCTTCCTCTCATACAGGAGCACTGAAAGATCACCCCATTTTCACATCTTCACCACTAGGGAAATCCATGTCCAGCTGAGCTGGGTGCCTGTTCCCGCAGTATGAACACTATTTGACTTCCAGTTCAATTCATGAGTTCACTGAAGTCCAGATGTTGAACTCATCCATTCTTAGAGTGAATGAACTAGAACTTTGTTTTCCACCTCCACCATATGCCTACATTTTTATGATGTGGCAAGAGATGAACAATCAAATCCAACTACAAGGCCATGCAGATTTGAAGAATACAATTACAACGGTGGCATACCTTTGCAATCTCTGATGTATTAACTGTACTGTCAGTAGTCCTCAAGCAAACCTTTAGGACACCCCGTTGCATGAAGACCACTGCTCCAATTGGCCTTTGATGAAAAGGGAAACATTATTCAATAAATTACCAAAGCAACACAAAATAGGCATGGATGTGTTCTGTTAAACCTGAATAGAGCTCATACCTTAATCCAGCAGCAGCACTCCTCTGACTTAACTCCAAACCAATTTCATGGCTCAATTCTGTGTGTCCATCTGCTCTGATTGCCTTATAGTTTGAAAAAGGAAAAGGAAAACATTTACTATAGCAAATGTGATATTTTTAAAGCTAATTGTATAATATTTTTCCCAAAAAATAACATTATATAAGCCATATAGAGCCAGTCTCTAGAGCTGGTCATACACAAGTGTCCAGCCAAGTTCAAGGTCAGATACACAACAATCCAAGAACACATGTGGTTAAAAATAAGCATAAAACCATTCCGTCAATTTGCATCAAAAGTCCAGTTGAAAAAACTCGGCAAGCATGAGCTACTACAATAGAACATCTTATACTGTGCTCTTGGAACGTGGAAGAAGGTATCGATCAATTAAAGATGATAACATAAGGCTAAGACAAGCATTCAAATTTGCACAAAACATGCCTATCTCCACTAGCTAGTAGCATATAGTATCACTAAAGCAAGAGCACTCATGGATGCAAGAAGTACCTGCCTTTGCTAATGCAATGCAGTTTTGCCTTCAGTAATCAAAAGAGCTGTGCTGCGTACGTTATGCAGCATGAAGCTATCGAAGTTAGACAAACACAAGTGATGAAATCAGTATAAAATGCAAGAGCGTGTTGTTCACATACCAAGCATTCACCATACGACCCTCTTCCAAGCTGAATCCTGAAAGGCTTCTGTATGAACTCCCCTGCAGCCTGCAGGCGGTCATGAGCTTGCGATTTCTCCCTAGCAAGCAGATCACCAACATCAAGTTGTAGTAGCTGTGTGGGGTGCCAATACAACAATGCAATCATTGACCATGTCATTCTAAATGATCAGGGTCTTACAAACAACAAGAATAATGGCAGAATGTAGTGCTAAACCTGTCCAAAAACATGAGGATATGTGACACAGTTCAACTTTGCGCGTTCATCCCTAAGTGCTGTCTGAAATTCCTTGGTGTTAGGCAGCTGATACCGTCGCAAGTCTGCATCCTCTATGTATTCAAGAACATTTGAAACTCGCTTCGCATCTTCTTGGTCCAACAAGTTTTCACACGTTCTCTGTGTGGAAATAGAACATCCTCATATTTCTTCTAATCATACAAGATAATGAACATAAATGAAGTGTTTTCTCTACCCACAGAATCAGATTTTGTTCCTGCTAGCTCCTTGGAGAAATAATCAAATACAGATCGGGCACTGCCTTTTGACATGTCAATATGAAGCTCCACATTGCTTGGGCACTGACCCAGCTTGGGAATTCTTGCTAGCGTACTTTGCCGGTGATCAAATGCTATCACACTGCATCAGTCAGCAATGTCATAAGGGTATACCCCTCTACCATGTTGCTCACTTAAACGAGATCTAACAACATAGTATTTGTTTTACATCAGCCAAAAAGTAAGGGGTGTGTAACCATTGGGCAATTACACTATGTACATGAATATGAGCCATATGGAGTGATTAGCAACTTCAAGTGTTGTAAGTATGTAAACAGCTTACTTCACAAACTGGTATCATCACTATGCAAAGCTTGTAGGCTAAGAGTAGATATGTTCCTCTCTTTTGATTGTTCCACACAAAAGCAACTTCTTTTTTAAAACATTGGCAGCAGCAGTAAACTTCAACTAATTAATTGGCGTTATTCCAAGTCATCTTTTGAACATTGTCGGCAGTAGTAATAATTAACTAATTATCAGTGTTGCATCGACTACTCAATTCACCAAGCCGTACAATGAAAAGCATCATCCAGTATTCCAGTGACCCATTTTAGCTGCAACTCATTCTCTCTGGAAACGCACCTGGGGACGAATCGGGCGAGCTCGAAAGCAAACTTCTTGGGCCCAATGAAGTCCAAGAGATAGCACGTCTGGAACCCCACATCCTTGAAGTCTTCAGCTCTAATCGATCAGTTCATTTCAACAACACAAGCCGTCATGGGAGGAACAATCGCACACGCGGATTACAACAATTGGTAGGAGCCAGTGAAATCCGAAATGGCGAGCCATGAGCGGGGACCAACCTGAATGGCGCGACGGAGGAGAAGGGGAGGACGAGGAGGCGGCGGCGGACGCGTTGGTGGAAGAGGCGGGCGGCGAGCGCGGCGTAGGCGCCAGCGAAGGTGGGGTAGTTGTAGAGCGCGAGGCTGGCGGGGCCCGCCTGGCCGTCGTCCGTGTCCGCGTCGGAGGGGGGTGAGGCGGTCTTCGATGGGGCTGAGTGCAAGTGCGAGTGCGAGCGGATGGCCTCGAGGGCGGCTTCCGAGCGGAAGGCTCGCCGGAGCACGGCCGGCGGCGGCGAGGGGGCTGCGGGGAGGCGCGGTCGGCGGCGGAGCATTGGTGGCTCAGTTTCGGCCCGGCTGTTGACTCGGGTCGGGTCGGGGTTTGGGTTTGCTAAGGCCCCGTTTAGATGCCACCCAAAAAGCCAAAAATTTTTGTACAGTACCTGTCACATCGAATCTTGCGGCACATGCATGGAGTACTAAATGTAGACGAAAAAAAAAACTAATTGCACAGTTGGGTGAGAAATCGCGAGACGAACCTTTCGAACCTAATTAGTCCATAATTAGATACTAATTGCCAAATAAAAACAAAAGTGCTACAGTAACCAAAATCCAAAAAAAAAATGATCTAAACGGGACCTAAGTGCAAAAATAAGTGGGCACAACTATTTCATCGATACTTTTCATGTAACGAACATCATTTTTTCTCGCAACCGATCAGCAAAAACATCAGTCAAATTTCAGCAAAACAAACAACGCTATAGACATGAACACGTTGCTGCCAAGCCCGCCAATTATCCAGTAATTTTCGTTACATGATGGTAGAGAGCACCAAATCTCAGTGCCTGTTTCAAACGCATTGAATTTCACAATAATTGGCCCCGTTCGCTTCGCTAAAAAAACAAACAGAAACACTGTTCCGGATGATTTGCTATGAGAGAGAAATACTGTTCCAGCTAAAACAAAAACTGAAAAAGACAGAAATAAGTTTATTTTTTACACGAAAAACTCATTCCAAACAGGGCATTGGTTGCCGCATCTGCGCAAACTAGGTGGATGAGAGCTGTGGCAGCACTTTGGCCTGGCGTCAGACTTACAAAATCAGACCCTCAGCCAGGCTCCCGAGGAACGAAATTTCCTTCCATTTTCTCCTAGGATGCTAGACGGTTCGCCAACCAAATGGCTTTAACACTTAGTGGATGGATACGGTAACATTTGCATCTGATGAACCTGACACCGGGCCTATATGGCTGGGACGACACAGGCTAAGTTTTGCACCCGTCATCTCGTCTGAAAGCGGTTGTTTTGCACCCGCCACCTGAGGAGCACTTAAGGAGGAGCTATTTTTTTCAATTCCGATTCACTTCAGTTGCTCTACTATTCACCAGAAAAATAGATCCACCATTGCTAGCTGAATATTTTTCCCTCCAGTTCTGAACTGTTGTCGCCCATAACCCAAAATGTGATATAAACTGCAACTTTCCTTAAACAATAACTTCGCAATGTTTTGATTTAGGGCCCGTTTGGTTCGTCTAGTAGCTACTAAATTTAGTAGCTTTTAGTCAATTTAGTAACTTTTTAACCAAACGCTATGATTAAAAGCTATTAAAAGGGCTTTAGTCCTCTCTAGTAACTCTGGAGTTACTAAAAGTGACTAAACAGTTTAGTAGCTACTAAAGTTTAGTAGCTCGAACCAAACACCCCCTTACTAGAGAGATGTGTCTGTTTGTTGTAATGGAACATACTTCTTGTTGCGCGGTTAGTCAACTAGATGATTTATTGTTCTGAGATTTATTGAACAATGTTTTAATTCATCTTGAAACCATACTATGTAAAGTGTATGAACATGCGCTGCTCTAACTTATATATGTGCACGAGAGATTTGTCCAATGTATCAATCATTAGCATAGCCAGAACTATTTGTTACAACCCATATTCGTGTGAATCACAATATGAGAATCTTTGGCTCCCCATGAAAAATTCTGCTAGTATAGCCGTATATGAATCCACACCACCGACACCGCCAACTTTCTCAATTCCATATCATGTATGAACATGTAGAGAAATGGTAGAGAAGGAATTGAAAAACTTGAATGCAACACAAGTCTGAAGCAGATGAAATATTTAGAACATACACTTGCAACATATGTGTCAAACATATGCAACATTCAGATAAAACACTTGTAACGTGAAAACAGTCACTGCAACATAAGAATGAAACAATTGAAATATTTAGAACATACTCTTGCAACATATGGGTGAAACATATGCAACATCTAGATAAAAAACGCTTACAACATACGTCTGAAACAGATGAAACACTTTGAACAAATGCTTGAAACATGCATCTGAAACACTTGCAGCACACTTTGCAGCATATGCAACATCCCGATCTACTTTTGCAACATCCATATGAAACACTTCCAACATACCTCTGAAACATCTGAAACACTTGAAACATACGTTTACAACGTGCGCTTTCAGTGCAACATCTCCTTGCTGCTTGGGAATGGAGGCTTGTTGGTGCGTGGAGTTCTATGGTGTAGTGCTCGCCGGTGGCGCGGAGCTCGCTGCTCTCGTGGAGAAGGTCGCGGCAGGTCCTGTGGAGAAGGCTACGATAGGTCCGCGCGCTGGAGAAGGCCGAGGTGGGCGGAAGGTGCGGTGGAGAGGGAGGAAGACAGACTGTCGTGTTCTCGCGTGGAGGAGATGCCGGCCGGCGGAGCGGAGGCGCGATGGAGAGGGAGGCGCGGTGGAGAGCGCCGTCGCCGAGGCAGTGCGGCGGAGCACGTCGCTGCGGTGAGGTGGTTTTTTTTCTTTTTTTAGAACGGTTGGGGGCGAGAGGATGAGGAGATAAGATAGAGGTCGTTGGGCTACGTCGTGGCCCACCATTGGCATCGTCTGGTTGGACGGACGCTCTATACCCAACATTACCGAATTAAAAAGTCAAAATGGTATTCTTTTCCATCAGCAACTATCAAAACAAAACATTTACATAGTCAAATGTCAGATGCTACAAATTGATTTCTAGGTTCAAATGCACACCTCTGTAAAAAAAAGGTACAGTAAAAAAGTTCACCGCTGAAATTTTACACACCCGGGCCCACGTACACACTGCTCGACCGTACGGCCGGGTGCCACACCACAAATATACTACCACGAACGTTACCGCAGTAGTTAACTGCATGCGCGCCATCCACCTAGCTGCTGCCGGCGCGCTGCCGCCTCTTCCACGCGACGAGCGCCGCGAGCACGAGCAGCATGACCGCCCCGGCGGTGCCGGCAACCACGAACGCTGGCACACGGGCAGATCGCCACCGCCTCCTCCTCCCTCTCGGGCTGTGGTGTCGACTCCGGGGCCCTCTCGACCGGTGTCCGGCGTCCCCCGGCTCGCCATCGCTCTCGCTGCCGCTCGGCGGCTCCTCCTCCGAACCGGACCCGGCCACCTCGTAGTGAGCGTGGACGCCGTCCCCGGAATCGGCCTCGTCGTAGACGTGGACTGGCTCCTCCACCGGCAGCGTGAGGTGGCTGTGCTCCGACGACGCCGTGGACTCGGCGCCGTCGTCGTCGTCGTCGTCACCGGCCGCGACGTGGAGGTGGGTGCCCACCGCCACCGGCACCTCACCATGCTGCCGCGCCGGTCTCCGCCTCCACGGCCACGGCAACCTCATGGTGACGAACTGATGATTGCTCCAATATGCAGCCTGCAATCTTATAGGGTAATCGTGGGCTGAAGCGCGCGGCGGCACATACACCTGTGGAGACACGGAAGAATGGCACTAGAGACGATTAGAGAGGCGGCAGAGAGCCGGGGTGGCGGCCTGGATGCATATGTTTGCAGCAAAAGTAAGGTGCCTTGCTTTGTCGCAGAGGCATGCACATGCCGTCTCCATCTGGCACCTGAGATATGCAAGACAAGGACTAGCTGGTATATATAGGGATGGCAATAGGTGCTACATACCCAAGTATCCATGGGTTTTATAACTGATAAAGAGACGAGTAGTATGGACAAATTTACATACTCACAGATATTGTTATTAATTGGATGAAATTCTCTACCCGTCAAGTAGACGGGTATAAGTGTGGTTATATACTACTCATACATGTCAACCCGTAGGTAATAAATACCCACACTAGACAACTAGCCACCCTATTCGAAGGTTAATTCCGTTTATGTACTTGATGTTGATTGTTTAGGGCTTTTTTGACGGGGCTCTGGATCTGGCTCCTCGGAAGGAGTGGTCTCTCTGAAGAAGCCAAAATATTTTAAAAAAACAAAAATATTTGACAAAACGGCTCCTTCTGGTTTCACGAATGGATGAAAGATACCAAATGCCCAGACTGTCCTTATACATGAGAAATTAAAATTAAAACACAACTAATTGACACATCGATTATCTATAACAATGATTATGATTAAAGTAAACTATATTTAAAATATTTTTAACAAAAAAAGAGCTAAATCAAACATCGTATGGGCCAAGGCCCAAAACGGCCTGCACCACTCTACCCACAAGAAGCCACACGCTCCTCTCAAAAAACAAAGCACGCCGTACCACTTATTTTGTCATAGGAAAAAAAAAATCCAATTTGCCTCCCAACTTTCGCAAAAGTTAAACCGGTCAGTTGACCTCAGAGGCTGTTTCTCTCGGCGGTTTTTCTTTTTTTCTTTTATGTTTATTTTGGCTGAATTTTTTAAAAATCATAGTAAATCACAAAAAAAAAATCATAAAATGGAAATTTAATTGTGTTGCACTCAACATGAGTAGATCTACACAGTGAACACATGATATGTTATGCTTTCGTACACAGTTTTTGCTGTAATTTTAGATCTATGTTTTTCCGTAATTAATTCATAGTTACAGTTTCTCTGGTCCAATTGTGGAGAAATCTTTTTTTTGGTGGAATAATCATTGCACGCTTGAGGTGTAGAAAAAATTTCATACTCAATGGATCATACATAACTGAGTTATAGATTTATCTAGGTTTATCTAGATAAAACTATAACTCGGTCATCATACATGATCCAATGAACATAAAATTTTTGCTAAATTTCAGACATTTAATGATTATCCCACCATAAAAATTTCACCATAATCAGACTATAGAAACTACAGCAACGAATTAATTACAGAAAATCATAGATCTAAAGCTACAATAAAACTTTATACTAAATCATACCATATCATATATTTACTGTATAGATCTACTCATGTTGAGTCCAACAAAAATTTTATGCTTATTAATTAGATCATGTATGACTGAGTTATAGATTTAATATTCTTTTAAAACTATTTAACAAACATAAACCTAGATAAATCTATAAATCAATCATACATAATCCAATGAGCATGAAATTTTTACTATAGCTCAAGCATGCAATGATTAGTCCACCATAAAAATTTAACCATAATTTGACTAGAGATACTGCATCATCTATGAATTTATTACAGAAAAAGCATGGAACTAAAGTTATACCAAAAACTTTGTACTAAAGCATACTATATAATATGTTTACGGTATAGATCTACTCATGTGGAGTCCAACACAATTATATGATTTAATATGATTTTTCAAAGATTCAGACGAAATAAACATAAAAGGAAAAAAGAAAAAACCATTGAGAGAAACAGCCTTGTAGGTCAAGTGACCGGTTTTGTAAGATGAGGGAGGAACTATTTCTGGTTTTAGACTTGAGGGAGGAAAAACACATTTTCGCGAAAGTTGGGAGACGGAAAGTGGACTTATTCCTTTGTCATATGCTGCGGTGATCCAAATGGACCCAAAGAGAGTGGGCTGGGCTGGGCTCATCTTATGTGAGGATTGATTGCATAGATGCCTATTGTTCATATGAGCTGAATTATAAAGCTAAAATTAGCTGCACTATATAACATAGATTATATAAACTAGGGGTTAAACAAATAGATAGGTCCATAGTAAAATATGCTTATGCTAATAAATAAACATCAAGCATGATACTCACATGTGTTTGTGTGTGTGTGTTTTTTTTAACTTTTACCTCATGTGCACATCTTGTCTCAAGGGTGACTCTTGATATTTGGCTGTGCGTTAACAAAATTTATGTGCTGTTCTAATGAAAATGATATAATGTTTGCAATTTAACTATATTTACAAAGAAACTGCAATAGATCTATCAAAATTCGGCGTGGCTAGCGTCCAGACACCCAAGCAACCCGCCTCCGTTCGCCATGCTCTGACTTGCACGTGCACCCCGCCCTTGACGCTGCGCCCACTGCTCGGATGGACGGCCACGCAGCCCGCCCACACCTCGCACGTGCACGGTGCACCCTGCCCTCCGCACCCTGCTCCTTCCCCCTAACCCCCTCCTCTCTCTCCACATGGGCAGGACCCGAGTGCCGGTCCCCAGCTCTGTCGCGTCCCATCCCCCGGCACCCGGGCCGTGCGCCCATCACTCATTGTGCCCCCGTGAAACACTTGCAACATGAAACACTTAGATGCAACATACGTCAGACATAGATAAAATATTTGAAACATATTATTGCAACATATGTGTAAAACATATGCAACATCCAGGTAAAACACTTGCAACATGTTTGTGAAACATATGCAACATCCAGATAAAACACTTGTAACATGTGTATGAAACATATGCAACATCCTGATAAAACACTTGCAACATATGTGTGAAACATATGCAACATCTAGATAAAACACTTGTTGCAACATACGTCTGAAACAGATGGAATATTTTTTTCAAAACGCTTGCAACATACCACTGAAAACACTTTGCAAAAATATGCAACACGTGCAACATTCCGATCTACTTTTGCAACATCCATATGTAACAATTATAACATACCTTTGAAACATCTGAAATACTTAAAACATACATTTGCAACATAGGGAAGCGAAAAGGTTGGGGTCAGTCGGTTCCGGTCATCGGGGTAGGATCCAGCAGCAATTAGCGGCGCGCTAGCACCACCAGCACCGGCCACGCTCGTGGGTGCCCTTGGCTCGACCGAGGAAGACCTGAGGCGCCACGACACGTGCGCCCTAGTGGCCATGCAGGGGTCAGCAGCGCGCCCAACGGCGATGGGTGACGGACGGAACGACGAGGGAGCGAGTGGCGCAGGTGCTAGGACGGAGGTGAGCGGCGCTGGGAGTGAGGCGCGCGACTGTGGCAGGCGATGGGGGGAAGGGTACATCGCAGGCAGCCCAATGAGCACGTGGTGGGGGAATTGAAGGGGGCGGAAGATCCGAGCGGCCACGCTGCTTCGGGGTCGGACGGATAAGCATATGAGGAAGTGGAGATTTGTTTTTTTTTGTTTTTTAGAGAGAGTGGGTCGCTCCTGTGAAGCCGCATCCGGACGGGAGTCACGGACGGACGCGCGTGTTGGATCATTATCGATCAAAATTATGTCCAGGAGACTACAGATCAGTCTTCCAATATCTAAAAAAAGACTACACGGATCAGTATCCTTGTGAAGTAGCCTTGTAATAATGCAAAGCACAATAAACTAACCTACTTTGATAAAATGGAATTTAATTATGTAAACGTTGACATCACCTTATATCATGGTATTGTCGTTGTACTGTACACGTGAAACATATGAGATGGACGATCATCATGCAGATTAGTTATTGTCCAGGTATCAAACAAAAGTATGGCTTGCACACTCATCGCACTGGCAAACATGATGTGATATTATTTCTTCGTGAATTACTATTTGAGTATTTGGGACAACATATTGTCAAAGCAGGGGACCAGGACCAATGAGGCACCAAAGAAAATTGTACTATTTATATGCCTACCTCATGGCAAACATTTTTGCACAATTAATATTTATGAAAACTGAACAACCAAAGAAGGTGTCTTTATATCGCTTACTCCCTCTGTCCCAAATAGAATGCGATTCTTGCCTTATCCTAAATTACGACCGCTTTTAGTTTTCTTTGCAAATCAGATTACAGACACGGTCCAAGTTTATGAAAAAAGGATTACTATTTATGATATCAATTAAGTGTGATTAGATTTTGCATGGAATATTCACTACTACAAAAACCATTTTTAGAGATGCCACTCTTTTGGGTAAAGGTAGCCATATCTAAATCCGTATCTAATAATAGTTTCTGAGCCGACCCATCTCTAGAAATCGATTTTTTAGATGCAGCTAGCAAGCCAAACCGCCTTTTAAAATGGTGACTTTAGAGGCATATGGAATTTCAGCCGTCTTTAGATCAAATGGATTTCTAGAGGTTGCTGGCAGTTGTTGGCCCGCCTCTAAAAATATATGGAGCATAGTAAAATTCATAACTTTTGTAAATCAAGTAGTGTGAAGACAAACTTTATCTTGAAGTTGTAGTACTCAAGAGATCTATAACTTTATAGTTTATGACTTTTCTATTTAAAATCCTTTGAGGTCCAAAAATTTTGTTTTAAGTTTTGATAATTTCAAATTTAATATTTTAATTTTTTTCAAGTGACCTTGGATGGTGAAACGTTATAAACTAAAGTTGTAGTACTCTGCAACTTTGTAGTTGACTCTTTTTCATTTGAACTATTTAGTACGTGGAATTTCTGTTTGAAGTTTTTTTTGATTTTGAATTTTCAAAGTATCTCGGATGGAGAAACAACCTAAACCAAAGTTGTAGTATTAGAAGATATATGAAAATTTGTAGTTGGTAACTTTTCATTTCAAAAAATCATTTAGATCCAAGAATCCATTTTAAGATTAATGATTCTAAAGTTCATTTTTTTATTTTTTTTCAAATAATCTCGGATGGAAAAACGACATAAACCAAAGTTGTAGTACTCTAAAAGATATAAAACTTTTCAGTTCAAACATTTTTCATTTGAATTTGTTTATGGTACCAAATATGCATTACCGTATTCACTAAAGTGAATATAAATAAAAGGAATGTATGAGTCACTTCGTCATAAGGGACTTTGAGGTACAGTGGTTAGAAAACAACGTGTAAGGTTAGAGGTCTTGAGTTTGAAATCCCGCAGCTGCATGTGAAATTCACTGTGACTTGTGACTTGCAAGGTTTTGTCTGGTGGGCCTCTCCAAATATTTTTTTTAAATGGTCTAGTTTTGAAATTCTAGAAAATGATTTTTACAGGCAGTTAGGATTTGACCCTGTCTCTAGAAATTGATCGGTAAAGAAATTGTTTCCAGCCGCCTCTAAAAAAGTTGTGTGTAGTAGTGATTGTTTCATCTATACATACTACATGTCATAAATATGTTGATACACTTTTTTAATAAATTTGGTTGAACCTAAGATAATTTGACATGAAAAAAAAGCTAGAATAACATCCTTCCTTGTGATGAAGGAAGTAAAACATACATGTAGCTAGCATCACATGTCTCACACTATGGTTGTATGTGATCCTTTCTCATATGAAACACACAACTATGCAACAAAAATATTTTTTTGTCATGTATAATGAAACTACTGTCCTGCTTCTATACACATAATATATGTCATCATACAAACAAAACCTACACTACAAGCACTCAACCCAAAGTATAGCCTCAAAACACAATCTTAAAGCACATTTAGTATCCATTTCTATTGCACAACTTATGCCCTTAGCAATTCACACAATAAAGTCATATTTCTCGATCGCTCTTAAAAATAGAGAGCGGGTCCAAGAAGGGAAGCAAATGTGATACAAATGACTACTAACTTATGATCTACTTTAGTAAATCAAACATGAACATTGATACACCTTTGATAGGATCTAGATGGCTAGAGGGGGTGAATAGCCTATAAAAATTTCCTACAAATTCACAATTTACTAGAGCAAGTTGATTAGTACAAAAGATGATGCTAATGGCAACTACTTGCTCTATATGTCTAGATCACCCATGCAAGCCTCCTACACAAGCCCAGTAGCTTGGTCTCTAGGTTGTTTCACACAAACAAACAAGCTACTACTACCAACTAGAGAGCTACACTAACTAACACGAGCTACTAACAAAGAAACTACAACTAGCTCTAATTACCACTAGGCTACACAAGCAAACAAGGCACACTACAACTACTCACAAGAATAACAAAGAATGTAATGAACAAGTGAGTAGATAACAAACCAACAGTGTAGGTGAACACAAGATATATCCCTGAGGCTCTCGGTTGCTTGTCGGCAACCTACGTCCTCGTTGTGGCGGGTCCCAACCCGATGGTTCGTGCGCTAATTGGCCTCACACACCAAGCCCACTACATAGGCGCTGCAAGAACCAACCGAGAAGTGCACTCAACTATCCATGATTCCACTAGAGTTCCTCTTTGTGAATCTCCAGCGAGGAATAAGCACAAGAACCCCTTACAATCAATTGATCGGAGCCGTCAACAATCACCAAAGCCGCTCAACGATCCTCCACTACCTCCAAGCTATCTAGGTGGAGGCAACCATCAAGAGTAATAAGAATCTCATAACTCAAACAATCACTAGTGCCACTAGATGCCTCAACTCAATGCAAATGCACTAGGATCACTCCCAATCTCACTTAGGATGAAGCAATCAACAAGGAGATGAGAGGGAGGTGTTTGCTTAGGCTCACAAGGTGTATTAATACGTCAAAGTACCAAGAGAGCCATCCAAGGGCTAACCACCATATATTTATAGCCCCAAAGTGAGCCATCCAACCATTACTCTCACTGTAGCCTTTCTTGTGGGCATCGGATAGTCCGACGATGGGCGTCGGACAGAGTCTCAACGTTCGATGCACCACAGTGTTGCCACCTCGTTCGCTAAGCCATTTGAATTTTACCATTGGCGCTTAATGGCTCACTGACCACGCTCTAGCTATTAGTCCAACAGCATCGTCTTTCGATGGTCCTCGGACTAATTGCCTGCTAGCATCCGATTGAGTGTAGAAAGGTTCTAGAGAGCATTTTTACTCATTAGACTGGTCTGACGACCTACTGTCGAACAAACCTCCAGCGTCTGACAACTCTTGACCGTTCCTCGTTGGTGGGTCCCTATCATGGGGTCAGAATCGTGGCAAGTATAGTTGTTCGAGTCGGTGTCAAAGTACGGGTCTCTGGTGGCTCGGGTGGACTCAAGAACATAAGAATCATAGAGAAGACTGCAACGGTTTATCTTGGTTTGGGCCAAATGATGCCCTATGTCTAGTAGCTGATGATCCTTATACTCAAGAGCACCCAAAATAGGGGGTTACAACATAGTGTAAAGAGAGATTTGGTAGGAGGGTAGCTCGGTGCTAATCCTAAGGTTGTCTCAGTCACTGGTGGAGCCTTCCCCTTGTTAGAGAGGAGGAAGACGATGGGATGTGGTGGAGGGGCTCTCGGTGCCCCTCTCTAGGTTGCCCTATTCTCGGTACTGAGCAGGAGTGGATGGAATGGAATGATCTATGTTCAGTTCTCTTCTCTCCTCCTTCTCTTCCTCCTTCTCTTCCTCTCCCCTAGGTCCTGACCTTATCCCTTATATAATGAGATAGGTCGGGTACATGGCAGTTTGGGGAGGTGAGTCTATGGTCTACATGCGTCGGAGTCCAGGAGGGTCTTATAGCGGTGCCTTGTGGACCATGGCGATGTCGTGGAGCTGAAGAAGCCTTGGGCAGTTGTCCTGGCTGCTCTATTCTGACACTCTACGTGTTAGGCTATGTTCTTGGTGGACCTTCTAGAGTCTTTTTGGTGGCAAAGGAGGTCGACTCTAGGGGCTGACGCATGAGCCCGAGAGCCACCTAGCCCCTGGAGGCTGAAAGGAAGCTTGTCTTCTTGTGTCATTCCCCGTGCGTGACCCTATCAGTGGGAGTAGCCGGGAAGGCCACTCCCGAAGCCGTGGTGTTTGGGAGCCCTCGAGCCTCGATGGCTCGGGGGTTGTCTTCTTGTGCCCAGGCCTTGGCTGGCAGTCATAAGTCAGGTAGAAGCTAAGGCCCGAGCTCAGGCAGTGTCATCGAATCGGGAGCCTGAGGCCCGGGCGAGCCCTCGAGCCCTAAGAGGGGGCTACGCCATGCCTAGGCTCGGTTAGGTTTCTTCATTAGAGGGCGCGCGTGAGCATACCCGATGGGTAGTAGCCCTCGAGCCCCCGGGCGATCCTAGAGGGGTCGGTTGGGGGTCTCCTCGATCAAGAACCATTGATCCCGAGGCTTAACATACCTATATGTTAGGATCTCGTCAGTCCCCTAATGAATAGTGCCCATGCTACGTCCGTTGAGCGTCGAACAAAAATCATCAGACAAAAACGTCCGCGTTCGATGTGACTCAAAGTCACTGTTGCGGGTGCCCAGCAAGGGTTTGCTCATCGACACTACTATAGCGTGCGTCCAACGCCTTGCCCAGCGTCTGATGACCCTAGTGGCCATCCAAAGTGTCTCAAACACTTGTGCATGTGAGTTCGCATTTTCACAAACATTTTAAAAGGGTTTTAGCGTACTCACTAGGTTCTAATGCACATGCAAAGAGTCAATTCACCTAGCTGGCACTTAGATTACCATTTTGAACTTCGAGTTCCCCTCTTTATAGTATGATTATCTATCCTAAACTCAATCACACACTCTATTATGTCTTGATCAGCAAAACAAAATGCACTAGCATATACCTTTGGCTTGTGCCCTTGCATTTTGTTTTTCTCTTTCTTCTTTTCTAAGAATTGAGCACCTTGATCACCATTTGTGGCCATCACCATTACCATGTGTGCCATCCTTGCTCAATTCTTGCAAGGTAGCCCTGCCCTTGCATTTTTGTGCTTAATCTTTTGGACCGTGGAAACATAAAGCTTGTACAATGCAAAGCACAAGTAACATACGACCTACTCTAGTAAATCGAATCAAAACATTGGCCTTATCTTATACCATGGTATTATTGCACTTGTTATAATCTTATACATTAACATGAGACTATACATTGGTGTAATTATTTTTCTTACTGTCATGAAAAGTATGATGGATTGCTATAGCATTGTCTTGATAGCATGATATGGTGCTTTCTTATTAATCATGATGTGGGAATTTGGAGGCACTATGACTAGATTTCATAGGATAGGCATACCCGATGAGCCACGTAAGGACACTTACAAACATAATAAAAATTCAAAAACAATTAAAAAAGAAAGGCATCTCGTAGCGCCTACAACATGTATCTAGCTGACATCGTGTGTCATATGCTGCTATGATTACATTTTTTGTCTTCCATGAGACGCTAGGACATGCGATGCTTGCATAGTCGATGGGATTTTAGACTTAGTCATTCCACCACCAAGATAGGCATACCCAATGAGCCACATAAGGACACTTACAAACATAATAATTGTCGGTGCATAAAGTGACCAACACGTAAATATTTGTAGTTTTGCCATACGATGTGATCAGATGTGGCCTAGCACTCAATGACACAGGGTTTATACTAGTTTCAGGCAATGTGCCCTACATCCAGTTTGAGTCGATTGGTGACTTTATTTCTGAGCCTAGGTGCTCGAAGTTTGTAGTGGGGTTACAAACGAGAAGGAGAAAGATGGGGGGTACAAGAGGTTCGGTCGGACTCTGGTCTGAGGGGTCCAAGAGTGACGGGAGCTCCGCTATGTGCTAAGTGTTCGAGCGTGTGCTTGTGGTTTGAACCTAGTGGTTCTGTTGTTGTATCTTAGTGAACTGATTCGAACTTTTTTGTTGGAAGAGTGCTCATCCCCTTTTATAGATGAAGGGGATGGCCTCACAAGTGAGAGAGAGAGAGAGTACGTACTGCTGCTAAGTCTTGCTACCCATGCCAATAGGTATAAGATGATAGTAGGCGCCCACAACATTGTTTAATGTTAGATGCACATGGGAGATTGCGTCATCTTCTTCTGGTATGGCAGACGTCGGTGTCTGCCATACTGTTGATGCCGAGAGGCATGCAGGGGTTTTACCATGTTCGCCTGTACGGTAAATGCCGGCGCCCATAATACTGTTGATGCCTAGAGGCATGTGGGGGGAGCCTTACCGTGTTTGTCTAGTATGGGAGTTGATGGCGCCCACAACACTGTAGGGAAAATGTCGGCGCCTATAACGCTGCTTGGGTTCTGTCATGCTAGGAAGGTCGCAGGATACTATCCTATAGGTGTATAGGGTATGTTCCTCGGTATTGCAGTTGACTTGAGTGCCCTACCTTACTTTCTCCGTCTGTTTCCTAGTCCTTACTGAGCGGGCGTCCCTGGTCGGTTGGTCCCAGTCGGCTCTGATTGTGCCAGTTGGAGAAGAGCAGTGAGCAAGGGTTCAATGCATCCCCGGTCGGAGAAATAGGTCGGTGTCAGAAGTGGTGTTTTGGCCAAGCCTTCTAGTCAAAGAGGCCGTCCGGAGGTGGGCCGGTGACGGAAGCGAGCATTATTCCTCCTTTGTGAGGCCTTCTAGTCGGAGAGATGGGCCGGAGTCGGAAGCGGGCGCCATTCCTCCTTGGCCAGGCCTTCCAGTCGGAGATTGGATTATTCTTCTGACCTATCGTTTAGGTGTTTGGGCCAGCCTAAGAGTTGTGTGTCATTCACAATGTTGTCTGCAGGGCTGAGCCTTTATTGGGAATCCGGTCCATGAGGGACCCCGGGTTTATGAACCCGATAGGAGCCACTGAGCCCCTGGGCGATTCGGTTAGAATCGTTTGGGGGATTTTTTGTCTTAACGGTGGGTTTACGCGAGCGCACCCGCGGGTGTAGCCCCCGAGCCCCCAGGCGATTTGGGTAGAATCATCTAGGGTGTTTTTCGTGTTGCCAACGGGGAAAGTTTTGTTTTGTCTGTGGGTGCGCGCGAGCGCACCTACAGGTGTAGCCCCTGAGCCCCCGGGCGATTCGGGTAGGATTGCCTATGGGGGTTTAGTCAGCGGATGTGTGTACGTGCATTTTAGTCAAGAGAGAGGCATCAACCAATGTGTCGTGCGTAGCCGAGGTGGTTTTTTAGGGACCGGGTGAGACAGAGCTCACAGATCCTAGCGTCGGGAGCAGCTGAGGGATCGGTCGAGGCGGACTCACGGACCCATCATGCGCAGCCGAGGTAGTTGTTTTAGGGATTAGGCGAGACAAAGCTTGTGGATCCTAGCACGAGTGCAGCCGAGGGATTGAAATGGACTCGTGGATCCAAGCGTTGGGCGCACCGAGGGATTTGGGTGAATCGGAGTCATGGACCCAGGAGTAGCCGAGGCATTTTTCGAGTGTCTTGAGCCCCTGAGCCCCATTGGGCTTGGTAGGGTTCGGTTTGAGTTTTATACGTTACCCCGTCCTTGGTTTCTCACAACCGGAGGGGCTGAGCTAACGTCGCTTTCCCAATGGCTCGGGCTCGAGTGACGCACTCGGTGAGCTCGCTAACGGGTATGATCGAGTGAAGTCTGAGTCCGTCGTTCATGATAGGGTTGGCATAGCCCTCATGTGGCACTCCACTACTCCTTAACCTGCAACCCAACAGATACCTTGGTCATTCCAGAGACCAACCCGGGTGGCTCGCTGGCCTCCCCTCGATGGAGATTCTGTGGGATTGGCAAAGGTTTAGGATCGAATGAGAAGGTTGAGATGGCCCTATCCGTTTCGGGGCAGACTAGGTGAGGGCTGCTCGGGGCTCATCTGCGTTTTCTCCCCTGGCTCTATTTGACACGAGGCGGCCTCGAGCCCTTCATGGGCCAGCCTTCGAACCCCGGTCGGTCGTTGCTCATGTTTGAATGAGGCAACTGTCGCTTCGTGACGCAACACGGAGCGTTGTGATGCATTTAACCGCATATGCGATGCCTTAGCACCCAAGCCCCTAGGCAATTCGGGTAAAATCGTTCAGGGGGCGTGGGCATATGAAATGAATGTGTGTATGGATGTATGAATGATTATATGAAGAAATAGTGGGGGTTTGGTAATGTTACCTTGATGACTCGAGTGACGGGGTTTGAAGAGCTCCAATCAGAAATGTCCGACCAGGATCCGTGCTCATTGTTTGTGACAAAGTCGGCATGGCCCACATGGGGCGTCCATTTGCTCCTTACTTGTCTCTTGGCATTTTCCTGAGCCGTTCGATTGACTTAGGAAGCCCATTGGTCTCTCCTAGCGGAGATCCCATTGTTCGAGTCTTTCCAAGTCCTGCCTGGGAAGGCGGAGGGCCGCCTGCGCATGGTGGCACTTTGTTTCTCATGCCTGGTCATGCAGTAGTGGTGGGCCATACCTAGGCCACGTCCCATCTGACTAGGCGCCGTTTCGTCAGGCAGGGTGCATCCCATCGGCCATGGCGCGTCCCGTCATTTCCCATCCGCATTGAATGGGGGAAGGGAAAGAGTTTTTCACTTTGATCCTTTGCCCTTCTTCAGCTGCTGCATTTCCTCCTTAAATAGGGGAAGGGAGAGGGTTTCTCGTCATAGTCCTTTGCCTATTCTCTAACTATTGCCTCTCCTCCTTCTTCCTTCTCACCAAGAGTGCCTGTATGCCGTGGCAGTTCCTAAGTGAGAGAGAGGGTAAGTGAGGGGGAGAACTCACAGATCCCTTCGTGAATCCGGAGCACAATGTCAAGCTGGAGGCTACCCGAGGTGGTGCTGGCCATCTTTGCCTAAGAAGGGGCGGCTTCCACCGAAGGAGGTGGCGCGCTGTATTCATCTACGAGGCCTTTTTCGGGATGGAGCCATGCGTGGACTCTTTTCGGTGGATCTTCACCGGGCGAGTCTTGTCGGAGGGGAAGTTGCCCTGGACTGTATTGGTGGAGGGTTTTATGCCTGCAGCTGCTCAGGTTGGCCAGTTCATAAAGTTTGATGAGATATTTTCCAGCCACGGTGGCCATACCTCAGTGGGCAGCGTCCCTACCCAGGAGCTGCCTCGACTGCATGAGAAGGTCAGGAGCTCCATGCTCTTCTGCTGAGCATCTATGGGTGCAATGCCCTTGAGGTACCCGTTGCACTCGCTGAAGTTGAGGGAGCAAAACCGGGCGGGGTCCTTGAGGTACCCATTGCGCTCGCCGAAGTTGAGGGAGCGGAACCAGACGGGGCCCTTGCGGACGGTGGTTATGTTCGGCGGCATGTGCCGTGGCCTCTCCTTTGGCATCAGCTGATGCCGTCGAGCGGCCATAGTAGTATTTGGAGTAGAAGTAGTCAGTAAATATAATCATTAAGTTTGCGGGTGAGCCCCCATGTGAATAGTTTTTTGTATCACTGAATACAGCAGTTCTATTTTTGTGATAGAATCACTATCGGTTCCTTGTTTTTTATCCTAGCATAGCTTTGTTTTTATCCTTTCTTTTTTGCACCTGCCCGTTCATTCCATAGGCTGCAGCTTTTAAGAACCTAGGCATGGCCTGCGGGGCTCGGCTGCTCGTAACCGTAGGTCGTGGCGGGGTGCGTTCGGTTGGGAGTAAGAACAAAGTCACGTAGGGTAATCAAAGGAATGGAATGCCCTTTTGTTCGGGCAAAAAGTTTTTACCATGTGATAGTGAAAAAGAGAGGTAGTATTTAGTATTGTACCCTCATGGAGCCCCCGAGCGACCCGGGCTGAAAGTGTTTGACTAAAAAGTGGTGAGACTGAATGTAGGGGAGAAACGACGTAGCTTTTCAATGTTCCAAGTGTTGAGGAGAATGTTGCCGTTGTCGTCCTTCAGTCGGTAGGTGCCCGATTGGATGACCTCGGTCATAGTATAGGGACCTTCCCATGGTGGAGAGAGTTTGTGCTTCTCCTTCATTGATTGGGTCCTCCTAAGTACAAGATCGCCGACTTTGAGGATCCTTTCCCTAATCTCCCTTTCATGGTACCTGCGGAGAGTTTGCTGGTAGCGAGCAGAGTGGATGATGGTCATCTCACAGTTCTCCTCGAGAAGGTTGACTACGTCTTGCTAAGCCTCCGTGGCTCGGTCATGGTCGAAAGCCTTCACTCTTGGGGTGCCATGGTCGAGGTCGGAGGGCAGCACTGCTTTAGCTCCATAGGCTAGGAAGAAGGGTGTGAACCCTAGTGGATTGGTTTGGGGTCATTCTCAGGCTCTAGAGGATCATTGGAACCTCTACAACCCATCGCCCAGTGTACTTGTTGAGTCAGTCGAAGATACGTGGCTTAAGTCCTTAGAGGACCATGCTGTTGGCACGCTCGACCTGACCATTAGTACGTGGGTGTCCAACCGAGGCCTAGTCGATCCTGATGTCGTATCCATCACTAAAGTCGATGAACTTCTTCCCAGTGAAGTTAGTCCCATTGTCAGTGATGATGTAGTTAGGAACGCCGAACCGGTAGATGATGTCGAGGAAGAATTTGACCGCCTCTTCCGAGCGGATGTTGGTGATGGGTTTAGCCTCTATCCACCTAGTGAACTTGTCGACCGCTATGAGCAGGTGAGTGAAGCCACCTAGGCGCTTTTTAATGTGTCCTACCATGTCTAGGCCACAGACCATAAATGGCCAGGTGATAGGGATGGTTTGAAGCTCCTGCGCTGGCAAATGGGTTTGTCGAGCGTAGAATTGGCATCACTCACATTGATGGATGACCTCCTCTGCATCTCGTAGTGCGGTGGGCTAGTAAAAACCTTGGAAAAAGGCTTTTCTAACCAGCAACCTTGGGGCCACGTGATGTCTGCAGATCTCGGCGTGGACCTTGAGGAGGAGCTGCTTCCCCTAGTTGGTAGGGATGCACTTCATGAGTACCCTCGATGGACTCTGTTTGTAGAGTTCATCACCGAGCGCGACGAAGGTCTTCGCTCATCGAGCGATCCATCAGGCTTTAGTCCTTTCGAGTGGGAGAACCTCCTTGAGGAGGTAGGCAAGTAGCGGCGCTCGCCAGTCGGTTTGATTGAGTACCAACATGGCGACGTCGATGGGCGACGTCGTCATGGAGGCAATGGGGTTGGAGCCGCCGACACTGGCTTGGCGTCAGGGTCGGAGCCCCCGAGCTCCGGGTTGGCGTTGGGGTGTGTCTAGATCGGACCTTCCAGGATATGGGCGGATGGCTCGTGGACGTCGTTGATGAAGACCCCGCTTGGAGATGGATCCCGCCTGGTGGCCAATTTTGCAAGAAAATCGACAGCATCATTGTCCTTTCGGGGGACGCGATGCAGCTTAATTCCCTAGGAATTTGTCCTCGAGCTTGCACACCTCTTGGCAGTATGCTGTCATGATGGGGCTTTTGTAGGAGGACTCCGTCATGACTTGATCGACGACCAGCTCCGAGTCACCATGAACGTAGAGTGGTGTAGCACCAAGTTCGATGGCAATGCGTAATCCTTTGATGAGGGCCTCATACTCCATGGTGTTGTTTGAGGCTAAAAAGTGGAGGCGGATAGTGTAGCGGAGCCTACTCCCATCTAGGGAGATCAGAACCACTCTAGCCCCCAAGCCGGGCGCCATGACGGACCCATCGAAGTACATTGTCCAGTACTCGTGGGTGATGTCTAGGGTCGGTAGCTAGACCTCCTGTCCATTCAGCAACAAAATCCATAAGAGCCTGAGACTTAATGGTAGTACGGGGGATATACCTGATGTCGTGGCCCATGAGTTCAAGTGCCCACTTGGAGATACATCCCACGGCGTCGCGGTTGCGGACAATGTCTCCGAGCGGGTATGAAGTGATGACCACGTCTTCATGGTCGGTGAAGTAGTGCAGGAGCTTTTGGGTCGCCATCAGCACGGCGTATAGGAGTTTCTACACCTGGGGGTACCAAACCTTGTTGTTGGTGAGTACCTCCCTGATGAAGTATATGGGCCGCTGGACCTTAAGGTGGTGTCCCGGCTCCTCCCTTTTGACGACCAGGGCGGCACTCACCACATGGTTGCTTGCCGCGACGTAGAGGAGGAGGGGTTCTCCCCTTTCAGGAGCAACGAGGATTAGGGCCGATGTTAGGGATGCTTTGAGGCTCTCTAGAGCCTACTGAGCTTCCTTAGTCTAGACGAAGGCGTCTGTTTTTTTGATGAGCTTATAGAGTGGCATCCCCCATTCTCTGAGCTGGGAGATGAATCGGCTCAGGGTAGCTAGACAGCTGGTGAGCCTTTGTATGCCCTTGACATTGCGTATAGGGCCCATGTTAGAGATGGCCCTGATCTTTTTGGGGTTGGCCTTGATGCCATGCTCGGACACAATGTATCCTAGCAGCTTCCCCTTTGGAACCCCGAAAACACATTTCTTGGGATTCAATTTGATGTTGCACCTTCGGAGGTTCACGAACGTTGCGGCCAAGTTTGTGATCAGGTCACAAGCTTGAGCCATTTTGACCACTATGTCATCAACATAGACGGCGATTGTTGGTTTTGGCCGCTCGGCTTGTTCAGGCTGATCGAGCGGGTTGATTTGGTCAGCGAAGCATTGCTGCATGCACCTTTAGTAGGTGGCGCCGGCATTCTTTAGGCTGAAAGGCATGGTTACGTAGCAGTACAAACCATACGGGGTGATGAACGAGGTTGTGAGCTGATCGAACTCTTTCATTGTGGTCTGGTGGTAGCCCGAGTAGGCATCCAGAAAGGAGAGGATCTCGCAACCCAAGGTGGAGTCCAGTATCTGGTCTTTGCGTGGTAAAGGAAAGTGATCCTTTAGACATGCTTTGTTGAGGCCAGTATAATCAACGCACATTCTCTATTTCTCGATCTTCTTTTTAACAAGAACAGGATTGGCAAGCTAGTTGGAGTGGAATACCTCTCTGATGAATTCGGCTGCCAAGAGTTTGGTGATCTCTTCACCTATGGCCCTGTGCCTCTTGTCGTCGAAGTGGCGTAGGCGTTGCTTAGCAGGCTTCGAGCTTGGGATGAGGCATAGTGCGTGCTCGATGACATCCTGTGGTATGCTCGACATGTCAGATGGCTTCCATATGAAGACATAGCATTGGCGCATAGGAAGTCGATGAGCTCGCATTCCTATTTGGCCGAGAGCTGGGTCCCGATCCGCACCATCTTGGTTGGGTCAGTGGGGTCGATCCCCACTGCCTTGGTTTCCTCGAGCGGGTGGAAGGCCATCGAGGAGGTTGGTTTGTTGCAGTCCGGGGACTGCTGGGGTCGATGACTCCCTGAGCTGTGGGAGCTCGAATGAGTTGATGACCGTGGTAGCATGCTTGAAATGCTCATGGTCGCACGTGAAGGCATGCGAGAAGGCGCTGCTCATGGTGATGATGTCGTTCGGTCCCGGCATCTTCAGCTTGAGGTAGGTGTAATTGGGGATTGCCATGAATTTGGCATAGCATGGCCGCCCCAAGATGGCATGGTCGGACCCTAGGAAGTCCACCACTTTGAAGGTGAGGACCTCCAAGCAGAAGTTGGCTTGGTTGCCAAATGTGATGGGTAGGTCGATCTGCCTGAGTGGGTATGCCTACGCTCCCGGGATCACCCCGTGGAAGGGAGAGCCCGCTAGGCGGAGTTCTGACTAGGGGATATGCATGGTGTCGATGTAGAGGATGTTGAGGCCGCTGCCTCCATCCATCAGCACCTTGGTGAGGCACTTCTTGCGGATGATGGGGTCAACAACAAGTGGGTAGCGTCTCGGTCTCATGACATGGGAGGGATTGTCCCTCTGATCAAAGGTGATCGGAGATTTCGACATGCTAAGGAAGGAGGGGGCGGCTGTCTTGACGGCGCATGCCTCCCTATAGCATACCTTATGCTGGCGCTTGGACCAAATGGCATTGGATCTGCCAAAGATCATGATGCATTCTTTCTTGGCTAGTCGCCTCCTTTCTTGGCTATCGCCTCTTTGCCGTCTCCTTCCTTTGGCCCATCGGCCTAACGTAGGAAACATTTGAGGAGCTCACAAGTCCTTGTAGAGGTGTTTGATGGGGTAGGCATGGTTGGTGCATGGGCTATCCATGAGCTTGTTGAAGTGGTCAGGCAGGCCCTGCTGGGGCTGCTTGCCCGTGCGATCAGCCACTGGCGACCAATGTGGTGTTGTCTAGCCGGCGCCGATCCTTTTTATTCTTCTTGCCCTTTTGTGTGGAGGGGCCCTCGTCTTCGTCTGCGTGCTTGGCCTTTCCTTTGTCCTAGGCCTTCAGTTGAAGACCTACTCTAACCACCTCCTCGCTGGAGGCGTTGTTAGTGGCAACGTCGAGTAGGTCGTGGGTGGTACAGGGCTTTAGGCAGCCAAGCTTGTGGATCAGGGACTCGCAGGTCATCCCGGAGAAGAATGCACTGATGACGTCTGCATCGACGACATTAGGGAGGGAGTTGCATCGTTAGGAGAACCTATGGATGTAATCCCATAGGGACTCACTGGGCTCTTGCTGGCAGCTCTTGATGTCCTAGGAGTTACCAGGGCAGACATACATCCCCTGGTGTGGGGGGTACGACCTCGGATACCCACGACAGACCACATGGGCTGCGCCCTCAGGGGCGGCCTAGCCCAGAAGACGAAGCCTTACAGGGCATGACTCTGGTTGACGCCTTTCGCAAGACATCTGGATGATATCCTGAAGATACTACGAGATCTATTAGGATATGTATGATCCCAAGATTCGCGTAATCAGTTATTACTTTCTGGTTATCTCTTAGTTCTAACCAACTTGTAACCCTGCTCCTCGGACTATATAAGGCGGGCAGGGACCCCCTCCAAAGACACGCAATATCATACGATAGCTAATACAAACCAACAGACCACAGGAGTAGAGTATTACGTCATACTAACGGCCTAAACCTGTCTAACTCGTGTGTCTCTATTGCCTTCTTGTTCTTGATCTCACGCTCCTCTGCCGATCAATCTACCTTCGTAGGATACCCCTCGGAGGACTACCGATGATATTCTATCAACAGTTGGCGCGCTAGGTAGTGGACTGCATGTTGTTTCCTCGTCGAATAAGATAGTTTTTTCCATAGGCTCTTCGTCCCTCCCACAGCCTAGCCAGATCTTCACGGTCGGATCGATCTCCTAGATCATCAACGTTGACGGAGTCGGAGAGCTCCTCGAGCCAACGCAGATCTTTTCTGCGCCGATCATCCCCGCACCTACGACTACAGATCTGATCTCAGAACCACCTCTAAGGTCGCCTTCATCAGCAACTCGCTGCCCGCTTCCTCGCTACTAGAGGAGGCATATCAACAATGATGATCTGGTCGAGTCCATCGATCGGGTCGGTCTAAAGCTTGTTGATTGCCTCTCCATCGCTGAATCAGCCCTGGACACTTTGGTTCAGCGCCGACCACCCTCTGATCTAAATCTATCGGAGGCTACTCAGAAAACTCCAGGAGTTGCGGCTATGCCCTTTGGACTCATCAACATCGCCGCTACTTACCAAGACGCCCTGAGGGGAAAATTTGCCAACCAGGTGGAAGATGCCCATCCACTCGCCAACCAGCTCACCGTCCAGCCTCCGCCAGCCTTCAACATGCTACACATAGGCCGCTGCCCTAGGGCGTCCCTCTAGACCATCCCGTAGGAAAACCCAAGCTCTGAGTCTTAGGGCTCTATGGAGACCCTCGCCGAAACCTTCACTGAGCAACTCCTTCTCCCACCCTTCCGGGGTGGCGATCTTCAACGTCAGCGTCGACAACCCTCCTCAGAACGGCGAAATCGAGGAGGAACGTGTCGCTCGTGAGAACCAAAACATCAACTGCACGCAGCGCCGAGAAAATGAGGCAGCCATTGCGAGGGCCGAGGCTACTCGTAATAATTAGCTCGACTCACAAGGAAGGCCACTCCCGCTCCACCGTGACCTCGATGAAGAATTTCTCCACATTGACGGCCATGATGTCTTCAAGACTCCAAGCGCTAATCTGGCAGTGGCTACCAACGAGCTCACCCACCTCCTGCAGACACCCGAGCTCGCCAAGGTCACCTCCATGCTTAAAGCAGCACATTGTCAGGTCAATGAGATCCGCAAGGATCAAAGACCTTCATGCTCTACGAGCATGATTCGTCGATCAGCTACGCCGAGATCCAATCGCCACCCCAGTCAAAGCTGTTTCATCGACCAGTCACTGCCTCTCCATGGGGGAGCTGAGGGCCACCGTGCTGAACATGCCAACATGACCAGGAGGTCAAACAGGACACTTGAGTGCACCTCAGCAACCTTCGGGATGCACGACGATGTATCAAGCAATGTTGCTTCGGTCGGCATAAAGACAAAGTACGCCACCGCCAGGAGTACGAGCAGGAGTATGGAAACCTAGACTTAGCTCTCGAGCCGATCAACGCCAGCAATGCTGTGGCCGATGCCAACCACAACCCCGAAGGGCCCTAGCATTTATGAGGGCGCTCCAAACATTTATGTGGCCCCGTGGTTTCAAAATCACTGGGGTCGAGCCCTACGAGGGAAGGATGAATCCAACACTGTGGCTACAGGCTTATGCCACCACTGTCCACACCATCGGAGGAGACACCAGTGTCATGGTGAACTATCTCCCTGTCATGCTCACACCACCCGCCATGAGCTGGTTTACTAGCCTTGCCCCGAACTCCATCGGATCCTGGTTAGAGCTAAAAAAGTCTTCACCGACAATTATATGGCTATGTGTACTCAGCCGGGCACCAAGCATGATCTCAACCGCATCAACCAGAAGCCGTCTGAGCTCCTCCGCAGCTACATCCGATGCTTTTTTGAGATGAGGAATTCTATTCCCAACATCACGGAAGCTAAGGTCATCACCGCCTTCACCCGAGGACTCCACCATCGCGAGCTTTGCTCCAAGTTCAACCGTAAGCCACCCACAGGCATTGGCGAGATGATCACTACTACCAACCAATACACTGATGCCGAGGAAGCTGAGGTGCGCTTCAATGAGGATGTGGGCACTCATCGCCCACCTCGCCGCTACGACGACCGCCCTGACGATCGACGCCACAACGACCACCACTTCAATGATCGTACTTATCATCATGACTAGCGGCCGTGATCGAGCAGAAGGACCCAAGTCTAGCCAAAATAGTCACCGCCGACTAGACCACATCAGTCACTGCCAGTCAGTCAACCTCGCACCAAGCGCAACTACGACAAGTAGTACCAAAAGAATCCTCGATAGCCCATGCCCTCTTCACAAGAATGCACCAAGCACAAGATGAAGAACTACCTCGGCTTGGCTAAGGAGTTTCAGGACAAAAAGCTAGAAGACGATGCCAACTGATGGAGCCAGAGGCTGCCGACCTGCCTAGGGGCAACAACAATGCCTTCCTAGGACCATGACAAGGTGATCGCCACCATCTTCAGGGGGCCTCACCTCCACCGAAAGCAGAAGAGAATGGAAGCTCACCGCACGGCAGGTGCTCTCCATCGCTACAGAAGACTGCCACCACCAACCCTAGTTATCACCCATGGTCCAAGGTACCCATCACCTTCAGTAGGGCCAACTAGTGGGCGGACATCCCCTACATAGGGCATTTCCCCCTTGTCCTTGATGCAACCAGTCCAGAAGGTGTTGTTCAGAAAGGTGCTCGTTGACTGGTGGGAGCGCTCGGAATCTCCTCTTCGCTGGAACCCTAAAGGAGCTGAGCCTTGGGTTATCAGATCTCACACCCTCCGACTCCTCCTTTTGGGGTGTGGTACCATGGTAGGGCCTCTAAACCGCTTGGAGAGATCACCCTACCAGTATAGTTCGGCACGACAAGCAACTACCGCGTCGAACACATCAACTTCTACGTCGCCGACTTCAACACCGCCTATCACGCCATACTTGGTCAGGCCAACTCTGGCCAAGTTCATGGATGTACTTGCACTATGCATATCTGGTGCTTGAAGATGCCTGCGCCTATAGGAGTTCTACCTTCAGGCCAACCTCTCCATCGCCTACGCCTATGAGACAAAGAGTCTCGCTATCGCTGAAGCCACCGACCTCTCCATCCAGATGGCCAGCATGGTCACTGAAGCCAAGACATAGCCCATCGATGACATGGAGATCCTAGAGCTAGAGCCTCCCCGTGCCTCCGCCAAGTCATAGGAAATAAAGGAGGTCAGCCTTGGCCTCGACGACCCCTCCAAGATCGTGAAGATTGGGGCTCACCTTGACCCCAAATAGGAAAGCACTGCTCATCTCCTTCCTATGTGCCAACGACCGACATGTTTGCTTGGAAACTTCAGACATATCAGGGGTACCACGGGAGAAGATCGAGCACTCCTTGAATGTCTCGCCGACCACCAAACCGATCAAGCAGAAACTTCAATGATTCACGCTAGACAAGAAGGAGGCTATTAGGGTAGAAATAAAAGGGCTCTTAGCTACTAGATTTATAAAAGAAGTGTATCATCCTGAGTGGTTGGCAAACCCTATTCTCGTTTGAAAAATAATAAAGAATGGAGAATGTGCAGTTGATTACATTGATCTTAACAAACACTACCCTAAAGACCCCTTCGATTTGCCTCGGATAGACTGAGGTTGTAGACTCCACCGCTGGCTACGAACTGCTCTCCTTCCTTGACTATTACTCTAGCTATCACCAGATATCCCTCAAGGATGAAGACCTAGATCAAGACGTCGTTCATCATGCCCTTCAGTGCATATTGCTACACCACCATGTCCTTCGGACTCAAGAACGTCGGGGTGACCTATCAAAGGGCCATCCTAGATGTGCCTCAATCAATAGATTGGCTGCAACATCGAAGCTTACATCGACGATGTGGTCGTCAAGTCCTAGGACCGCCTACAATCTCATTGCCTGACCTCGAATGAAACGTTCGCCAACCTAAAAAAGTAGCGATGGAAGTTGAACCCTTCAAAGTGCATCTTTGGAGTTCCATCCGGAATACTGCTAGGCTACATCATCAGCGCTCGTGGCATCAAACCCAACACTGATAAGGTCTATGCCATCACCAACATGAAATGACCAACATGCATTAAGGATATACAGAAGCTTATAGGCTGCTTTAAGTCGCTTCATATCGCGCCTCAGTGAAAAAGGGCTACTTGTTCTTCAAACTCCTCAAGGCCTCCGAGCATTTTTCCTGGTTGGAGGAGGCAGATACGACTTTCGAGCAACTCAAGTTGTTTCTAACAAAGCCTTCTGATCATGATGGCACCATGGCTAGACGAAACTCTCTAGATCTATAATGCCGCTACTTCTCACGTCGTCAGCACAGCCACCGTGGTCGAACGCTGAGGAGGCCGGGCATGCCTATAAGGTGCAACATCTGGTATACTTCATCAGCGAGGTCCTTAACAAGCCCAAAACTCATTATCCTCAGGTCCAAAAGCTGCTATACGCCATCTTGATTACATCACATAAGCTCTGCCAGTACTTTGAGTATTACAGGATCACCGTGGTCACTAAGTTCCCTCTAGGGGACATCCTCTGTAACAAAGAGGCCAACGGCCATATCATTAAGTGGGCTATCGAGCTTGGCACTTACTCCATTGAATTTAGAAGCAGGCCTATGATCAAGTCTCTGGCGCTTGCTGATTTCATTGCTGAGTGGACCGAGATCCAAGAGCGCATCGCCGCCACCTGCCCTGAGCACTGGGTGATGTACTTCGACAGCGCCCTTACCATTAACGGTGCTAGTGTAGGCATTCTATTCATTACGCCGACTAAGGATAAGCTCCGATACATTCTCCAGATACACTTTCTGGCCTCCAACAACGCCGCTGAATACGAAGCATGTCTCCATGGACTCCGAATAGCCGTTGAGCTCGACGTCAAATGCCTCATGGTATATGGGGACTCCACGCTGGTCATCAACCAGCTTAACAAAGACTAGTCTTGCTCCAGCGAGAAGATGGATGCATATTGCGCTAAAATTAGGAAGCTGGAAGGAAAATTCTACGGCATCGAGTACCACCACAGTGGTACGCGACCAGAATCAGCTCGCCAACCATTTATCCAAGTTGGGCTCTTCTGACACCGCGATCCTGCCGGGGTCTTCATTCAAGATCTCCTGGCGCCATCCATTAAAGAAGATAAGGAAGTTCAGGAAGTTCCCCTTGTCCGAGCAGCTTGGTACTGGTGGTACCTTCAGTCGGCCGCCAATTGGAGGGAACAATTCATCAAGTACCTCACCAGCGCCGATGTACCCACCGATAAGACTGAAACCGAATGCCTAATCCATCGAAGCAAACATTACATGCTGGTGGACGACAACTTGATGAGGAAAAGTGCCAAGGAAGGGATTCTGCAAAAATGCATCACCCAAGAAGACTGGAGTGAAGTTACTTCTCGAAATTCACTCTGGTTCCTGCGGCAACCACGTGGCTTCGAGAACACTGATCGACAAAGCTTTTCGAGCTAGGTTTTTACTGGCCCACGGCCATCTCCTGATGCAGAAGGCCTCGTCCGACATTGTGAAGGATGCCAATTTTTTGCCAAGCAAATACACGTGTCGGCACAAGAGCTGTAGACCATTCTAGCTTCCTGGCCCTTTGCATGCTGGGGACTAGACATGATTGGCCCTTTTAAGCCAGCGCCATGGTGGCTTCCGGTATGTATACATTGCCATTGATAAGTTCTCCAAGTGGATTGAGTATAAACCGCTCGTCTTGGCTACTGCAAAGAAAGCAGTCGAGCTCTTCAAAGATATCATCCATAGATTCGGTCTCCCGAACAGCATCATCACCTGACCTTGGAACTACATTTACTGGCCATCACTTTTGGAACTTCTACGAAGACCATTGTATCTCCAGTCAAATATGTCTTCGTTGCTCATCCTAGAGCCAACAGCCAGGTCGAACAAGCGAATGGTGTGATCCTTGATGCCCTCAAAAAGAGACTATATCAGAAAGAAGAAAAGCACCCAGGGCACATGGATCAAGGAGCTACCAGCTGTAGTCTGGGGACTATGCATACTCAAGCTAGTCACAGTACCGGTGTGTCTCCATACTTCTTGGTCTATGGCTCAGAAGCCATACTACCAGCGAACATTGCCTTCCGAGCACCTAGGGTGGGAAAACTATGATGAAGGGCAAGCCATAGCTGTTCGGACAGAGGACGTCGATAGGGCCTGAGGAAGAACGCCTAATCACCTATGTCCGCCTAGCCAAATATCTAGAAGGCTTGCGGAGGTACTACAACCGCCATGTCAAAGGTCATTCCATTTGATGTCGGTGACCTCGTTCTTCGCTGAAAACAAAAAACCAAAGGGATGCACAAGCTCTCCTCCCCTTGGGAAGGGCCTTACATCGTCAAAGAGGTCACCCTGACCAGGGTCTTATCGCCTATGTGACTTAGAAGGAATCGATGTTCCCAACTCATGGCACATCGAGCACCTCATACGTTTCTATCCTTGAAATGCCCTAGATATGTACTCTCCACTTTATGATGAACAAAGTTTTGGTCTCCATAAATTGTCTCCACTTTTTCTCCATTATGGTTTAATCCTCCACTTATGGTCGCCGAGCTCCATGCTACTCCATAGCGAACTCCAATACAAAATTGCCATAACTGCGGCGAACATGTCTTCTCCAAATCGCCAACGTATTTCGCCACATGTTTTATCCAAATCACCGAACACCTTGCCCCAAATCTCCAAGATTTTTCGCCGATCAGCGAGCAGCATACTTTCTTTTCTATTTTCTTCAGGAGAAGACCCAGTCTTTGATCTCTCCCTACATGTGCCACAGGCTCCACGCTCTACGTTATGGGTGGTTGGCTATGGTTCCTTAGGTCATGCCTATTCCTCCTACACGTCCACTGGGCTCCATGCTCGACGTTATGGACTATGGGCTAGCCAAGGCCAAGAGCTCAGCACAAAACTAATTGCTAGGACGCTGCTTATACTATCTATATCTCCAAGTTATTTCGACAAACGCCGAGCAGCACATGTTCTGCTCTATTTCTCTATGGAGAAGACCCAGTCTCCGATCTCTCCCTACACGTGCCATGGGCTCCGCGCTCTGCATTGGGTGGTCGGCTGCGGTTCCTTGGTCACGCATGTTCCTCCTACACGTGCACGGGCTCCACGCTCGATGTTATGGACTATGGGCTAGTCAAGGCCATGGGGGTCAGTAGCGAACCAACTGCTTGGACGCTACTTGTACTATGCATAATTGTGTTATGGTTAAAACTACTAAGATTTTTTTCACCGAAATATAAGCTAACTGCATACACATGCACCTTATAACATTTATCATATACATAAGTGTTTTTTGTGCTTTTGCGCATTCTAACTACCCCATCCAGATGTTACAGATGATACCCATTGAGCAGATCACCGAGCTTCACCATCGCCATCTATCTCACTAAACAGGTCGATGTCGCCGACCAGCTTTTTTGCCATGTCCTCCACCTCGTCCTCTAGCTGCTGAGTCTCTGCCTTGCCCAGCCCTTTGGCGAATCTAGCCCCTATCGCCTGAAGGTCAGTGGCTAGATAGTGGGACCAAACCATAGCAAGGGCATGGGTAGTGGCGGAAACAATGGCAGTCGCAGGTTGAAACTCTTGAAGCTCTCCCACGCCATCTTGCACCTTTCGATGATAATGTCTAGGCACAGCGGCCTGCCATCGGGCTAAGGAACCACCTCTGGGTCGACGTAGTCGAACACTAGTTTGATGCCGGTGACTATGGCGTCAAACTTGTCCCTCTGAGTCTGGGCATCCTGCTCTAGCACATCGAACTGTGCCTTGACCCTCCGACAGTAGTCTGCAAGCATTACAAAGTTCCATCAAGCAAGGAAATTACTTCAGCAGTAACCTCGACCAGGGAGCACTCATCGTTTAGCTCTTCGGCTAGTTTGTTCGCTCGCCCCGTCTCCTTCACCTTCTCCTCTCGGAGTTGTTTGAGGGCCTAGGCAGTTGCTGGCCGAGCTCCACATCTTGCTCTACAAGCACAACAGTTGTCACCAAAAATAAGCATATCCAACTATGCAAAGCGCTTTCACCGATCACATGTACCTTTCTTCTGCTCGGAGATTTTCTATAGCTGCTCCATCTGCTTGGAAGCATCCTTTAGTTGTGTGGAGGCAGTGGCCAGCTGCTCAAACTTGCTCTACAGCTGTTCGGATGCAGCTGCCACTGCTCAGACATAACCCCCCCTCTGGTGCTCTAGGTCCATCGCGTTGGACTCAGCGAGGTCTCGCTCACACCGAGCTTTCTGGGTATTTCTCTCTAAGAGGTTCATCGCCTCCTTGAGTTTTTGGTTCTCCTTGGTGAGGAGCTCCATCCTCTTTATCAACTAGTGCTGGTGCTCGGTAGTCCGAGTTATTCCCTAAAAATGCATGGTGATAATGATGGAATTCGATCTCCAACGTCAAAGATGAGTACTCAAGATTCAGTACTAACCTCAATTTGTTTTATTACTCTGGCGAGGGTAGATTTCAATCTTCTCATCTCCTTGGGGGTGTCCTCCTCTTCGACAATTACCACTTCATCGCCATGCTTGCAGAGGATTCGGATGGATTGGGTTTGAGGTTTGGCACAAACGATCTCTTCCACTTCGTCCTCCTCCGCTACAGCTGGAGGCACCACCGAGGGGCTCTGTGGCTAGATAGCGGGACCGACCATGCCCTGCGACACCTCAGGTGGCGTCGTTAGCTCCTCGGACGCCACTGGATTTGCCGACCCAGATTCTGGTGCATCGTCGGCAACTCCAGCTTCAGCTCCTGAGGGTCCGGTAGTACCCGCCATTGCTTCAGGTATTGTCAATGACCCGCCCCCCTGGTGTCGACCTCTCGTTGTCTCCAAGTCCACCCCCAGCGGTGGTTGACTCTTCTGTCGTCTGCTGAGCACTCGAAGATTTTGATACGGGGACCGCCAGCATTGCCTCCACCCTAGGATCAGCCCGAGGCTGCTCGTCAGTCTAGGCAGATAGGTTTGAACCCCCTGTATGCCTTGTGTTGCTTAGATCATTTCGTCAAAGCACCAGAAAAGCAAAGATAAGATAGCAAAGTAACTCCAACACAAGTATACTTACCGTTTGGTGTGCCGATACAATTTTTTGAATCAGTGATGATGCCTGAGCCCCTAGATAGGGCTATGGGGTTGACTCCCATGCACTGGGTAGAGGTCTCGCCTCCTCCATAGTTGGCCTCTGCTCCGCCTACTGCTTAGGGACTTCCCCTGCCCGTCGCTCTAGGTTTACCTCCGCCTGTTGCTCGGGGACTCCCGTCACCCGCCCAGCGGGGACTTTCATCGTCTGTTGCGTGGGGATTTCCTTCGCTGGATGCTCAGGGAATCCACTTGCCCACTTGTTGGGGACTTCTTTGCTTCCCCCTAATTGCTCCTCCATGCGTGTGCTGCGCGAAGGTGCCTGTGTGGTTGAAGAAGGAGCAACTGGAGTTTCGTCATCATCAGACCACTCGATCACCGTGGTCCTTCGCGTTTGAGTGGTCTAGTCACCCTCAAGAGAGATGTCGCCCAGTTTGAGGGGAGCGGCAGCCACCGTCTTTCTCTTCTTCTAGGTCAGCTCGTATGCCGCTGCCCTCTTCCCCAGGAATGTCTAACACCGGGGGTGAACTCTCCGTCCGACCAACGTTGATGCCTCGGGACTCTAAGGAGGCGCTAGCAGCATCTTTCTCAAGCCAAGGCGGTGGCTGGGCATCTACCCCCCTTGGCCAATCACCCCTAGGCATGCCGAAAAAATACACCGCTCTTTCCGATGAATGGATCTTTGCATAAGTGAATTAGTTCACTTCTCGACAATGCTTCAAGATTAAAAAGTATCGGGAATACAAAATTGAGATGGTTACCTGAGGAGGCGGATATGTGCAATTGAAGGCCCTCATTTGCTTTGGCTAGATGGATGAAATGTTAGTAGTGAACAGCTTTGCAGCCTGCTCTAGAACATTCTTCTTTGTCAGCCGCTCCATCCTCTCCCGGGTCCCATCATCATCACCTCTATAGTCAAAGCCTTGGTGGGCCCTCTCCTTGTATGGCTGGATGCGGCGCACTATGAAGCTTGTTGCCACCAGTTCGCCTCTAATTTCCACGCCTTTAATCAGGTCGAGGAGCTCCCTCACTTGTTCCATGTCAGCACTGTTTGATTTCTCTGACCAGCTCCTCTAGTTTTCCAGGATATGGTGGACAGTCGCAGCGGATTACAGGGTGACTCTGTTTCATGTAGAACCACATGAAATTCCACCCTTTCAGAGAAGTGTTCAGCAGTACATTAATATACTCGCTGGCCTATTCCATCCCGGAGCCTACAGATATACGCCACCAACCACCTTGGAACCACCGCCGTCTTTCTTCTTCAACCAGAATAGGTGTCTAAAGAGGTTGAAGTGCGGCAGAACCCCCTAGAAACATCTCACTAGAAAAGGATAAAGATCGAGATATATAATATGGTGTTGGGGTGGAGATTGCACAGACTAATCGCCTAGAACTCCAGCAGATCCCGCAAGAATGGATGAATAGGGAACCCCAACCCATGCCAGAAATAATCCTCAAAGACTACAACTTCATCAGTGTTGGGCATCGGGAAGGGCTCACTGTTGGTTGGCCGCCATTCGGCGGTGACACGGTCAAGAAGCACTGCTCGCCTCCACCAATCTCTCGAGCTCCGCTTCCCCCGTGCATGATGGCACCCACTCTTTGTCATGACTTGGCTCCTGCTCCTACTCTCTTTGGGCTCGCTTTCTTCGGGTTCGCAGCTTTCCTCTTCGGTGTCATCTCTCAGATCTGGATGGGGACCAGCGTCGGGAGCGTGCGTGGATTCGAATCTAGGAAATGTGAGGACTGAGGATGAAGACGGGATGGCAAAGTGGCAAAGGTATGAACGCGGGATGCGACGGCGTAGTTATAAAGCACTTTCCCCATCCTTTCTCATTCGAGGGTTTTTGGGAAACCATTCCCGCGATTTGCGCCCCTTCGAATTCTCCGACGCTGGCTTAATGGGTTGTAGCCTAGGCTTTCACGCCATCGCAACCCACGTCATTCATTTATCGCCGCCATTGGTTGTTACTCGCCGAATAATCACCGACTTCTCCTGCCATTTATTAAGGCTCAGTAACTAGTTACTGTACAAGCCGTCACTCTAGTTTTTTCTCCACGGTTGGGTTTTTCATATATCTCCATAAATGGCTCGGGGACTGGCTACCTGCTCGGCTAGTTTTTTAATTATTTTTCTATTTTTTTACCCTGGCACCACATGACTACATCATCTACTATCAGGCTCGGGGACTAAGTGGGCACACTTCACCTCGCGGTGAATGTGCCTGTTTTATTCCGGAAGACTCCATGCCTCTTGAAGTTGAAGAAGACTATCTCCTTTTCTCATGGTCGGACTCTAAGTGGGCACACTTGTTCCACTATGAAGAAATTTTTGATTCTAAGGTTGAGCTCCTTGCACCCTTATGGCAATCTGTGCTTGTGTTATGCTGCTCAACTATGGTTTGTGCTGCTCAGCAACTGCTAACAATTGCTCGGCAACTCTTCAATGTGGTTGGACCATGAGTTTTCGACTACTCGGCTTCGTTCGCATCTGCTTAGACAAGCTCAAGACGGCATTGCACTATGGGTACAAGGCACTCGGGGACTAGCTAGTGGGGGGTATGACCCCAAATACCCACGACAGACCATATGGGCTACGCCCTCAGGGGTGGCCTAGCCCAAGCCTTGCAGGGCACGACTCTGGTCAGGCGCCTTCCACAAGACATCTGGATGATATCCTGAAGATACTATGAGATATATTAGGATATGAATGATCCCAAGATTTCTATAATCAGTTATTACTTTCTGGTTATCTCTCATATCTAACCGACTTGTAACCCAGCTCCTCGGACTATATAAGTGAAAGGTCCTTGTTTGGTTTTGGTAATTGAGTGACAACCTAGGTGGACTAATTGTGTTTATGTGAGATACACAGGTGATTAGTCCACAGGTACATGTGTGTGAGCAACATATGCCATGAAGGTGAAAATGGCTTGGAGATGTTGCAAAGCTCACACATGTGATGATGAAGGAGCTCATTGCACATGAGACATGACATTGAGTCATGTGATCAAGGTGGAGAAGATCAAGACAAGACTTGGCTTGATGGACCGGTTGCAAGCGTGAAGGGCAAGTCGAAGGCTTTGGAGTGATGGACCGCGTGGCGGTGAAGCTTGAGCAAGACTTGGCGCCGATGGACGATGACAACGGTGAAGAGCAAGTAAAGTCAAGATCGATGAACCAATATGATCACGTGATGATATGAAGTGGATCATATCATTGTTGATCGTGTTGGTGCATGTGTTGCATCGACGTTGGAGGAGATGGAATGGAATGCGCAAGGCAAAGGTATAACCTAGGGCATTTCATTTCACCGGTCATAGGTGTGTAGAGAAGTTTATGACTGGGTTTAGGATAGATGGCCGTACTATCAAGAGGAGCAAACTTGTTTGCATATTGGTCATCTAGTGCCACTCGAGTGATCTAACCTTGCATCGTCGCTAGGATCGAGTGGCGTGGCAAGTTGAGTGGCTAACATCCTTTGGGAAATGATTGTGAAAAGCTAACACACATACACATGGTGGTGTACACTTGGTGGTGTTGGCACATTTTACAAAGGAGGATGGAGTTGGAGTTGATATGGATCAACTTGGTGAAGAAACTCCACCGGCGCCCTACACGACAGAGTCTCACTAGGTGCACCGGACGCTGGCACTGGTAGTGACCGGACGCTGGTAGGGCATGTCCGGTCAGGCTGACGCATGATGACGTAGGAGCTAGAGTTTGACCGGACGCTGGGCTGCGTCCGATCACGTGCGACTGGACGCGTCTGGTCAAGGTCGGTACCTTACTGTAAATGACCGGACGCTGAGGTCCAGCGTCCGGTCAGTTGAAGCTGCTTGCGTCCAGGTTAGAAGATGACCGTTGAGATCGGAAGAATGCCGTTGAATGCAGGTGACACGTGGCTATCATCGGGTGATCGGACGCTGAGGTCCAGCAGTCCGGTCAACACGACCGGAGCGTCCGGTCGACCCGACAGTTGCCCTAGTAAAGGGGTAACGGCTAGTTTAGCCCTTGGGGCTATAAATAGAAGTGGCCTTCGGCCATGGTTGGTGTTGAGCACCTTGGGGGACTTTGTGTCCATGCTTGAGAGTGCTTAGGAGCCCTCCATCTCACACATACTTGATAGTGATCATCCGATTGTGTGAGTGAGTGATTCTAGTGCGATTGCATCATGTGGTTGCATCGAGTGGCACTAGGTGATCGAGTTGCAAGCCGGTGGTGCTTGTTACTCTTGGAGGTTGCCACCTCCTAGACGGCTTGGTGGTGGTCTCCGTGGAAGCCCGCAAGAAGCTTGTGCGGCGCTCCGGAGAAGTGCTTTGTGAGGGGCACTTGTGCTCGCCCCGCGGGAGTCACGAAGAGCAACTTTAGTAAAGCGTGTCATTGAGCTACCCTCACCTTCGGGGTAGGTTCTTGCGGCGCCCGACGTGCGGGCTTGGCGGGTGATGCCAATTAGCCGCCGAACCACCAAGTGAGCGGTCGACACAACAGGGGACTAGCGCGTTGGCAAACACGTGAACCTCGGGAGAAAAATCATCGTGTCAACCTTGTTCTTCCCGTTGGTTTGCATCCCCGTTACACAAGCTTGTGATTACTTTCATATACATTGAGCTTGTGTTGTTGCTTTTGTAATTAGTTAGCTTGTGTAGCTTGCTAGTTACCTTCTTGCTTGTGTAGCATAGAAGTAGCTCCCTTGCGTGGCTAATTTGGTTTGTGTAACCTTGTTAGTCACATTGCTTAGTTTGTGTAGCTAAGTAATTGTGCTCTCTAACTTGGCATTGGTTGCCTTGTTATTGAGCATTGCTAGTGAGCTTAGTTGGCTTTGTGCTTTTGCTTACTAGCATGTGTAGGAGCTCCCTTGTTGCTTAAAGTACTAGTGGCATAGGTTTGTGTGACCTTGCTTCTAGAATTGGTTAGGAGAGCTCTAGCTAGCCTGGCACCTTTGTTGCTTGATTAGTATCTTTGCAAGGTGCTAGTGAACATAGATAGAGGGGTGTAGTCTTGGCTAGTCCGATAGTTTTAATTCCACACTTGTTTCGGTTAGCCAACGTGATTAAGTTTTAAAAAGGACTATTCACCCCCCCCCCTCTAGTCGTCATCTTGACCCTTTCAATAAGGCAGGGCAGAGACCCCCTCCAAAGACACGCAATATCATACGATAGCTAATACAAACCAACAGACCACAAGAGTAGGGTATTAGGTCATACCGACGGCCTGAACGTATCTAACTCGTGTGTCTCTGTTGCCTTCTTGTTCTTGATCTCACGCTCCTCTGCCGATCAATCTATCTTCATGGGATACCTCTCAGAGGACTGCCAATGATATTCTGTCGACACCTGGAAATTTCCGACGAAGACCCTCATGAGGCCCACCCAGTCATGGATGCTGTCGTGCGGGAGGAATTCAAGCCACACCCGAACATGTTCCCCCACGCAGATGGGGAGATATTGAATGATGAAAAGGTCATCATCCACCCCTCTGGCTCGGTAGGCGAGTCAGAAATCTTCGAGCCAAATACCGGGGTTCGTCTCCCTAGTGTACTTGGCGATGTTGGTGGGCTGTCAGAAGCACTGTGGGAATGACGCTCTTCGGATACGCTAGCCAAAGGCCCATGGTCCTAGGCCCTCAGGGCTAGGACTCCGGTCATCTAGCCGACGACCATGCCTAGGGCGCGTTTCACCGCTCCCCTCGATGGTTCGGCCAGGGACCCATGTCGCATGTCCCCATCGCCGCCCGATGGATGTTATCATCATGCTGGGCCTAATACCGGTTTCTGATGACGCTGCGAGCGTCTTGGTGTGGACCGAGCTGTTCGCGTGCCGGCGGTCGGTGTGGGGCAAGCGCCAGGTCGGACTGCGGCGCAGCCGTGGCCTCCTGAGCTACGCTTGGTAGCTGTAGCATTGAGCGGATGGAGCGATCCGTCTGGTGCGTCCCCACTCCCCCAGTGGGGAGAGAGTGCGTGAGTCGGAGTCGCAATGCAGAGCTTTCCGCCTATTGAACAGCGACGGCTTCTACTAGCACCTAGAGGTTCCGGTAGACCGCCCGCTCCTTGGGGTCGACGGGCTTAGGAATGCCGCGTAGAAGCATTGCCGCAGCGGTGATGTTCTGGCTAGCCCGAGCAAACCGTGGGGGTCATTCCCCTCATTCATGGTGTTGCGCTGGACCTGACGGGCATGACCCTAAGCGCCGCTCGCCGGGTCTCGCGCATGGGGTGTAACGTGCTACACCGAGCGCATCGGTGCAGGCGGCAGCTAGTTCTGTCATTATTATTGTAGCTCCTCGGAGTGCCCTTGTGCGAGCGCAAGGGCCCCTGCACGTGGGTCCAAAGGGGTGTGAGTCTACACAGACTCCGCAACCACCAGTGGCTGCCCCAGAGCATCCGCCATAGCACACTCCCAGGATGGACGGTGGCTAGGCGCACATCGCCGATGCTGGAGCCGTTGCTCTCAACCTCATCATCCAGGAGTTCGTGGAAAGTGGTGGGAGCATAGCTCACCATTCATATGAATTCGGATGTGAGAGGGGGCGGCACCAGCTTCCTTCGGAGCCCCCAAGCACACGTGTTCGCGGGGGACACGAGGCCGCAGGGGAACCGGTCGTACGATGTTTGCGGTGCGGACAATACGGTCCCACTAGATAATCGATGGGAGATAGTAAATAGAGAGTAAATAACAGTATGTACATTACTCACACTGGGGTTTGAGCAAAGAGTTTGCTCGAAATGAAGCACAGGCACCTCATCGTTGAAGTCGGCATGCGTCCTAGAGCCAAGGGAGGGCGCCCCTCCGACAGGCGCCGGAATAGGTGCCTCCTCGTGGAGGTGTAGTACACCGAGCCGGTCAATGACGATGTCTAGGCTTCCAAAGAGGAAGGCCTAGGATGGCTTGAAGATGGGTGGAACCCACATCCCAATAGGTGGGAGTGTGGGAAACTCCAATGAGTCGAAGCGAGTCGTATCGCTTGAGCCTGCCATGGCGAAGGTGGTAGAAAAGTAGGCCATCCGATGACCAAAAAGTGTGAACATACAACGTCTTCTACACAGACGGCGCCAACTATCGGTGCAGAAAGTGACCAACACATAAATATTTATAGTTTTGTTGTACGTTGTGATCGGATGTGGCCTAGCACTCAATGACATAGGGTTTATACTAGTTCAGGCAACCTGCCCTACGTCCAGTTTGAGTCGCTCGGTGACTTTATTCCTGAGCTCAGGTGCTCGAAGTTTGTAGTGGGGTTACAAACGAGAAGGAGAAAGATGGGGGGTACAAGAGGTCCGGTCAGACTCTGGTCTGAGGGGCTGAGGGTGACGGGAGCTCTGCTATGTGCTAAGTGTTCGAGCATGTGCTTGTGGTTTGAACCTGGTGGTTCTGTTGTTGTGTCTTAGTGAACTGATTGAACTTTTTTGTTGGAAGAGAGCTCATCCCCTTTTATAGATGAAGGGGATGGCCTTACAAGTGAGAGTGAGAGAGTACGTATGCTGCTATATCTTGTTGCCCATGCCGGTAGGTACAAGATGATGGTAGGCGCCCACAACACTGTTAATGTCAGATGCACGTGGGAGGTTGCGTCGTCTTCTTCTGGTATGACAGACGTCGGTGCCTGCCATACTGTTGACGCCGAGAGGCATGCAGGGGTTTTACCATATTCGCCTAGTACGGTAAATATCGGTGCCCACAATACTGTTGATGCCAAGAGGCATGTGGGGGGGGATCCTTACCATGTTTGTCTGGTCATAGGGTACTGTCCTGCAAGTGTACAGGGTACGTTTCTTGGTATTGCAGTTGACTTGAGTGCCCTGCCTTACTTTCTCTGTCTATTTCCTAGTCCTTACCGAGCGGGCATCCCCGGTCGGTTGGTCCCAGTTAGCTCTGATTGCGCCAGTTGGAGAAGAGCAGTGAGCAGGGGTTTGGCGCATCCCTGGTCGGAGAAGCTGGTCAGAGTCGAAAGTGGTGTTTTGGCCAGGCCTTTTGGTCGGAGAGGCCGTCTAGAGGTGGGCCGGTGATGGAAGCGAGCATTGTTCCTCCTTTGTGAGGCCTTCCGGTCGGAGAGGCGGGCCGTAGTCAGAAGCGGGCGCTGTTCCTCCTCGGACAGTCCTTCTGATCGGAGATTAGATTGTCCTTCTGGCCTGTCGTTCAGGTGTTTGGGCCGGCCCAAGAGTTGCGCGTTGTTCGCAACGTTGTCTGCCGGGCCAAGCCTTTGCTGGAAAGCCAGTCCATGAGGGACCCCGGGTTTATGAACCCGACAATGGCCGTGTTCGGATTACCCCATATTTGGCTTGTTTGGCTTCTTTTTTCAGCCAGAACAGTGTTTTTCTCTCACAACAATTTAGCCGGAATAGTGTTTTTCAGCCAGTTTCAGCCAAGTTTTAGACCAGCGAACGGGGCCAATAATCATATCACACAATTGAAAATTCAAAAAGAATTAAAAATAAAGAAAGGTATCTCGTAACGCTTACGGTGCGAACATAGCTAGCATCAGGTGTCATATGCTGTTGTGGTTACATTTTGTTCTGTCTTCCATGAGACGGCAAGACACGCGATGCACACATAGTCGTCGGGATTTCAGACTTATCATTCCACCACCAAGCACGTAAGGACACTTACAAACATAATAATCATATCACACAATTAAATATTCTAAAAGAATTAAAAATAAGAAAGGCAATCTTGTAACGCTGAACAACACGAATATAGCTGGCATCGCTTGTCATATGCAGCTCTAGGTTACATTTGTTCTGTCTTCCATGAGACGCCACAGGACACGCGATGCGCATATAATCAGCGGGATTTCAGACTTATCATTCTACCACACTAGAAATAACTATTTTCACAGATATATCACACAAAATGAAATTATGATAATAGCTGACCAACTAACACACAACACAATCACAGTAGAAGCACTCGGCCCACGGTATCATCCATGTGTCCATCCAATTCACCTCCTTGGAACGCATCCAATATCCAATTCCATGTGTGTGTGTGTGCTACACAACTTGTGCAATTATCAATTCCAAACAAAAATCATCTCTCTCTCCCAAAGAAAAAGAAAACGATAGCAATTCTGAGAAGGAAAAATAAATGCAGTGCATGACCAGAGCAGAGCCCCACGGTTTCCGAGGCTATCTTCGTCACTCCTATTAATCACAATGTGGGGATTTGGAGGCATTTATGACTAGATTTTATAAGATGGGCATACCCAATGACTATACTTGGCCATCGGGTCGGCCCGGCTCGGCACGACACGGGCCCGTGCCAGGCATGGCCCGGAGGATGTCGGGCCATGCCTAGCCAGGCGTCGTGCCTGACCAAGGGCCCAGGCACGGCCTGCTGGGCTATTTTTGGGTCGGGCCGGCCTGAGAAGGCACGGCCTGCCAAGCGTGCCAGGCTGGCCCGAGGCCCACAGAGAGAGGGAAGGGGAGAGCAGGAGGCAAGGGCAGCCACGGGGAGCGGCCGCCGTCGCTGGCGCGCTCACCCTAGAGGCTAGATGTGGGGCTACGTAGGGAGGTAAGGAGGCGACAGTTGCTAGCGTGCTTGAATCCGCCCATCGCCGTTCGAATCTATCCATGGATGTCGTGCGGCGCGCGAGGGAGATGCCGCCACGCGCGGGGAAGGCGGAAGAGGCGCATGGGAAGTGGCGGCCACCGTCGGCGCGCTCGCCCTGGTGGGGAGGGGGCTGCGCGGGTGGAGGGGAGGCAGCTAGGGCGCTTGATGCCGGATCCATCGGGGTGAGCGGAGAAGGGAGCAGGGCAGAGCTCGGGGTCGGCATCCCCTAGGTCGACGCGCTTGCTCCCGAGGAAGCCAGTGCGGTCAAGGTCGATTCCCCTGCAGGTGGCGGCGCTTCCAGGTGCGCCCGCGCAGTGGTGAGGAGCCCCCCATGGGTGGCTATGCTTCCAGCCTTCCAGGGCGCGGCCGCGGTGAGGTGGCGTGGTGGTGAGCAGGTGGGAAACGAGTCCGTGACTCTAAGTGCGGCGCGGGTACGGGCACGGGGCTGTGCCTGCGCGTTGGGAGGGGGGATTTAGGGTTAGGGCAATGGGCCTTTTTAGCAGGCCATAGCTTGCATTGGGCCATTGCCGGGCCGGCTGACTCAGGCCGGGCCATGCTGTGCCAGCCCAAGGTGAAAGGTCCTAATGGCTAGAGGGGGGGTGAATAGTCCTAATAAAAATTTCTACAACAACACTTAACAAAAGGTTAGACAATTATGAGGCGAAGCAAGTGTTGCGCTAGCCTACTCAAAATGCAAGCCACCTACCACAATTCTAGTTTAGATAGTGTCGATTCACACAAGAGGTATGACACTACCCTATGTTAGTGTGCTCTCAAAGGCTAACTAAAGAGCCACACCAACCAAGCAAGCAAGCTCTCACAACTAGTTACACTAAAGAGCTTGTCAACTAGTTTGCGATAATGTAAAGAGAGTGATCAAGATAGTTATACCACCGTGTAGAGGAGTGAACCAATCAATCACAAGGATGAATAACAATGAAGACCAATCACCTCAGAATTAAAGGATGAACACAATGATTTTTACCGAGGTTCACTTGCTTGCCGGCAAGCTACTCCTCGTTGTGGCGATTCACTCACTTGGAGGTTCACACGCTAATTGGCTTCACACACCAAACCCTCAATAGGGTGCCGCACAACCAACACAAGATGAGGATCACACAAGCCACGAGCAATTCACTAGAGTACCTTTTGGCGCTCCGCCGGGGAAAGGTCAAGAACCCCTCACAATCACCACGATCGGAGCCGGAGACAATCACCACCCTCCGCTCAACGATCCTCGCTGCTCCAAGCCGTCTAGGTGGCGGCAACCACCAAGAGTAACAAGCGAAATCCGCAGCGAAACACGAACACCAAGTGCCTCTAGATGCAATCACTCAAGCAATGCACTTGGATCACTCCCAATCTCACTATGATGATGAATCAATGATGGAGATGAGTGGGAGGACTTTGGCTAGGCTCACAAGGTTGCTATGTCAATGAAAATGGCCAAAGATGTGAGCCACAGCCGGCCATGGGGCTTAAATAGAAGCCCCCACGAAATAGAGCCAGTTGTACCCCTTCACTGGGCACACTGCGCTCTGACCGGACGCTCCGGTCCAACTGACCGGACCCTGGCCTCAGCGTCCGGTCCACTGATGGACGCCACGTGTCACCAGCTTCAAACGCTGTTCGTCAGATTTCAACGGCTATGAAGCTGACCGGACGCTCCGGCAAAACTGACCGGACGCTAGAGCCTCAGCGTCCGGTCGAGTACAGTAAGGGTCAAAAAACAGTTTACCTCGAACGGATGCGTCCGGTCCACCTCGACCGGACACAGCCCAGCGTCCAGGTGGTAAACCCTAGCCACTGTACCGCCAGTCAGCGTGACCGACGCAGGCAGTCAGCGTCCGGTGCTTTTGGATCCAGCGTCCGGTCACTTGACCGACGCTGGCATCTCCTCCATTCTCTTCACCCTTGCTCAAGTGTGCTAACCACCAAGTGTATCACCTTGTGCACATGTGTTAGCATATTATCACAAACATTTTCAAGGGTGTTAGCACTCCACTAGATCCTAAATGCATATGCAATGAGTTAGAGCATCTAGTGGCACTTTGATAACCGCATTCCGATACGAGTTTCACCCCTCTTAATAGTACGGCTATCAAACCTAAATGTGATCACACTCTCTAAGTGTCTTGATCACCAAAACAAAATAGCTCCTACAATTATACCTTTGCCTTGAGCTTTTTGTTTTTCTCTTTCTTCTTTTCAAGTTTAAGCCCTTGATCATCGCCATGCCATCACCATTGTCATGTTATGATCTTCATTAGCTTCTCCACTTGAAGTGTGCTACCTATCTCATGATCACTTGATAAACTAGGTTAGCACTTAGGGTTTCATCAATTCACCAAAACCAAACTAGAGCTTTCAATCTCCCCCTTTTTGGTAATTGATGACAACCCTTATACAAAGATATGAATTGAAATTCAATTGAATCCATGTTGCTTGCCCAAGCATATTTACCATGTGTAAAAGGATATGGACAAGTTTCATGAACCCCAAATGGTAGCAATTGCTCCCCCTACATATGTGCTAAGAGTTTGGATTGAAGCTTGCACATATGCTTAGATAGGAAATATAGGAGTCAATGTCTACCAAATGATGCTAAGGTATAAGAGATGGACCTTTGAAGCGTGATACCAATCGGAGTGCACCAATATACCATCCTTAGCACCATGGTTAGCTTCAATATCACTTGGAAAACATACTTTGAAAAGATACCACTTGTAAAGACTTACTTGGAAATGAAAGTTATCTAGTGATTTCATTTCATCATTCAATCTTACAACTAACATTCATCACACAAGCATGGATGTGTAAATTTAATACTTGTGCCATGCAAGCAAACATATGAAATGCACATTCAAATGCACCATACAAGTTCATGAGCTTGCTCCCCCTACTTGTGTGCTCAAAATTTTAGTTGATCCCTTTCCTTTGTCATATCTCTCCCCCTATGTCATATGTCAAGATATCTTTATGTTTCTCTCATTTTAACTATTTCTTTCCCTATCTTTGTTTCTCTCCCCCTTATCTTTGTTTTCTCTCCCCTTTGTCATCAATGACCACAAAGGTTCTAAATATAGATAGTATTACTTGTAGGGTCGAGATTATCAATGTCAATCAATGGGGTGAGGATCATTTTCCCAAATTTGGTCTAATCTAGATCATTTGCCAAAGATATTTAACTCGGTTTGATCCAAGGACAAGCTTCTTCACACCTCCAAATAAGGGTTATCTTGTACCATGTTGAGTTAAACACTTATAGCTCATTTTCTAGATTAAACACTAGGTTTACAAGCCCATAAACATGTCATATGCTATCACTAGATCAAGTCAAGCATAGAAGCAATAGTGATACCATATAACATCAAATTCATTTGATTTTCATGAATGAGCCTAATAAAATAGAACCACTTTGAAAGGTCCTAATAAGATTGAAAATATGACTAGATGCACTAAACATGTCCTTAGCAAGGATGTATGTCATGCCAATCAACTTTTACCTTGGATTGCTCGAAGGAGAGGCATGTCATATGAGTGGGGGTGCATCAACACATATTTGAGAAATCCAATATGTTCAACTCATTCCTTAGCTTGCAAAACCTTTTCTCATCCAATGGCTTGGTGAATATATCGGCAAGTTGATCTTCGGTGCCTACACTCTCAATGCAAATGTCCCCTTTTTGTTGGTGATCTCTTATGAAATGGTGGCGGACATCAATGTGCTTTGTTCTTGCATGTTGAACCGGATTGTTGGTTAACTTGATTGCACTCTCATTGTCACATAGCAATGGCACTTTCTTGAACTTGATTCCAAAGTCACTCAAAGTGGCCTTCATCCAAAGTACTTGTGCACAACAACTACCGGCGGATATGTATTCGGCTTCGGCGGTTGATAATGCAACACTATTTTGCTTCTTTGATGACCATGAAACAAGTGATCTTCCCAACAATTGACATGTGCCCGAGGTGCTCTTCCTTTCAACCTTGCATCCCGCATAATCCGAGTCGGAGTAACCAACTAGCTCAAACTTTGCTCCTTTGGGATACCACAAACCAACATTTGGTGTATGCTTCAAGTACCTCAATATCCTCTTTGTAGCCTTCAAATGACTTTCTCTTGGTGAGGCTTGAAATCTTGCACACATGCATACACTAAACATGACATCCGGCCTTGATGCGGTCACATAGAGTAGGCTTCCAATCATAGACCGATACAACTTTTGATCCACCATGTTTCCACTTGCATCACTATCCAAGTTGCCATTGGTTCCCATTGGTGTGCTAATGACTTTGCTATCAATCATTCCAAACTTCTTGATCATGTCCTTGATGTACTTGCCTTGACTCACAAATGTACCATTCTTTAATTGCTTGATTTGAAGACCAAGGAAGTAACTCAACTCTCCAATCATGGACATCTCAAACTCATTAGCCATCATCTTTCCAAACTCATCACAAAATCTTGATTTGTTGATCCAAATATGATGTCATCTACATAGATTTGCAATACAAATAGATCTTTTCCAATCTTCTTGATGAAAAGAGTGGTGTCAACCTTGCCCATTGTGAACCCTTTAGAGAGGAGGAAGTCCCTCAATCTCTCATACCATGCTCTAGGTGCTTGCTTCAAGCCATACAATGCCTTCTTCAACTTGTACACATGGTTGGGCTTCTTATCATCTTCAAAACCGGGAGGTTGCTCAACATATACTTCTTCATTGATATAACCATTGAGAAATGCACTCTTAACATCCATTTGATAGAGCTTGATGTTGTGGGCACAAGCATAGGCTAGCAAGATTCTAATTGCTTCCAATCTAGCAACCGGGGCATATGTTTCTCCAAAGTCAAGACCTTCAACTTGTGTATAGCCTTGTGCTACCAATCTTGCTTTGTTCCTTACTACTATCCCATCTTGATCTTGCTTGTTTCTAAAGACCCATTTAGGTTCCAATCACATTGTGTCCCTTTGGTCTTTCTACCAACTCCCATACTTGATTTCTTGTGAAGTTATTCAATTCTTCATGCATAGCATTCACCCAATCAACATCCATCAAAGCTTCATCTATCTTCTTTGGTTCAATGGATGACACAAATGAGAAGTGTTCACAAAATGATGCCAATCTTGATCTTGTTTGTACACCTCTTAGAAATATCACCAATGATTGTATCCAAAGGATGATCTCTTGCAATACTTGTTGGTTGGAGCAATGGAACTTGATTGCTTGCACTTGCTTGATCATTGGGTTGAGATGATGTACTAGCCACTTGATCTTGTTCATTGTCATGAGAGTCACTTGCACTAACTTGATTTGTATCATCTTGCACATTTGAGTTGGAGAGCACTTGCACTTGATCATCTTCATCATCAATCACTTGCCTAGGCCTCAATTCACCAATATCCATGTTCTTCATGGCATTTGAAAGTTGAATGCCTCTAACATCTTCCAAGTTCTCATTCTCTTCTTGTGAACCCTTGGTTTCATCAAATTCAACATCATGAACTTCCTCAAGAGTACCACTATCCAAATTCCAAACTCTATATGCTTTGCTTGTAGTGGAATAACCAAGTAGGAATCCTTCATCACATTTCTTGTCAAACTTGCCCAATCTAGTGCCTTTCTTCAAGATATAGCATTTGCAACCAAAGACCCGAAAATATGCAATGTTGGGCTTTCTACCATTCAAGAGCTCATATGGTGTCTTCTCTTTCAATCGGTGACAATAGAGGCGGTTGCTACAATAGCAAGCCAGTGTTGATAGCTTCGGCCCAAAAGGATTGACTCACATTGTACTCACTAAGCATAGACCTTGCCATATCAATGAGTGTTCTATTCTTTCCTCTCAACAAGGCCATTTGATTGGGGTGTGTACTTGGCCGAGAATTGATGTCTAATTCCAAATTCATCACATAACTCATCAATTCTAGTATTCTTGAACTCACTACCATTGTCACTTCTAACTCTCTTGATGGTTGTTTCAAACTCATTGTGAATGCCCTTGACAAATGATTTGAATGTTGCAAACACATCACTTTTGTCCACTAGAAAGAATACCCATGTGTATCTAGTGTAGTCATCCACTATCACAAATCCATATTTGTTTACCACCGATACTAGTGTATTGTGTTGGCCCAAACAAATCCATGTGCAATAACTCAAATGCTTTACTAGTGCTCATCATGCTTTTCTTAGGATGGGTGTTTCCAACTTGTTTGCCGGCTTGACAAGAGCTACAAAGCTTATCCTTTTCAAACACAACATCTTTCAAGCCTTTAACTAAGTCATGCTTAATCAATCTATTCAATTGTTTCATTCCAACATGACCAAGCCTTCTATGCCATAACCAACCCATGCTAGACTTAGTGAACAAGCATGTAGGACAATCTAGCTTCACTAGCATTGAAATCAACCAAGTATAGATTCTCATATCTAAAGCCTTTGAAGATCAAGTTAGAGCCATCTACACTTATGATTTCTACATCATCTACTCCAAATATGCATTTGAATCCAAGATCACACAATTGAGCCATGGATAGCAAATTGAAGTTCAAGCTCTCTACTAGCAACACATTGGATATGCTCAAGTCATTGGATATTGCAATCTTACCAAGCCCTTTGACCTTGCCTTTGCCATTGTCACCAAATGTGATACTATCATAACCATCATTGCCATTGGTGTTGATTGAGTTGAACATTCTTGCATCACCGGTCATGTGTTGAGTGCACCCACTATCAAGAACCCAATGCCTTCCTCTGGCTTTGTAATTGACCTACAAAAGAAGATCAATTCTTTTTAGGTACCCAAACTTGCTTGGGTCCTTGAAGGTTAGTTACTAAGCTCTTTGGAACCCAAATGGCTTTCTTCTTTGAGCCCATCCATGGTTTGCCAATGAACTTAGCCTTTACACCATTTGTACCCTTAGTAAGCATATAGCATGAATCAAGCTTAATGGAGGATACATTAGCATTTTTGCTCTTGTTTTTGCATTCTTGCTCTTTGTGACCCACTTGCTTGCAACTAGTGCAAAACCGACCATTGTTCTTCACAAAACTAGTCTTGTGAGGAGCAAAGGCCGCCTTGCCTTTCTTGGGGGTATAGCCCAATCCCTCTTTGTAGAGAGAAGCTCTTTGGCTACCCAAGGCCATAAGCAAGCGGTCCTCACCACCATAAGCCTTAGCTAAGGTGTGAGTGAGCTTAGTGACCTCCTTCTTGAGGTTCTCATTCTCAACCACTAGTGAGGTATCACAAGTGAGACCATCACTACTAGATGAGGTAGGAAGTGGAAGTGCTACAAGAAGGGTTAGTAGGAGCAACAATGATAGGCATAGATAGTGATTCATCAATTATAGTCACAAGTTAAACCTACATTGCAAGTTTCAACATGCTTCTTTTTATTTTGCTCATCAAGCAAAGAGGAATGAGCCTTTTCAAGCTTTTTGTGAGCTTTGCCAAGCTTCTCATTGGCTTCCTCTAGCCTCTCATGAGATGCATTGAGCTCATCAAAGGCTTGCTTAAGGGCTTTTAGTTCCTTACGCAAGCTTTTGCATTCCCTTCTCTTGATATCAAAGTGTTCTCTAGCATCTTCTAGCATGTCAATAATTCATCCTTAGTAGGTTCATCATCATCACTATCACTATCATTTTCATTTTCATGTTCATTATCATCATCATGTTCTTCATCACTTTCATCATCACAAGATTGTACCTTAGTGGCCTTAGCCATGAAGCATGATGAAGATTCGAAGAGAGAAGGCTTCTCATTGATGGCAATGCTTGCAAGAACCTTCTTCTTGGTGGTCTTGTGATCATCACTATCATCATCATCATCACTTGAGGAGTCATCACTATCCCAAGTGACTACATATGAACCACCCTTCTTCTTCTTGAAGGCCATCTTGTCCTTCTTCTCTTTCTTTTCCTTCTTGTCCTTCTTCTTGTTCTTCTTGTTGTCATCATCATTGTCACTATTGTATGGGCATTGAGCAACAAGATGATCTTTGCTTCCACACTTGAAGCACCTTCTTGACTCTTCTTTGTTCTTGGATGAAGACTTCTTTCTTCTAGCACGGTAGCCCTTCTTCACCATGAACTTGCCAAATCTCTTAACAAATAGAGCCATCTTCTCATCATCATCATCATCCCATGATTCATCTTCTTCACTTGATGTTTCTTGCTTTGCTTTGCCCTTGGATGATGTGGCTTTGAATGCCACACTCTTCTTCTTCTTCTCATCTTTCTTCTCCTTCTTTTCTTCCTTCTCATCATCATCTCTATAAGTATCATCGGTCATTATATCTCCTAACACTTGGTTTGGTGTCATGGTGTCCAAACCACTCCTCACTAGAATAGTGACCAATGTACCAAATCTTGAGGGTAAGCATCTCAAGAACTTGTGGGAGAAGTCCTTATTCCTTCACTTCTTCTCCAAGTGCTTTGAGATCATTGATAAGCACTTGAAGCCTATGAAACATCTCCGGCACACTTTCATCCTCCTTCATCTTGAAGCTTGCAAACTTTTCTTTGAGGATATATGCCTTTGCACCCTTTACAGCTTGAGTGCCCTCAAATGATTCTTCCAACTTCTTCCAAGCTTCATGTGTCCATCTCAATATTCTTGATTTGCTCAAATGTTCTTTCATCAATTGCATCATGAATGGCACTTAGAGCAATGTCATTGTTTTGGAGAAGCACTTCTTTGGCGGTGGTGGGATTCTCTGGATCACCAATCTCAATTTTGGTTTCTACCTACCTTCCTACACCTTTCTATTGATTGACTTGATGTGTGTTGTCATCTTTGACTTCCAATAAGGATAATTTGTGCCATCAAATTGGGGTGGCTTCTTGATGTTAGTTGATTTGAGCCATTTTAACACCGAAGGTTGTTAAGCCTCAAATAACGGTGACCTCGGCTCCGATACCACTTGAAAGGTCCTAATGGCTAGAGGGGGGTGAATAGCCTAATAAAAATTTCTACAACAACACTTAACAAAAGGTTAGACAATTATGAGGCGAAGCAAGTGTTGCGCTAGCCTACTCAAAATGCAAGCCACCTACCACAATTCTAGTTTAGATAGTGTCGATTCACACAAGAGGTATGACACTACCCTATGTTAGTGTGCTCTCAAATGCTAACTAAAGAGCCACACCAACCAAGCAAGCAAGCTCTCACAACTAGTTACACTAAAGAGCTTGTCAACTAGTTTGCGATAATGTAAAGAGAGTGATCAAGATAGTTATACCGCCATGTAGAGGAGTGAACCAATCAATCACAAGGATGAATAACAATGAAGACCAATCACCTCGGAATCAAAGGATGAACACAATGATTTTTACCGAGGTTCACTTGCTTGCCGGCAAGCTACTCCTCATTGTGGCGATTCACTCACTTAGAGGTTCACGCGCTAATTGGCTTCACACGCCAAACCCTCAATAGGGTGCCGCACAACCAACACAAGATGAGGATCACACAAGCCATGAGCAATTCACTAGAGTACCTTTTGGTGCTCCACCGGGGAAAGGTCAAGAACCCCTCACAATCACCACGATCGGAGCCAGAGACAATCACCACCCTCCGCTCAACGATCCTCGCTGCTCCAAGCCGTCTAGGTGGCAGCAACCACCAAGAGTAACAAGCGAAATCCACAGCGAAACACAAACACCAAGTGCCTCTAGATGCAAACACTCAAGCAATGCACTTGGATCACTCTCAATCTCACTATGATAATGAATCAATGATGGAGATGAGTGGAAGGACTTTGGCTAGGCTCACAAGGTTGCTATGTCAATGAAAATAGCCAAAGATGTGAGCCACAGCCGGCCATGGGGCTTAAATAGAAGCCCCCACGAAATAGAGCCGTTGTACCCCTTCACTGGGCACACTGCGCTCTGACCGGACCCTAGCCTCAGCGTCCGGTCCACTGATGGACGCCACGTGTCACCAGCTTCAAACGCTGTTCATCAGATTTCAACGGCTATGAAGCTGACCAGACGCTCCGGCAAAACTGACCGGACGCTGGAGCCTCAGCGTCCGGTCGAGTACAGTAAGGGTTAAAAAACGGTTTACCTCGACCGGACGCGTCCGGTCCACCTCGACCGGACACAGCCCAGCGTCCGGTGGTAAACCCTAGCCACTGTACCGTCAGTCAGCGCGACCGGACGCAGGCAGTCAGCGTCCGGTGCTTTTGGAATCCAGCGTCCAGGTCACTTGACCGACTCTGGCATCTCCTCCATTCTCTTCACCCTTGCTCAAGTGTGCTAACCACCAAGTGTATCACCTTGTGCACATGTGTTAGCATATTATCGCAAACATTTTCAAGGGTGTTAGCACTCCACTAGATCCTAAATGCATATGCAATGAGTTAGAGCATCTAGTGGCACTTTGATAACCGCATTCCGATATGAGTTTCACCCCTCTTAATAGTACGGCTATCAAACCTAAATGTGATCACACTCTCTAAGTGTCTTGATCACCAAAACAAAATAGCTCCTACAATTTATACCTTTGCCTTGAGCTTTTTGTTTTTCTCTTTCTTCTTTTCAAGTTTAGCCCTGGATCATCGCCATGCCATCACCATTGTCATGTTATGATCTTTATTAGCTCCTTCACTTGAGGTGTGCTACCTTATCTCATGATCACTTGATAAACTAGGTTAGCACTTAGGGTTTCATCAATTCACCAAAACCAAACTAGAGCTTTCACACGGGCCAGAGCAGCGGCCCAGGCACGGCCTGCTGCCTCGGGCCGGACCAGCCCGGGCCCGCATGTCACCGGGTCGTGCCGTGCTCGTGCCGGGCTAAAAAAGCAGGCTTCGTGCCGTGCCGTCGTGCCTCGGGCTGCATGGCCAAGTATACCAATGACCGCAGACCTGCAAGCGCACCTGCAGCACGCGCGCGCGCCTGTAAATCGCCCGGAGGCGTAGCGGCCGCACAGCGCTGCGCCAATTCCAGCGTACCGCCGCACACACGCTAAATACTGTAGCAAGAGATATAGAGAGTAGGTGAGAGAGGGAAAGGGGAGGGAGGAAAATAAAATATGGAATAGTGGGTATAGAGTATAGGATAGAGATAATACGGGTGCGGGAGAAATGAATATAGAGTAGAGAATCTCGATGACTAAGATAAAATATTCCTTTTTAGAAATGGAAATAGAGATCGACGAGTGTAGATAGCCTAAGGACACTTACAAACATAGTAAGCATATCACATAATTAAAAATTCCAAAGGAATTAAAAGAGAAAGACATCTCGTAACGCTTACAGCACAAATATAGCTGGCATCACGTGCCATATATATGCTGCTGCGGTTACATTTGTTCTATCCTCCATGAGACAGGCCGGACACGTGATGCACACATATTCTGATAGGATTCAGACTATCATTCTACCACAATCAAGATAAATATTTCCTTAGATATATCACACAAAATGAAAATTTGATAATAGGGCCAATTGACACACAACACATTTTGATTTGATAATAAGGGCCAATTGACACAACACATTTAGACTAGATAGGCGTACCCAAAGAGCCTAGTAAGGACACCTACAAACATAATAAGCATATCATGCAATTAAAAATTCTACAAAAATAAATAAATAAGAAAGACATCTCATAACGCTTACAACACAAATATAGCTGTCATAGCATGCCATGTGCTGTTGCGGTTACATTTGTTCTGTCTTCCATGAGACGGCAGGACGTGCGATGAACACATAGCCAACCGGTTTCGGACTTATCCTTCTACACCCTTGAGATAAATATTTTCATAGATATATCACACAAAATGAAATTTTGATAACAGCGGCCAATTTACACACAACACATTAAGACTAGATAGGCATACCCAACAAGCCACGTAAGGACACTTACAAACAAAATAAGCATATAAAAAAATCTAAAATAATAAAAAAATAAGAAAGACATATCGTAAGCTGGCATCGCGTGTCATGTCGTATGCGTTTGCGGTTACATCTGTTCTACTTTCCATGAGACAGCAGGACATGCGATGCACACATAGCCGACGGGTTTTCAGACTTATCATTCTACCACCCTCGAGATAAATATTTTCACAGATATATCACACAAAAATGAAACTTTGATAATAGCGGCCAATTCACACACAAGACATTCAAACTAGATAGGTATACCCAATGAGCCACATAAGGACACTTATCATATGTTTGGTTTGGGAGCCATGTGGTTAGGTCCATTCCAGTTTTTTGGGTTGGGTTGAACCCACCTCGCGTTTAGTTAGGGGGATGGAGCCATTCCAATTTCTTGTTTGGTGTGAGGGATCGGATGGGTTGGAATGGATGGGCATTCTAGACAAGTGAGCTGTTGTTAGATATGGGACTCAGCTGTCAGCCAACCTTCCATTTTCTTCCACCTCCTAGGTCGGACTAGCGTCGCCGCCAGCTCGCCCCACGCTAGCTCGACCCATGCCACGGCTCGTCCGGATCTCATCGCGCGCCACCATGGTCGGGGGCCGGAGCTCGCCCCGGCCATGGCTAGGGTTGGAGCTTGCCCCACGCCGCCATGGCCGGAGGGCCGAGCTCCCTCCACGCATTCAGCCGCCGCGCCTTGCCCCGTGCTGCCCTGTCGGTGAACGGCGCCTCGCCCATGCATCTCGAGCTCGCCCGCGCCCACCACCACCTCCTCGAGCGCCCGCGCGCGGCCAGTCGCCCCAGCGAGACGGAGCAGAATGACGTCGATGTGGATCGAGCTCGTCCCCTTGAATTGGAGGGACCATTCCAACACGCATATGAGGGTATATTCCCTCCTGGGTTCGACCCAAACCCACATGGCTCCTCAACCAAACGCATCTCCATCTGGGTCAAACCTGGGATATTCCGGTTCACTGCCGGAAACAGTGACTTTGCCATGTGCCACAGGCACTCGGCAAAAAGCTTTACCGAGTGTAACACTCGGCAAACAGCACACGTCATCTATGTTCTCTATTTTCTATACAAAAAGTTTTGAAGTCAAACCCCAATTCGATCATCACTTTGACTCCAAATCTTAGCGGATTCTTCTCAACGCTACGATTCTTCTTCTGAGATACTTCGGTTTATAAACATCGTACGTGACACATTGTGCGAAACCTTCTCAATTTTTTACCACAGCCTCCACGTATGATATCATGAGATCTTGACAAATCTCATTATTTTTAGACTTCGTTTGTTTTTTTAGAATTTAAAAACCAATCGGGCACACGTTCGTGGTTGAGTTTCGTGAATAAGATGTTTAAAATTTCCTTTCATTTCCTGGATAAGGCCTCACACAGGACTCAATAACATGAATATCATTTTTCTACTCATTTTATTATATTATTTGAATCATTTGCAGTTCAAATTTGACTTCAATAAATCAGTCGGAACAGTATTTCGACTTTTTTTCAGCGAAGCGAACAGGGCCATTATTTGCCGAGTACCCAAAGAAATGCACTCGGTAAACCACCAAGCACTCGGTATATCTACCATTTCCGGTAGTGGTTCAATCCTCAAACCAAACACACGGTTACAAACATAATAAGCACATCACAATTAAAAATTCTAAAAAAATAAAAAACATCGCGTGTCGAATGCGGCTGCGGTTACAGTCAGGTGTTGTCTTTCATGAGATGGCAGGACACGCGATACAGGAATAGTTGATGGGGGTTTCAGGCATAGGGGGTGTTTGAATTCAGCTACTAAAATTTAGGAGGTGTATCGGAAGGATGTTGCATAGGGTGTTCGGATACTAATAAAAAATAAATTATATAATCCGTCAGTATTCCACGAGACAAATTTTGTAAGCCTAATTAATCCATCATTAGCATATGTTACTGTAGCAAAACATTGTCAAATCATGGACTAATTAGACTCAAAAGATTCGTCTCGTAAATTAGTCGCAAACTATGTAATTAATTTTATAATTAGTCTATATTTAATATTCTATGCATGTATCCAAATATTCGACGGGACAACGACTAAAATTTAGGAGGGGTAACCAAACACCACCTTGTCATTCTACCACCCTTGCCATGAGATGGCAGGACACGCGATGCACACATAGCCTACGGGTTTTAGACTTATCACTAGAATCACTCAGCCCACGGTATGATCCATCTGTCAGTATTCAATTCCATATGCTACATGACTTGGCCCGTGTTTAGTTGGTCAAAAAGTTGAAATTTGGCTACTGTAGTATTTTTGTTTTTTTTTGACAATTAGTGTTCAATCATGGACTAATTAGACTTAAAACATGCGTCTCGCTATTTCCAACCAAACTATGCAATTAGTTTTTTTTCGTCTACATTTAATGCTCCATGCAGGTATCGTAAGATTTGATATGATGGGTATAACACTTTTTTTGAACTTTTTTTTTTGAATTAAACACGGGCTTGTGCAATTATCAATTAAAAAACCCATTTTTTTCTCCAAAGAAGTGTGAACGATGGCAATTCCGAGAAGGAAAAATAAATGCGGCGCAGGACAGGAGGAGAGCCCCCGCGGCTTCCTGTATTTTCGTCACTCCACGAAACAGAGTTAAAAACAGGGCAAGGGACCAGGCGGCGGAAAGCGGCCACCGGCGAGGCGAGCCCCGAGACCGAGAGCATCGCAATTCGCAGCAGCGCAGGCGGAGGCCAGGCCCACACCCCCCGGGGGGGCACGCAACAACGAACCAACCCACAGCCACGGCACCACCCCGCCCGAAGCTGATTGACGCTGAGCGCAGCCAAATCCAGCCAGCCATAGGAATATCGGCAAGAATTCTACCGCCTGCCCGTTTTCCTCTCCCTCTCCTCCCTCGTTCCGGATCCGCCGCCGCAGCCTTAGCGGGGCCCGTCGCTGTCGCTCCGCCTCCCGCTCGCTTGCCGGGCCCGACACGCCCGCCGCCGCCTTCGCCGCCTACGGCGCCTGTGCAGGGCCGCCGTGGGGAGTGCTCTGCTGTGGGCTGCCCGGCGATGGACCGGGGTGAGCGCCTCGGCCGCGCGCTGGACGCCTTCGGAGGCGACCTGTGGGCGCTGGTCGACGCCGCGCTGGACGTGGCCGCGCGGGACCACCCCGACGAGCTGCGCGCGCGCCGCGACGGCATCGTCGAGCGCCTCTACGCCGCCGCCGCCGCCGCCGGCTGTAGCAACTGCGCCGGGCGTCCACCGCCTCTTGCTGCTTTAGCAGCGGCGGGGCTGGATGAGGAGGGCGGCGAGGAAGCGGCTCCGGCTTCTCCAGTGGTGGAGGCTGACGCCCAAGCCGGTGGCGCAGAGGAGCTCGGCGCCGGCGCCGGCGCGCCCGGGCTCGAGAGCAAGATCGTGGCCATCAGGGACTTCTTGGATGACCCCAATCAGGTCCCAAAGAAGCCATTTTTACCACCACGCAACGCGTATTTGCTCCAAATGCGCGGCCTTTTTCACGCAAACTGTGCACGCTCGTGGTGTTTTGTCACAGCCCGAGGACGAGCTGGTGCGCTTGCTGCAGAACCTGGCAGACATGGGCGTCACCTACAATGCCCTCCAGGTCAAGCTCTTTTCGCCATTCTGTTCTTTCATCACTTTTGTTATTTGGCTTACACAATGGGTGGTCCAATCGGTTTGCTTGCTTGTTTGAGATTGAGCAGCAGCAACTGCCATGAGAAGTGTAAAGTTTTGAACCTTCTATTCGTGTTCGTGCAGGCGACTGACATCGGGCGGCAAGTGAATGGTCTGCGCAAGCACCCTTCCGCTGAGGTCAGGCGACTGGTGAAGCAGCTCATCAGGTGATGAACATGGACACAAAAACTGCTAAACTAGACAGATGATTTTCTGTTTTGAATATGCTGCCTAATTATCCTCTTTTGTGGAACCTGGTGTTGCTTGCAACTTGAAGGAAGTGGAAGGAGATAGTGGACGACTGGGTGCGCCTGCACAATTCCGGCGGTGACGGCAGCACCACGGTTATGAGTATGTCACTGTGTAGATTTTTACAGTCCCTTTGGCTCAAGATTGTTTGGAGATATTTTTTTTTATCCTGTTCTTGATAATCCTGATTGTTCTTGATAATCCTGATGGGTTGAAATCGGTTGCTTTGATGACAGCAGCTGATGGTGACTCTCCAGATAAAATCCAAGGCAGGAGCCACCAAAGCCCTCGGGTAACTTGTCTTGCTTAGAGATTACTCTGAATAAGTACACCTCAAGCTTTTTTAGTGATTCCCCTGTCTGTAGAAAGCTTCTTTCTGTATGAAGCATCGTGCCTGGAATATTCCCTGCTTAATTATTCCCCTGTTAGTTTGCCAGACGATCACAGCTCTTAAAAGGGCTATTATCCATGCTTTTCTCATGCTGAGTAAACTGCTAGCCGTAACAGATAATGGATTTTGCGATGACAGTAGCTATTATCTATGGTGACATCTCTGTACTTTATTAGAGCCTGTACGTTTACCTTTTCTTAGAGATAATGTGCTTAGAGATTGTTGACTATGTAACAAAGACACCTTCGTTGTTCGAACCTTACAGGTTTCAGGATTTCAGTATTCTCCCAGCCCACAGAGGCAAAGTGAGTGCCACATATCATCTTACTCTGACATAGCATTCAGTTTTCGTCTTTTTAATGCAGTAAAAATGTACTTATGGAGGTATGCTCTTTGTTTCTGTGATTTTAGATGGTACAGCTTCAGAGAGGGCTAACAATGGGTTTGAGTCAACCATGGATGCAAAGCGTAGGGCCAGCCCTGTACCAGCACATCATAATTCCAAGCAGATGAACAACCACCATAATTCTACTACTAGTACATCATCTGCTCCAGCTGTAAGGATTTAACCAGATTTTTCTCCTTAATTCCTAGGTCCCCGTTTCTTTCAAGCCGACAGTTGAGCACTGCATTTTGTTTAAAGTAGTAGTGGCCCTACCAGTATGGATTATGGACCCCAATGAAGCATCTTTTGACCAACTTTGCCTCGCATGTCACTACTCATTGTGCAATATTGCTACTCGAAAAAACAAAAGATTGTGTTCCACTTTCAGTGAACAAAACAGCTGAATTGTCAGTTCCTTAGTAAATTGTTTTTGTCGAAAGGAGTCTGACTATTTTGTTGGATTGATTCAAGTCCGAGAATAACTTTCAGTTTTCCGTGCAGAAAGTGACAAGGGAGCAAAGGCAGAGTCTTTTGGACCTTGACAAGCTTGACTCTGCTAGGAAGAGGCTCCAGGAGAATTATCAAGAAGCACAAAATGGTAAATTACTGACTTTATACCTCATCTTAATTACAGACAGACAACATGATGATAAGAAGGAAAATATTGTCTCTCAGTCTGTTCCTTGTCTTAAGCGTTGCTTATTGTTCTGGTCATGGTGCTTTCTTTAGCAAGTGATTGAAATGACAAGATGTCATATCTGAAATCAATTTGTAAAAGAGGGCCTGATGACACAAAATTTGTTAACCTTTCTCTCTTTTCTCTCTCACGATTGCTTTTTTTGACAGCCAAAAAGCAGAGGACAATCCAAGTGATGGACATTAATGACATACCGAAGCCGAAGAGCAGAAACGCCTTCATCCGCAAGAGCGGCAGCGATGGGCTCCCGGCGAGGCACCGATAACCTAGACTTCATCAGCTGGTCATTGCGCCACTTGCAAACTTGTTCCCTAGAACTGCAACGGGAAAGAAAAGAAGCAAACGGTTTCTTGTTCTTTTTTCCTGTGTCTTGATTGCCTAGGCTTACCTCCAGCGTAATATTGTCAGGTACATAAGAGTGAACTCATATGCAGCCTGTTTCGGCAGCATGTATTTGGCTTATAAGCCTTGGTTTATCAGCCAGCCGACAGTGTTTTCCTCTGATACCAAACCAGTCAGCAGTACTTTCAGTCATGGCTTATAAGTCAATCCATGCCGAAACGAACAGGCTGATAATGTTTCTCGAGGAAAAAGAAAGAAATTAGGCACTGTTTTTGCTATATTTTGGTTGCTGATATTGCTGTTGGTCACTGGTGGATATATATGCAATGTCGTGTGCAGTAGATGCATCCCAGGTCAGCAGATTCAGCACATGGGAGTGGCAACCTTTAGTCCGTGTTTAGTTCGCGAAATTTAGAAATTTGGCTACTGTAGCACTTTCGTTTTTATTTGGCAATTAGTGTTCAATCATGAACTAATTAGACTCAAAATATTCGTCTCGCGATTTCTAACCAAACTGTGCAATTAGTTTTTTTTCGTCTACATTTAATGCTCTATGCATGTATCGCAAGATTCGATGTGATGACTACTATATTACTTTTTGAAAAACTTTTTAGAAACTAAACACAGCCTTAATGTCCTGTCCTATATTCCTGTCGCGCTTTGACGGGTTTGCCCCTCCTGCACCAACAGTTCACTTGTACCCTTTGGGCAAGTAGAATTCAAGATCAGTCTGCAACAAAGCAAACAGTCTGATCGGCTGTCATTTTTTGGGCTGAAAACACTATTCTGACTGAATTGTTATGAGAGAAAAACATTGTTCCAGCTGAAAAAACAAGCTGAATAGTGCAAATTATAAGCGTTGTGCCCTTTGGCTCCCTGCTATAGCGCCTTGGCTTCTCTGCAGTAGGTTGTCACGATGCTTGGGATAAATGCCCGCGACACGCACGCCAAGGCAAGGTTGGAGGCGCTCGACATCTCGGGGGGGTGGGGGGGGGGGGGGGGGTGGAGAGACAATTAGTCTGTTGGGCTGAGTTAGATTAAAGTCGGTTGGTCGTTTTCGACTGATTGGGGGGGGGGGGGGGGGGGGCGGCGAGAGAGAGACAATTAATCTATTGGGCTGAGTTGGATTAAAGTCGGTTGGTCGTTTTTGACTGATTTGTTGTGAGAGGAAATATGAACAGTGTTTTGTGAGGAGGAAGTAGCCGACTCTAGTCAGTCGAACGGACTCAATACTAGTTATATCACATCGTGAGAGGGAGTGGCATCATGAAATGTGCGAGAATATCTTTGACTATGTTTGTCCCTTGTCTTTTGCACTATTTATAGAATAAAAAATTAATTTAGTTAGCTCTAAGCTACTAGATCATTGAGAAAGCCCATAAGAAAAATGAAGAACGGGAAAAGACAGAAGGGCAGAAGGTTTAAAGATAGTAGATTAGTTCATTTCCTCATCGATGCCCCTAGCCATTCATACATACTAAGAATACGTACTTCCTCCTTACTCAAAATTCAAGTCGTTTTAGTGGGTGAGTCTGTTGTTCACAATTCAAGTCGTTTTGCATGCTTCAACAGCGTTTTGGACGAACTTGCCCCTGATGCTTCGTCTCCCATCCCTCCGTCCCGAGGCGTACGCACGCACAGCGCACAGCTCCACGTCGCTCCGTCCCAAGGAGGGCATTAAACATTCAAAAATTCGGGCACCAGCGCCAACGAAAACCATACGGCGCAAAAAAAAGACAGCAATGAGGGATATAACCTGGGACGTCTCACCACGGAGTTCACGGCGCTAAGTGCACGTTGGGTCATGTTACATAGAAATAGCAATGCAGACCAATTATACAATAAGTTGTCTTTTAGGCTATCTGTAAGATAATTAATTATTGTACAGACTCATAAATTAAGGTGATCAAAAATAGCTTGGGAGCACGAGCCCCCACCGTACAATGGTGCTGGAGCGGGCGATATAGCTTGGGAGCACGAGCCCTCGTCGTCTCTTCGCGAAGAGATGGTCTCTTCGCGAAGAGACGTGGCTGAGTCAAGGGGTTTTTTGCAAAAATGATATCTCCCAGACGGCAAAAAGACGACCATTGTACGTGCCCTAAGCAGTCTGACACTGTTATGTGGGAGGAACCCAAAATTGTATTTAATATGTTCAAAATGGGGGAAATGTAGCCTAATTAATCACTCCTTAATATTCTAATTCATGTCCAAAACGACATGAATTTTGAGTACGGAGAGAGCATATGACTTAGTTCCCAATGGACCTATAACAGACAAGGCTCATAGCCCACACTCACCCATGCCGAATTTTTTACAATTTGGTCTTTTTTTGAAAGTTTCTCACAAATAGACCCCTGGCGGAAAGAATTCAGGAAATGGACCCTTAGCTCGGTGCCATTGATGCTAGCGCCGAGCTCGGCGCCACCGTCTCTGGCGCCGAGCTCCTCGGCACGGTCGATGACCTGCAGGGGGCTCGGCGCCAGAGTGACTGGCGTCGAGCTCGGCGCCGTAGTAAGTGGCGCCGAGCTCTCTGCATTTAACCCCGGCCCAACCTTCTTGCCCGAGCGTTCTTCCTCTTCTTTCTCCTCCCTCTCGGGTTTTTCTCTCCCCACTTCACCCTACCTCACGAATCGACATATTGGACCTTGAAAACCTTGATTTGATCCGTAGATCTTCGAGAGCAAGGTATCCTCGCTCACCTCCTTGTTTTTTTCGCATCGATTCGGTATATATTAGTCGGATTTTTGAACCTAAGAATCGTCATCACTTAGGGTTTCATTGTATCCCTCAATATATGTATTATACAACCGTAGGTTGATTCAAGGCGTGGAAAAAGCTAGCAAACCTAGGCGCATGTAGTTATGTTATGGGTTCATTGTTGTGGATCAAATGAGAAACCCTAGGTTTAGGGTTTAATGTTAACTGCTTTCGGTTCTTAGAACGAAATTGGTTGTATTGTAGTTATGGTTCTCATTGATATTTATTTGTGATGTTTTGATTTATGTTTGTTAAATTACATCCGTTTTGTTAGATGCAAGAAATATTTCGAGAGGAGTTTTGGCGAAAACGGGGTCGTCCTCGAGAATTATACCCCGACGCGTCTAGCAAAGATGCCCCCGTCCCTCCTGACCTTCCTGTCCCTAACTGTGACTGTGGTTTCCCGGCCCATGTTTTTCAATCGAAACATCCGGACACAGCCGCGCGTTGCTTCTACACATGTAGTCGGTTTAATGTAAGAAATTGTTTGCACTATCCTTTTTCTTTATTTGTGTAAGTATGGTACTAATATTTTGTTGGAATCTCGTTGTGTAGGACCATGAGAGGTGCTTTTTTCTTTCAGTGGATCGATGGTGCAGACAAGTTTGATCCTAGGTACCTCTTTTTCGACGATTGGTTTAGAGGGAGACATCCACGTGAGCACTTCAAGCGGTGGGTTCCACCCCCCTAACCCTCCGGCAATGACGGCTAAGGAGAAGCACCTAGCCGCAGTTAGACGACTCGAGGAACCTCCTCTGTGCGATTGCGGAGATCGAGCTGTGATAAACCCTGAGAATACGTTGGAGTTTGTGTGTCCAAACAAGCATGAAGTAAGTGCAAAGTGTATGTGTTAAAATCTTGAGCTATATGTGTTCATGTACTAATGTCTCATTATTTAGGTATTTTCAATGGCGAAGTGTCATTTCAAGGAGTGGTTGTATGGTCCTAAGAACCAATGGCCGGAAGAACCGCGGAGGGTTAAGGAAAAGAAGAAAGAAAGGGTAATCTACAAAGCACCTCCTGTCATGTGCGAATGTGGTGTAAAATCCAACTATGGCCTAGTCCCTTCGGAGCTTGGAATAGGCCATTATTGCGGCCATATGATTGAGTATGATGAGGTTTGTTATTTTTCTGGTAAACATGAAATCGTATTTTGTTTGTTTTGCTAAGACATATATGATATAATATTTCTTTTGAACAGAGCACTAGGAAATGCAGTTGGGAATGTTATGATGGTCAAGCTAAGTTCTTGGATGAACTGAAAGAAGAGGCAACTAATTGCACGGAAGAGGGGATATGGACCTGACTACGTCAACCTATTCGTTAAACATCACAAAGAAAAGATGCGTGAGTTTGCTAGACAGCGCGGTATTTGTAACCCGATCGATGTTGGGCTTAACAAATGGGGATTGGAGAGGCGGATGACGTTAGAGGAGGAGAGGGCAAGGAATGAGGCAAGGGAGGAGACAAGAGTACAGATGCAGGTCTTGAACGAGCATGTTGCTACATTATGTGCCAGTGAGTGCTTGAAAACCTTTTTTTTCGTTGCCTGGTTTTAAATGTAATATAATCGTGTTGCTAACTGATTGCATTTTATATATGAAGGGATTGGTTGTAGCGGGGAACATGCCGCAGAGGTGGCTCGTGCAAGGTATGAGGAGAAGAAGTTAGATGACCATAGATCACGAGCTGGTCGCACCGTTCAATCACCGATTGTGTTGTCTGATGAGGGAGACGAGGATGCGGACGACACTGCCAGACTGAGTGAGCTCATTGCTCTAGCAGAGGCGGGCATACAGGCGCAGGAGGCTGAGGACGACACTGGCAGACTTAGCGAGCTCATCGCTCTAGCAGAGGTGGGCATTCAGGCGCAGGAGGCTGAGGACGACACTGGCAGACTGAGCGAGCTCATCGCTCTAGCAGAGGTGGGCTTACAGGCAGAGGAGGATGACGACACGTTCTTCACTCAGGCCGCAGCGGCCGCAGATGAAGCGGAGGCCGCTTACTACAAGCGACAGGCAGGTCAGAGCAACGCAGTTGAGCCTAGCCATAGCAACAGGGTTGTAGTAGAGGACTGGTACTCGGATGATGAGTTGCTTACTCAGTACGTTTCAGACTGAGGATTTGAAAGTGCATTTGCCCCTATGTCTACTGTCGGCACGTAGTTGTAGTATTAATATGTTGTGTAATGTGGCATAGTATCGAACTTTTCATTATGTGGTTGTTTTCATTATCTATGGTCTTAATATTCCGCTTAATGATACGGACGTATTGAAATTTGAACACGTGCTGCAAAAAAACTTAACGACGTACGACATTATATAAATCAACACACGAAACACATTAAATGGCATGTGACTACATGTACCGAACCTGGGTACAGAGTTTCCTTTGACTAAACCTAACATGCCTTAGGTAATTAAACCATGCCTTAGGTAATTAAACCTAACATGCCTTAGGTAATTAAACCTAGGTACATGTGAAAAAGATAAAGTCATCCTAGTAGTGTGGCCACATAGCAAATTGTGTTGCACCTTCTCCATAGTAGCCTCCCGTTGTTGGTGGCGGGGGTGACGGGGGAGGCCCCTTGTTCTTGTGGTTAGGGCAGGTGCAATATGGATCATTGCAGAGTGCCTCTTGTGAATCGGCACCATTATTGTTGTCATCCTGTTCGTCGTCCTTGTAACCGTTGCTAACTTCCCTTTCTAGATCGAAGATACGGTCCTATAGGTAGTAGATGTACTCCGCATGTGGATAAATAGGTCGAGGATCGACACACCTACTAAACCCACAGTTTTCTTCGGCGAAGGAAGACTACAATAAGTATATCGTGTAAGTGATATACAAGACAAACATATTGAAGAAACAAATAGTAATAGCAATTACCCATGCTCGTGGGCATTTGAAGAAACGACGACCTCCATCTATTCCCTCGGTGAACATCTGCACTAGGCAGTCCTCACCATGCATGCATTTTGGCCACTCTTCTTTCCTTTCATCATATCCTCTCAGTGGTGTCTCTTTGGTGAAATCACTTTTGCTCTCAACTAGGAATCTCTCATAAAGAGCTTCCTCAAAGAAATCGGGACCAAGAGGACCCTCCCACCCCCAGGTAGTTTCCTTCCCCTTTCCTCTCCCTCTGGACTGACCCTCCAGACATTGGTACTGCAATGAAAGCAAATGCTGAGGAGTGTTCTTCTTCCTTGTTGTGTGTGTGAATGAGAGGGAGTGAGTGGTTATTTATAGGTTGAGAGGAGGAATGGAGGCCTCTCAATGTGCCATGTCAGCGATCCGTGTGCCTCTTCACCTCAGCCCTTGGATCAAACAGTCATAAGATGGATGGTGGAGATAGAGTGAAGTTGTGCTTCCTTGCATGCCAGTACTATATCAGTGATGTGATAATTCGATGCTGTCCGTGTATCTGAAAAGTCTATGTTTATTGTCTGAAAAGCATAGATTTCGTTCACTGTTGCTTGGTAATCCTAGATTCATCTACAAAGCGTATGTACAATATTTCCTGGATTATACATGTTCTAATAAATTTATAGTTAATCTGTGTACTACATTTGTGCCTTTGTAGAAGTGTAGTATGATTAAAGGTTCACAGAAAAAATTCGCAAGATACGGTCTTGTTTTAGGAGCATCCACAGTTACAAACAGAGACATCAATATATATTCCAAACATTTAATCATCCAAGGAGCATAATGCAACCACAACGAATATCACAACCAACATAATATGTCATGCAAAGTCCAAATAGTCCACAATGTCCATACAGTCCCGAATAGTTACAGAAAAGTAAATACAAAATCCATAATAGTTCATACTAACACCTACCACATCCCTCACTGCCTCCTACTCTTGCCCTTACCCTTGTGACCCAGAGCGCTGGTGCCTGGAGTGTAAGGGTCACGCGGACGGCGTCGCCTAGTGCCTAGAGGCGGTGTAGGATGAGTCGAGGGAGCGTCAGTGGAGCTGAGAGGGCCAAGCTCATCGTGCCTCTTGTCCACGTCATCATCGTCGTTGTCCTCCTCGTCCTCGTCCCTGTCCCCTGTAGCTGCTTGACTAGAGGAACCCAAGCCTCCTCTTCCTGCGGAAGGAACATACACGTCTTGTGTCGTGTCTGTCCTGCAACCACAACGACCAGCCGCACGGCGTAGACGACGTGACAGCCTCTATTGTACAAAACTATGTTAACTAAAAGAATATAATGTATTAATGATATGTTTGAAAGAATATTTTTAATCTTACGTCTAGGAAGCCAAGTATGTAGTCGTCATTGACTCTCGGCCGAACGCGCTCGATCTCTTCAACTGAGCATTTTAGTGTATTGCCCTGCAACAAAGTTCTCAATAATAATACTTCTGAACAGATAGCATTTAGTTTTGTTTTCTTTTGTACAAGAATCTAACTTATTATAAGGGTTATATAGCTCGAAGGTTGCACTAACTACAATAGATAACTCCTAATGTCGGTCCAAGAACGCCGAATGTATTGTTATGTAACTTAACGTACAAAAATAAGGCGATTGGCTTACCACTCTGTCCAAGATCGATCCTGCCTCCACCTGCCTTCCTGCACGAGTCGACTAGTCGTACGCCGTGTCTTCATCATCGGAGGACTCGATGTCGGCGTAGTCAGCTTCGGTCCACTGTAGCCTCAGCCTGCACCGTGTTGCATGCTGGTACCAAGCTTGGTACCGCCTGAACTCATGGTTCATGTGCGGCTCGTTGTTGTCGTCCACGTTGTCGTGCATCTCCTCCCATTCCTCAATGTAGGACTGGTGGTGCCTCTCCCAGTCAAAAATCTTCTTATTCCTCTGACGATCCAACCTACACGTATGTCATCGTTACATGAATCCACGTACGTGTCACCATATTAATAGAAATGGACCATCATCATGAGACATTTGAAATATCAAAACACTTACTTGTGTAAGTCAACGCCAGTCGAGAACAGAGCCATAGGCCAAAGCTGTCTCACTCCAAATTAGGCGTACAACCCTATCTGGCAAGGTGGTACTTGATAGCATAGAAGCAGATTAGAGGGCACCTCATCCTATAGAAGTCATCGTCGGCCCCACAGACGTTGCTCAGCTGAAAAGGAAGTGCGTCCTCTCCACCATACGGCTCCCACTCTACCTACAACATGTCCAAATAAGATGTTAGATGGTATACTAATCCTTTTCAAAGCAAGCATAGGAAAATAAAATTTACTTACACTAGACGCCATCAGCGTATCTAGCTCGTTCGTGTACTCAATGTATGCCCGGTCTATCCTCGTGTGCGGAACCCTGACCTAGTCCCAAAGGTACGCCCACATCGGCTGGCGACTTGGAGGCTAACCTTGGAACCACTCACGACGAGCCAGAACCTCTGGACGACCAACTGGAAGACGAGCCCACATCCACAGCTGTAACAGGTACACGCATCCACCAAGTGACGGGTTGGACGTAGACCGACGACACCCCTCGCACAGCTGCCGGTATAGAAAACACAAGACTGTAGAGCCCCAGCTGTACTGACCCGCCTGGTCCCAGTCACTGAGGCAGTGGATCCACATCCAGGACGCACTGTCACCCATGGCGTCGAGGAAAGAGAACGCAGGCAAAAAGGTGTAGGATCCACGCCCGGCAGTAGTACCCAACCGTCTCCTCATCTGCCTCCTCGGGGCACTGTGCGAACTCTGCATGTAGCCAGGAGATGGGAACTCTAGAAGTGCGAGCCCCTTGCTCGCCAAGCTCACGCCCAAGGAAGGCCTCCACTCGTGCTCTCCAGCCCTCTGACCTGCACTGCCCGGTGACTGGGTTGCCTATGAATCCTTAGGCCTAGCATCTTCTGATAGTCCTAGAGCGAGACTGTCATCTCCCCAAAAGGTAGGTGGAAGCTGTGAGTCTTCGGCCGCCACCTATATTTAAGACAAAGCAAGATTACTTGTCAAAAAGTCAATCAGCATGAACAAATAGGCCATGAATGGAGGCAATGATTCACTTTAATACCTGTCTACCAACGCAGTTATCGCCGCTGAGTTGAACTTGGGCAACCCACGACGAACCTGAAAAGAGATGACATCCAGGCCAGCTCTTTGCAGGAAAGGAGTGTACCTGTCGTCAGTACCGAATGTCCAAGAACCCACTGTGGGTCCTAGAACGAAGGTGCGGAAGGTCCTGCATCGAATAAAACATAGTCACCTATTACTTCACTGAACACATGTACGAATAAAACTTATAGATTATTACCTACCCCAGCGCAACTGAGACGTCCTCGGTGGGTCGCCTCGTACGTCAGGGTCGAGCAGGTGGAATTGCTCCATCCTACAAAAAAGTGAATGAATTAGAATTCCAATATACAATGAAACATGAACTTAGAAATGTATAAGTAATTGACACAAATACAAGCATAAATTGAGACATGCATAATTAAATATATGAATAAGACAAATATAAAATAATAATATGAACCAATAGTCCTACCTCACTAATCTGCCAACGGCAACTTTGTGAGTTGTGGCCAAGTCTACCGCACTTGCCACACTCATACTGCTCGGGATCAGTAACAAATGGAGTTCCTCTCCCACACCTAGTTCTTCCGGGTATCTGATCCATAACCATCCTGTGCCTCGTCCTCTGCCTTGATCCACGCTTGTTCCAATGGCAAGCTAGATCCGCAATGTACTTTGGCCCATCATATGGAGGCCACTCTCTAGGGTCCCAGAAAGGCACGAAGTGGGGGCTCCATGTGTTCACAAGCGTGTCGACACTGGACTCGTGAGGTATCCTCCTCTCGATATTATAGTTGCAATGCCTAGCTGCTACCACCAAATGAGACCATACAAAGTGTATTGCCTTGGTTTACCACAAGTGCACTTGAAATCTTGGAGGACAACCACATGTATCCTCGACTCTCGGACCTCACCGTCAGACGTTGTACGGCCCCTATGCTCGACCTGATAAGTCCCTGTGGTGTGGTCAAAGCATGCAACCTCATGTGTGCTAGCCCTTTCTCTTGCCTTCTCTAGGTGTGCCTTTGGTTTCGGAGCCCATATCTCTCCATCACTCCGCAACTGCAATGCATGGGCGTGTCTATCGTTGAACCAGGCAATAAGCTTATAGAAGGTGAATTGAACAATTGCATTCACGGGCATACCACGTATCCCCAATAGCAACTTATTGAATGACTCTACTATGTTGCTGCACTAAAACTCATACCTCCAGCCACCAGTGTTGTGAGCTCTTGTCCATTTCTCCAAATCCCTCATCAAACCTGTGAGCCATTGTCTACCTTCTGCATTTGATGCGGTTCTAACCTGCTCCAACTTTTCCTTGAAGTACTTGTCCTCAAGCTGTCGAGCAGCCTCCTGGAACAGATCAAAGTTACCCTTGACACCATCCTTCCGGAGTAGATTCTCGGCAAGGTGCCGAGTACACCAATGATGGTGCAATGGTGCATACCCCTCTATCTGCTCTCGCATGGCATTAAGTATGCCCTGATGCCTATCAGATATGACGCCAACCTCCCTGCCAGGCCCAACCACGTGTATCAGGACTAGCCTCAAGAACCATCCCCGACTGTCATTGTTCTCCTTCTCAACCAAGGCAAATGCCAAAGGAACCAACTTGTTGTTCGCATCACAGGATATGGCTATAAGAAGTGTGCCCTGGTATTTGCCAATCAAGAACATACCATCAATGGAGAAGACGGAACGACAGTGCCTAAAGGCCTCGACACACTGAGGGAAGCACCAAAAGGCACGGAAGAATATCTGCCTCCCATCTTTCCATGCATTAGGTTTTGGGATGTACTCATAATGCATGCCTAGATTCACCGCTTTGATTGCATTGAAAAGAACTGGCAGCTACTCATACCCATCCTCCTAGTCCCCATATATCATCTTCCACGCTCGCTGCTTAGCCCTCCATGCTTTACCATAAGTTATCACATATCCTTCATACAACGCGTCAACGGTCCTGATAATTGTCCTCACCTTTATGTTGGGTTCTCCCTGTAAAATTCCCATCAACCGCTTGGCAATGAGGGTAGATGTCAACTGCCGATGCCTCAGTGTCAGCTCATGGTCAGCACAATTATGTGGCCCGACAACTTTTGTGATCTTCCATTTTTTGGTTATCTATTGCTTCCTTGCACAAACCCTCCTTGAGCAGCGTTCCTTGTCACACACAACTATGTAACGGCGCTCCACATATGAATGCAATACCATGTAAGGCCTCTTTCATATCACTACAAAAGCCTGCAACCACCTCTTCAAAGCAGGGAGGTCATTGAACACCCTCCCATTCTCAATTACCATATTAGGACCGGCCTTAGAAGCTTCTAGGAGCTCATCATCACGTCCTTCTACAAATGCCTGATCAAAATGAGCAAGATCGCTGAACTCGTGAACTCTAGGATCACGGCGGCCGGGAAAGATACGCCTCATCATCTCAACATCACTCTCCGTCAGCTCTCCAATAGGGCGATCATCATCAAAATCAAGAGCCCTAGCCACCTCATATAGCTCTGAATCATGCATAATTTCAACACTATTTGACCCACGGAATCCATCTCCAAACTGCACTTGCGTAGCAACAGGGGGCACATCCACATTCTTAGGAATGTCTCCTGCAACATCATTACAGAAATGAGGAAAGAATGAAAAAAATAGATGTAAGGAACGGGGTAAGCTCTCAAAAACCATGCGGTTAAGACACTTACTCGGATGATTCTGTGTCAAAGGGATCTCATAAGGAGGATCTGCCACATAAAAATGAGTCTGACAACCATCTCTAAATACCGTATTGGGGGCAGATTGAGCATTGGGAACCATAGGTGCAATCTGCACATGCAGGTAAGGTTCTGGAACGGGAGGGTCGATGTATGCCTGATGATCCATTGCTGGGGTAAACCCATGAGGGATGGGATCAACTAACACCCGACGCACAACCACGTCCAAACATTACAGCTGGCTCTTCATAGCCAATCTTACATAGTTCTCCCACTGATCCGCACAACCAATTGAGATCATTCGCCTAAAGATGTTCGGAGGACAATCTAGGTGCAGTATATCATCAACTGCAATGCCATCATCTCCAAGGCAATGCAGCTCCTCCCGAGCCCTTGCAACTATGTCACTAAATGAAGGCCTATCATTGAATAGCACAGGCACGCTTTGCATGTCAAGAAACTCAACATATCCATAGCGATCGCTTTCAATGGTGCCTCCATGATATATGGTCACTAGGTTGTCCATCTATTTCAAACAAGTAACGAAACACATGTCCTTTAGTCCAAATTAGACGATAGATAGTACCTAACAAGTACTTTCTAACTACAAACTAAGTAATCAAGATAATAACTATGAATATATTTACAATGTACTCACTAAATAGCTAGATCATATGTAGATAACTAAAAATATAACTACATATCTAAGTAGCTATCTAACTATATCTATGTGCCTATGTGTTTATGTTTCTATCTATCTACATATATATCTCACTAGATTACTAACTAAATTAACTACCTGAGTCATCACATTAACTAATAAATAACAAATACCAACTAAGTAGGTACATTGCATATTCATAATTTTTACCTGTCCAGGCCGGTGGTGGCGCGGCAGACGACAGCGGTGGTGCGCGATGAGCGCAGGATGCCTGGGGCTACGCATGGCGAGTCCGGCTCGACGGGCGCGGCCTAGGGCCGACGGTGGAGGGCAAGGCGAGGATGGCGGTGGAGGGCGGCAGAGGCGTCGCGGCGTGGCGCGGCGGCCAACCACGGGAGACAGCGCGGCGAGGGGCACGGGGGGGGGGTGGCCTCGGCGTGGCACGGGGCAGGGGGGCGTGGGCACGGCCTTGGGCACGGGCGCGGCCTTAGAGCGGCGAGGGGCACGGCGCGGGGCGGGGGGGGGGGGGGCGGCCTCGGCGTGGTGATGGGCGCGGCGCGGGGCGGCGGTGCGGTGAGGGGCGCGGCGCGGAGCGAGGGGGGGGACGGGCGCGGCGTGGCGACGGGCGCGGCGCGGGGCGGCGGCGCGGGCGCGTTGGCGGCCGTGGTGGCGCGGGCGCGGGCGCGGGGGTGGCGCGGCGGGAGCACGGGCGCAAGGGCGGCGGTGGCGTGGGCAAGGGCGACAGCGTCGGCGGGGCTAGGGCGCGAGAGGAAGAAGAAGAGAGGAAAGGCGCGGGCTCGGTAGATATTTCCGAGCTCGGCGCCAGTCACTGTGGCGCCGAGCCCCCTGGCAGGTCATCGACCGTGCCCAGAAGCTCGGCGCCAGTGACGGTGGCGCCGAGCTCGGCGCCAGCATCAATAGCGCTGAGCTAAGGGTCCATTTCCTAAATTCTTTCCGTCAGGGGTCTATTTGTGAGAAACTTTCAAAAAAAGGACCAAATTATAAAAAATTCGGTCACCCATGACTGTGTAGCATAGTTGCAGCTAAAATACTGTGTAGCACATCCGATTGGGCCAAAAATTGCTAATGTTTGGAGGAGTTAGGATTAATAATTACCTAGCTAATTGTTAGAACTACTTGTTATCTGGCTAATAGTTATTAGTTGGCTAAATTTAGCTAGAGACCGTTTGAATACATGGGCTAATAGATGGCGCCAACTTGTCTAGATTAAAAATGATTTTTTTTAAAAGCAATTATAAATTGCGAACTTAGACTAAGCAAAAGGATGGGGGGCTAATTGCCAAAACTTGCGAAGTGGCCCAATAAGCAAAAAAAAAAGCCCACTTAGGGGAACGTTGGGCGCTTCTATTCGGTGACTGGGCCTTTCTTGGTTTGTGTTTTTCCGCTCCCTCAACTTTTGCGAAAGTTTGTTTTTTCTCCCTGAACTCTAAAACCGGGTAAATCACCTCCCTGAACTTTTAAAACCGTTTGTTTTACCTCCCTGATCGGATATAAGCGGTTTTCAAAGGCGGTTTTGTCTTTTTCTTTTTTTATTTATTTCGGCTGAATCTTTGAAAAATCATAGTAAATCACAGAAAAATCATAAAATAGAAAATCCAATTTTGTTGGACTCCACATGAGTAAATCTATACATTGAATATATAATATGGTATGCCTTAGTACATAGTTTTGTTGTACCTTTAGATCTATGTTTTTCTGTATTTAATTCATAGATGCAGTTTCTATGATTCAATTGTGGTGAAATTTTTATGGTGAGCTAATTATTATATGCTTGAACTGTAGTAGAAATTTTGTACTTATTGGATCATGTATAACTTAGTTATAGATTTATTTATGTGTATGCTTGTTATAAACTTTATAACAAGCATACACCTAAATAAATCTATAACTAAGTTATATATATGATTCAATGAGTACAAAATTTTTTCTACAGTTCATAATTAGCCCACCATAAAAATTTTATCATAATTGGATCATAGAAACTGCAGCTATGAATTAATTACACAAAAGCATAGATCTAAAGCTACAACAAAAAAATTGTACTAAAACGTACCATATTATATATTCATTGTGTAGATCTGCTCATGTGGAGTCCAACAAAATTGGATTTTCTATTTTATGATTTTTCTGTGATTTACTATGATTTTTCAAATATTCAGCCGAAATAAATAAAAAAAGACAAAGACAAAACCGTCTTTGAAAACCATTTATAACCGGTCAGGGAGGTAAAACGAACGGTTTTAAAAGTTCAGGAGGTGTTTTAGCTGGTTTTAGAGTTTAGGGAGGAAAACAGGCTTTCGTAAAAGTTAAAGGGGTAATATGGACTTTTTCCTTTCCTACTTCCGTGCGGTGTGCAGATAGCCCGATGCCGCCACTCACCGTGTAGCAGCAGGCGCGAGGCCGTGAGCAGCCCAGCATGGCCCGCTAGGCACCGGCGCAGCACGTGGCTCGACACGACGCGTGAGCGTGGAGCACCGGAGCCCGTGGCTGATCACTGATCACACCATCAGTGACATGCCGCCGCGAGGAACACACGTGGCGCTTAGACAAGCAAAGCACCAGGCACCAGGGAGCCAGGGACAGGCGTGAGACGAATGATGGTAGCCATGACGATCTTACGCAGGGCCGTCTTAAGTGGTGGGCAGCAAGTGCGACGGCCATACCACAAGAGGACCAATGAGTATATGTATATAAATAGTATTCAGTATGTATATATATTTCGCCTATTGAAATGAAAAATTTAAAGACCCACACTTAGCACAAGTTCAGTATCAATCAGGAATTAGTTTGTCGTCGCTTCCTATTTTGATACTCGGCAATTCTCGATCGCTGACAGATCCTAATCGATCGATCGATCGTTTTGCCTCCCTATCACCTAGCCCAGTCGCCAGATGCGGCGGTGCCACGACGCCGCTCATTCGCATGTGACGAGGGACGGGCCCTATACATGAGCGGACGGTGGATAGCCGGACTGGATCATCCGTCACCGATCAGGTATTCAGGTCATCACTCGTTCACTTCGCCCAATCACTCACGCTAACGTCTGACTGGAGGTCTGGCCATCTAGACTCTGGAGCTTAGCAGCCTGGGAACGTGTTCCCGTTCCGGGAACATCATCCCGATTCGTGGAATGAGAACATGATAGAACATAGTTCCGAACACCAATGGAACGTGATCCACACCACGGGAACAGCGATGGAGCATGAGGCCCAAAATTCAATTGATGGAAGAAAAAAAAGAAGAGGCCGCACGAGAAGTTCAGTTATCTATTTTATCTTCATTATTTTAGAACTTTCTGAGTCTTACGTTTAGTGAAAACTTATGCTAATTAATTTGTTTATGTTGACACAAAATGTGATGCACTGTGCCTCACACACAGCAAGCCGAAAAGCGTGGCTTCAATCGGGTTCCCGGGTGCTACGTGATCCGGAAGCGTACCAGTCAGTTTGACCTGAAAAACTAACAAGGGATAAAACAATTAAATATCAAACCGGAACATGTCGGGTAATACCAGACAGTTCCTCGTATACGGCCCTGAAGCCACTTACAACGACATACAGCTATAGAGAGTTGTCTGCCAACAAGTTCATGAATCATTCAGCTAATCATAAGATGAATGCACGTAAAGACTTGATTGCCGAATGCATGTGCATGGGAAGACATATTTGAGTAAGTGAAATTAATTATGAGTTAATGCGTAACCAAGCTCGGCAGTCTAGCCGAATTGGGGTCCATGAAGAAGGAACGTGCAAATAAAGACGATTAAACTAATCTAAAACCTGCATCTGCCGCACGACACCTGGTTTCGTTAAAGCCTAAACGTGATTAACATGCATGAACCCGCAACATGTGACAATCTAGATTAAAATAATTCAGCCATTATGAACGGGTTATCTATTTGCAAAGGTAATATGAAAAGCAATGATCGTTGAAGCACGAATAAAACCATAAGAGAAAAAGAGAGCCGAACGATATCAATCTAGATTGGGCAAAAGTATGTTACAAATATATAAAATGTTTAAAACATGCAACACTGGATAACTTAATGAATCTATTTAGATTTTGCCATATCTAATAGAGCCGATAACTATCTTGCTTTCGCTAAGCATATTGAACAAACGCCTGCCGCACGGTATCTGCTCATAAACAAAGCATAAGCAAAGACTTCTTGATTGTCAAGCAAAGATCCGCCGCACGATCATTGAAAACAAACAAGACTACTTGCATCACATTTAAATCCACCGCATGATACTAAACATGATAACAAGGTTGTCGGAACTTACGGAGGTCGACGGATCGATGACTCCTCTCGAAGAACTCGACGACGCGACAAAAGGACTCGAAAGTTGGCACGGGGCCGGTTGTATTGATTTGGTTGTGAACCCTTATTACAATGGTCGAGGGTCAATATTTATACCCTAGACAAAACACGAGTCCTAGAGGACTACGACTTTACAAAGGAACTTTTAAACAAAATTGGAAACTTACGATTCCTTACCCTAAACTTTTAGATTCCTTTATTATTACAACTTTCATCTTTCCGATCGGTCTTGCCTGCCATCTTCTGTTTTTCCCGAATGAAGTCACCACCTTCTGGAGTAACCGACCGCACAAGCATTTAGCCGACCGCTTGTCTTGTTTGCCGAACACCCTTCTTCCCGCATGCGGGTCCACCTGTCATCCTCCAGAATCGACCAAAATCCAGTGTTAACACATGCCCCCTCAATTTCGGGATAAAAGTTGTTTTATTCTGAAATTGACCAGAAGCTCTTTCTTCCTCCTAGGTCAGCACCGTTCAATACCGCAGCCGCTGCCCAAAAATTCAAGCTTTCAGCGCAACCTCGGACCTACTTCGAATCTTCAATGGCGACCCAGGATGAAATCCTAGAGGTAAACTTTACTTATATTCGGCAACTTTCATTTGATCCTCCCGCTCCTCTTTTGATTTATTCTTCTTTGATTTCAATCATCTTCTAAAGGAATACAAGAACCAGATTTTGATCCCCTATGCTGCCAACTTCGACTCCTATTTCCTCGGCCCAATGGGAAATCCTGACCCTTCTGAAATTATCGAGAAGGAAACCCAAAGAATTCCTTTCAAATCTGGGATCACCTCGCCAAACCGATGGCCGAACACATTCAAGAATTGGCCATTTCTCCCAATCACCAGATGGCGTAATTGGTACAGGAGAATGCTGGAGAAAAGCAGCAGCCACTGGGAAAGTCAAGACATCAGTCATTGTCTGGAATTATCCTTAGCAGAAACACCCAGAAATGATTCCCTTTTGATAGCAGCTTCCCATTTTTGGTCTGACACTATTAATGCCTTCATCTTTGGTCATGGTATGATGACCATCACTCTAGCCGACGTGTTCATGATGACTGGCTTGAACGTGTCATTGCTAGTATATCCCTATAAGTACAAGAGCAAAAGTAATCAAAGAGCCGTCAGCTCTGGATGTGGATGGGTCAAACATATCCAGAACTACATGAATGCATCTGGCACCGTCTCTGACAAAGAGTTGAAAGCCTTTATGAATATGTGGCTATGCAGATTCATTTTCTATGGAAAATCCAATGAACCAACCCTGAATCACATGGTAATGGCTGAAGATTTAGCTGCAGGCACTCAGATCCCACTAGGCAAATATCTCTTAGGGTCTGTTTATCATATGATGCATCAGATTACTCTTCAGATGCGCCAAGGTGGAGAAATCTCTTGTGTGAATGGTCCCTGGTGGCTAATTCAAATGTGGCTTCAGCTATATATGCATCAGATAACCTCTGTGAGCCTCTTCAATCTAAGTTTTCCTTCAGTTAACTATGCTGAAGGTAGTACAGCAAAGGTTAAGGCTTGTCAGACTTATGGGGAAGCAGCATCATCTATAAGCAATGACATAGACATCGGTCATTTCTTCAAGCTGTTTTTCAAAGGATTCGGCAATGTGCTCTGGTTTCCTTACAGAGAAAATAAAAATTTGACTTTGCCCTGCAAGTTTAGCTATGAAATTGGTTGTTCAGGTCAATAATCCACGGAGATTTTCTACTCCTTTATCAAACCTTGCACTCTGCCAGCCGAATTTCATCATGGGAGGTTAGTGCAGTCCACCTATGAATTCTACTATCCAAATATGGTGGCCAGACAATTAGGATGTGGCCAACTGCCTCCAAGATTCCTCTTCTCAGCAATCATAAAGTCAAGGGAAGTAATAACAGAAAGAATGGAAGCCAAGAAAATCTTTGAATTAGGATGGGAATTGCCAACATATGAACCATCTCCATTTGGGCTAATAGATGTTGCTCATCCCTTCTTTGTCTCTTGGTGGCAAGAATGACATACTCATATCTTCAATATATCAGTTCATTCTCTATGCAAAAACTTGCAACCTGACTTTGCTTCTGATAGTGAGGTAATTTCATTATGCTCATCATTTCTTGCTCCTGAACCCACTTCTTATTTTAACATTTAGTTATGCACATGATCTTGAGTTTACTCTCCCAGCCAAAGCAATCCAGTACTATTTAGCTGGTCCCAAGCCTGCTCTGGGGTTTGATGCTCCAAATTTAAAGGAATTCATGAAAACTCCTGTGACTTTGGATTCAATACCCTTAAAGGCACTCATGAGAACCCCTGCTGCTTCAGCCGCTGCGTCTTCAAGAGGAAAAAGCAAAAGGAAAACATCTGACAATTTTCTCTTACCCAAGAAACCAAGGACCAAGAAAGCCAGATTATCTCTTACGGCATGAATCTTTTATTTTCTTATCAGGTTAACAACCTCACTTAGCAGTAAACCTGACCACCTCTATATTCATTACTTCCATTGCAGCCACAAGTCGAAATTCCCACACTAGGCAATACCTCAGCGCCTGCAGAACCAACCCCTGAAGTTTCTACTGAAGATGAAGAAATCCATGATAGCGAAACTTCAGAGACTCATGAAGCTGAAAGTTTAAAAGCTCACAAATCTGATGAAACCATAGGTAACATCGTTCAGCCAATTCCCTTTCTTCTCTTTTTTCCTAAATAACACCTATCTCTTATGCTCATTATCATTTACTTTATTGAGAATAGATGAAATCTTAGATGAACTGGCAAGGGAAACTTCTCCTGATCAATCTCCAGACCCGCCTCTTCTGAACCTTCAATCAAGTTCTCTAGCAAGCCAGGGTATAATCCATCCTGATGATCAATCAGCCCAACAGGTAATGCCTTGTCTCACACTATATTTTAGCAAAATTACCCAATTGGCTAACACCTTCTTTCTTCTCCTTTCTTTAGAAGAACATCACTAAACCGACCACCAGTTACTCCTTCTCTATTGAGGACTACATCATTGAGAAAGGTGAAGAGATCACTTCTCATCAAACCTTATCGCTGGAAAATCAGGCTCGGCTAAAAGAGGTGATCATTCTGCTGAATAAGGATACCATTAGTCTGGTTCAGGATGCAGACCAGATAAAAGACCTCCTTGAACTCATTGATCAAGATATCCCCTCTGCTCTCAAAGCTCCCCTAGAATCTGCAGCCCATCTTGATGACCACTTTGCTATGGTGAGAAGGGCAACCAAGAACATATCTTCGAGGCCCGCTCTGCAGAATGATAGATCTTTGAAAAAGCTGGAGATTAAAGATCTTCACTCTCGTATCCAGACTATGAGAAATTCCTTGGCAACCTTGGAGCCTGAACTGAAAGCCATGGAGGATGAAAAAAGCAGACTAGAAGCTCAACTAGCCAAACTGAATGCCAAAATTCAGTCTCACAGGGCCCATATAGCTAATTTGCCGAAGAACATAGAAGCAGCTTCACTAAAGATAGCTTCGACCTTCAAAGAAGATTAGCAGATCAAAAACAAGTTATCCAGCATCCAGAGTTCTGAAGATGAAGATCAAAAAGTGCTAGATAATGTTAGCCGAATCAGGACTGAAGCCATAGAGGCAATCAATCAGCTTCTAAACAAGTAGACATTGGGCTTGTAATAAACTCAAATGTGATACCCTCTGTCCTTCAACTTCGTTTTCACATATTTTTATTTGTTTGAAAAAAAAAGCAATCGGTCTTTTCCCCTTAAATTACTCAATTAGAATGTAGCCGATTGTCTCCATTCTTCTGATAGCCGAACGAATCCAATTTAAATATTGTGAGGGTATAGCCGAACAATGTTGGCTCCAACAAATCAGGGAGATAGTCGAGCGACGTTCGATTTAACCCATGCCTGGCCCAGCCCAGTAGCGGCCCAGCTGAAAGGGAAAAACCCTACTCCACCGTTCGGCATTCTCGCCCCACAACCCCGTGGAATTCGCCACGATCCTTCGCTTCGGCTTATAAATAGACCCTTCCGTTAGCTTTCATCGCTATCTTCGCTTTAGCATTCTCACATCCGTCTCCTCCACTTCCTTCGTTCGATTCATTCCAGAAGAAAACCCTAACCTCCATCAAAGCAAATGACGAACAGTGGCAACCATGGCAAGCGTCCTGCCGACGGAGAGGCTGAAGGAAGCAGAGCATCGCGCTGCCGGCGTCGTGGGTACGATTCAGCTTTTTGCCCCCTTTGCAATTTCCTTGTTCATCTCTTAGTTTCGATCTTTCCTTCCTCATTCATCAGGATAAGGGTCATCAGCTCCAGCCAATATCATCTCCTTCCTCCGGCGACGGCAGCTCAACCGGGAACTCCATCATCCGGCTCCTCCGGATCTTCCAGCTCTTCAAGCTCTTACCATTCCAATCCTTGGGGCCCGGCAGAACCAGCAGATGCACACCATCCATACTCTCACGAGGAGGCGCTCAAGTTTCGCCAGGAGAGGGACGAAGCCCAGGAGGAGCTAGGCGACGTCTCCAAGAAGTTCAGCATCGATCAAGCCGAATGGGAGGACCAGCGGAAGCAATTCTGCGACGCCATCACCGGTTTGATATCCCCATTTGGTTTTATCATTCTGGCTTCCCTTGCTTGCTGATCCATTTTTTCTTTTCTACCCAGCTCTTTCTGCGGAGAATGATCGCCTGAAGGCGGCGGCGAACAAGATCGCCGACAAGGTGAGTGCCCAAGGGGAGACATCCGAGGCACGCCTTGATGCTGCGGACGGCCGCATTGATCAGGCCATCATCCAAGGTGTGCACCTTGGCGCTTCTCTCGGGCTGGCGGTAATGACCTCCCGAACCAATGAGGACTACTCCTTCTGGCCAGTCGGCTTCGCTGGAGGACGCCCAGACGAGATTGACGACATAGACGAGCGTCTGGAGGCCTACGATGATCATGCCGCCGCCCTTGCCGAATCTACAAACCCCCAGTCCGTCCTCAACAAGTTATTTGAGGAGTAGTTTGTATTAGGATGGACTTCTATGAATAATCTCGTCTTTTGTAAGAATACTTATTTCTTTGATTCTCTTCGGTAAAATTCTGCCTGCGACTGTCATAAAAAATGCTGAAAACACCCCAACCTTGCATAAACATTCTTGTGCTAGAGGCGATGCAAACTGCATCGGCTATTTTGTGCTAAAGGCGATATGAACAATATCGGCTATTTTCAGTCTTATTTATTTTTAGGCTAAAGGCGATTTCCCCTTCATCGGCTTTTCTGATCTACATTCATAAACCAACTTCAACACTGGGATAATATCTCTTAAGAAATCTTCCATTGATAGCTCTGGTAAACTCCTCTCCAAATAAAGTTTTCAATATGTATGCATTACCAGGTACACATTCTACTATTCGGAAAGGACCTTCCCAATTTGGAGACCATTTGCCGAACGCTCTATCCTTTGTTCCAACTGGCAATATAGTTTTCCAAACCAAATCTCCTTCTGCGAATTGCTTCAGCCTAACCCTTTTGTTATAATACTTGGCAACGCGTATTTTATTTTTCTCAATATTTTCTAATGCCTTGAGACGAATCAAATGTAGATCTTCCAATTCATCCATCATTAGATTCTTATAATCCTCTTCCACCAATTCTTTCTGTAACACAACTCGCCTTGATCCTGACCGTAATTCCCATGGTAACACAGCATGATGTCCATAAACCAGCTCATAGGGAGACGTTTGAGTGGACCCATGACAAGCCATTCGGTAAGCCCACAATGCTTCATTAAGAACCAAGTGCCATTTCCTTGGTTTTTCATCAATCTTCTTCTGGATAATTTTAATCATAATCTTATTTGATGCTTCTGCCTGACCATTAGCTTGTGCATAATAAGGAGAAGAATTATACAACTTAATCCCCATACTTTTGGCAAAGTCACAGAATTCTGAAGAATTAAATTGAGTTCCTTGATCAGTTGTTATAGTCTGAGGAATCCCGAATCTATGAACTATATGTTCCTTAACAAAACTGATCATATTCTCTGACGTTACCTTCTTCAAAGGGATAGCTTCAACCCACTTGGTGAAATAATCCATGGCCAAGAGTACAAATTTGTGTCCCTTACTAGAAGGAGGATTGATCTGACCAATTAAATCTATACCCCATCCTCTGAACGGCCAAGGCTTGATTATAGGATTCATAGCAGACGCTGGAACTTTTTGAATATTGCCGAATTTTTGACAATTGTGACACCCTTTGTAATATTCAAAACAATCTTTCAACATAGTTGGCCAAAAATAACCAGTTCTCCTAATTATCCACTTCATCCGATAAGCTGACTGATGTGCACCACACAATCCTTCGTGAACCTCATACATCACTTTCTTGGCCTCTTCTTGACTTAAACATTTGAGCAATACTCCATTGATGGACTTGTAATATAACTGATCATCAAGAAACACAAATTTGAGAGCTTTGTACCTGAGTTTTCGGGAAACCTTTTGAGATGGATTTTTCAGATAATTGGTAACTTCGTATCTCCAATCACCATCTACTGGATCAGTATTTAAAACATCTTCCTCCATAGCAAAAACTTCCCGACTCTCTCGATATCCAGAAGCAGCTTGAGCTAACTTATTTGCTTCTTCATTGTACTCTCTAGGGATATGATGCAAGGTCACCATCAGAAAATTCTTCAAAAGTTCTCTACACTCCTCATAATATTCTCTTAACACATTGTTCTTGCATTCATACTGACTATTCAGTTGATTAATCACCAACTCAGAATCCCTAAAGATTTCAACAGCAACGGCCTTTACTTCTATAAGAAGCTGAAGTCCTCTAAGCAATGCTTCATACTCTGCCTGATTGTTAGTAACATGAAATTCAATAGGAACTGCATACTCAAAAGCTTTTCCTTGTGGGGAAATCAAAAGAATACCAGCACCACCACCTTTGTTACAAGATGATCCATCGAAGAACAAGGCCCAAGGCACAATGCTTATCGCCTCAACAGAAAGATCCCGATGTTGGGTAATAAAATCGGCAATAATTTGACCCTTTATCGCCTTTGCCGATTCATACCTTAAATTAAATTCTGACAATGCTAAAATCCATTTGCCAATTCTTCCATTCAAAATCGGCATTGATAGCATATGTTTGATTACATCAAAACTAGAAACCACCACACACTCGGCATTCAACAAATAGTGCCGAAATTTGGTACATGAATAATACACACATAAGCAAAGTTTTTCTGTAGCCGAATACCTTGTTTCCGGGTCTAACAGCTTTCGGCTAAGATAAGCTATGACTCTTTCTTTTCCTTCAAACTCTTGCATAAGGGCCGATCCTATCGTTAGGCTATCGGCCGCCACATACAACTTAAAAGGTTTGTCAAGTTGTGGAGGTACCAGCACAGGTGGTGCCTTCATATATTGCTTGATCTCATCAAAAGCCTTTTGTTGTATGTCACCCCATACAAATTTTTGATCCTTCTTGAGCTTTAATAAAGGAGAAAAGGGTAAAACTCTCCCTGATAGATTGGATATAAATCTTCTTACAAAGTTGATTTTGCCTAACAATGATTGTAATTCTGTGAGATTGGTTGGAGGCACAACTTTGTCTATTGCTTCCATGCTCTTTTTCCCAACTTCAATTCCTCCTTTATAAACTAAAAATCCCAAAAACTCACCGGCCGAAACTCCAAAGGCACATTTGTTTGGATTCATCTTCAAGCCATGCTTCCTTGTGCATTCCAGAGTCTTTCTTAAATCGGCTAAATGTCCTTCATGATTTCTAGACTTGACCACCACATCATCGATGTAAATCTCTATAATCTTGCCGATCAGCTCGTGAAAGATATAATTCATAGCTCTTTGATAAGTTGCACCGGCATTCTTTAACCCAAATGTCATGACTATCCATTCAAACAAACCAATATGACCAGGACATCTAAAAGCTGTTTTCGAAATATCTTCTATTGCCATAAAAATTTGGTTATAGCCAGCATTACCATCCATAAAACTAATGACTTCATAACCTGCTGCTGCATCTACCAGCAAATCGGCAACTGGCATTGGGTAACCATCCATGGGAGTAGCCTTATTAAGATTTCTGAAATCTATGCAAACTCTCATTTTTCCATTTTTCTTGTATACCGGTACTATATTTGAAATCCACTCTGCATACTTACATGGCCGAATGAAGTTTGCTTCTATTAATCTTTCAACCTCCTTCTTCACATCGGCCAATACTTCCTCTTTGTATATCTTCCGTGGAGGTTGTTTATAAGGACAAAATCCAGGTTTAATGGGTAATCGATGCTCAACAATGGAACGATCCAATCCAGGCATTTCCGTGTAATCCCAAGCAAAACAATCTTTAAACTCTTTCAATAGATCTATCAACTTTGATTTATATTCTGGGTCTAACTTTGCACTAATATACATCGGCCTTGGCTTAGAACCATCACCAACATTAATTTCTTCCAATTTATCAGCTGACATAAAACCACGTCCCAACTTTCCTTTGTTGCCATCGATGGGATTTCCCATTAAAAATTGCTATGAGAGCCGACTGCTTGGATCGGCTGTTGGCCCTCGCTGAAAACATTTACATGACCTTCTTTCCAAACTTTTCCAGAGAAACAATCGACGCCCTCATATTCCCAATAGGTAGATTCTGTGGCAGCAACACTTACCGAATTATCAGCATGTACAACTTCAACATCATCTCCAATCCATTGAATGAGAATTTGATGCATAGTTGAAGGAATGCAACAATTAGCATGGATCCAATCTCTGCCCAAGAGTAGACTATATGCCCCCTTGCCATCAATGACAAAAAAGGTGGTAATCAGAGTTTTTGACCCAATAGTCAGCTCGACATGGATAGCACCTCGGGTATCGGAAGGATTGCCAGCAAAGTCCCTAAGCACCATGTCAGTTTTCAACAATTCTTCATTAGTGATCCCAAGCTTTCTGAAGGTAGTATAAGGCATGATATTGATAGCAGCCCCTCCATCGACAAACATCTTAGTTAAAGGCTTGCCATTGACATATCCCTTTAAATAGAGTGGTCTCAAGTGACGATTCTTGATTGGTTTATCAAAAACAGCCTGCTGCGTTAATACAAGCTGAGCCATCAAATCCTTACATTCACTCTCATCAAAATCAGAGTACACCTCTTCTTGGACATCTTGGCTTTCGGGAGCTATAAACTCTGATGGGAGGAAGAAAGCCATGCAAGCATTAGCCGAAGGACCACATCCATCAGGCTTCTTTTGATGCTTTGGAACATTGAAAAGCGTCGGCCCACTGAGTGGTCCAACATTTTCTTCGAAGTATTTATCAACCATTGGGCCAAAAGTACTGATCATGATTGCCCGAAAGGTATTCAGAAAAGCTGTGTGATGGTTTGTCATGGTTTCTCCCATAGCTTTATAAACTAGGGCTGCCATCTTCTGAGCATCCTCCTCTTCAGTGTAATCAGTTTGATGCGGAAGAAGAACCCTTGGCATTGACTGCTTTTGAAATACTTTATTGCTCTTGTTTTTGGAAAAAGACATCAAGCATTTCCGTTGGTATTGCTCACATGCTTGTAGCACTAAATCCTTGTAATTATCTGGCAATTCTGCCATGCTCACATCCAGAACATGATCATTGTTGATCTCAGACGCCATCTTAAACTAACAGGTGGTCCCACCGGGCGTGCCAAAAAGTGTGTTGACACAAAATGTGACGCACTGTGCCTCACACACAGCAAGCCGAAAAGTGTGGCTTCAATCGGGTTCCTGGGTGCTACGTGATCCGGAAGCGTGCCAGTCAGTTTGACCTGAAAAACTAACAAGGGATAAAACAATTAAATATCAAACCGGAACATGTCGGGTAATACCAGACAGTTCCTCATATACGGCCCTGAAGCCACTTACAACGACATACAGCTATACAGAGCTGTCTGCCAACAAGTTCATGAATCATTCAGCTAATCATAAGATGAATGCACGTAAAGACTTGATTGCCGAATGCATGTGCATGGGAAGACATATTTGAGTAAGTGAAATTAATTATGAGTTAATGCGTAACCAAGCTCGGCAGTCTAGCCGAATTGGGGTCCATGAAGAAGGAACGTGCAAATAAAGACGATTAAACTAATCTAAAACCTGCATCTGCCGTACGACACCTGGTTTCATTAAAGCCTAAACGTGATTAACATGCATGAACCCGCAACATGTGACAATCTAGATTAAAATAATTCAGCCATTATGAACGTGTTATCTATTTGCAAAGGTAATATGAAAAGCAATGATCGTTGAAGCACGAATAAAACCATAAGAGAAAAAGAGAGCCGAACGATATCAATCTAGATTGGGCAAAAGTATGTTACAAATATATAAAATGTTTAAAACATGCAACACTGGATAACTTAATGAATCTATTTAGATTTTGCCATATCTAATAGAGCCGATAACTATCTTGCTTTCGCTAAGCATATTGAGCAAACGCCTGCCGCACGGTATCTGCTCATAAATAAAGCATAAGCAAAGACTTCTTGATTGTCAAGCAAAGATCCGCCGCACGATCATTGAAAACAAACAAGACTACTTGCATCACATTTAAATCCACCGCATGATACTAAACATGATAACAAGGTTGTCGGAACTTACGGAGGTCGACGGATCGATGACTCCTCTCGAAGAACTCGACGACGCGACAAAAGGACTCGAAAGTTGGCACGGGGCCGGTTGTATTGATTTGGTTGTGAACCCTTATTACAATGGTCGAGGGTCAATATTTATACCCTAGACAAAACACGAGTCCTAGAGGACTACGACTTTACAAAGGAACTTTTAAACAAAATTGGAAACTTACGATTCCTTACCCTAAACTTTTAGATTCCTTTATTATTACAACTTTCATCTTTCCGATCGGTCTTGCCTGCCATCTTCTGTTTTTCCCGAATGAAGTCACCGCCTTCTGGAGTAACCGACCGCACAAGCATTTAGCCGACCGCTTGTCTTGTTTGCCGAACACCCTTCTTCCCGCATGCGGGTCCACCTGTCATCCTCCAGAATCGACCAAAATCCAGTGTTAACAGTTCATGATATCAACCAATTTAATTAGGATCATGTTCATCGTTCCCGTTCCATTTACACTTGGTACGCGTTCCATTAATCGAAGGAACAAGATCAAACTGTATACCCTCTTCGTCCCATAGACTTAAGAAACAACGTACCACGTACCACGTTCCCGTACCACGACCCTAACATTTCGGGAACTTGCTGCTATGCTCTGGAGCAGGAACCAACTACCTGGAAGATACCAAGAGTAAGCCAGTAAAAGCATCTTCTGGACTCTTATTAGATCGTTGACGACCCGCACTGTTCGATTTTTTTAATTTTAACCCTTTTTTGAATATAATTTTAAATCTAACACCTCGATTTTTTAAAACACAAACACTTTTCGCCGCGCCTATTGCCCTGACGCGGCCAAATGCCTGTGCCGCGCCATGCATGGTGGCGCGGCACAGGGCTGACGTGGCGGCGACCAGGAGCGCTGACCGCTGACGGGGCAAGGCCTGCCGCGCCAGCGATCTTGGCGCGGCAGTGCCGCGCCAGGGGTCATGGCGCGTCTGGGTCAAGTAAAACCCCGCGGTCGAGCCCCCGGCCGCACGCACCAGTGCCCGCCCGCGCCGCCAGCCAGCCAACACGCCCCGCCGCCGGCCATCGCCCACCTCCAGCGCCCGCGCCCGCCCGCGCCCACGCCGGCCACGCCCGGCCACTCCCACCCGCGCCCTCGTAGCACCCGCGCCGGCCGCGCCACGAACCCCGGCGCGTCAAGGCCGCCCGCTCATAAGGTACCTCCCTCTCGGTTTAATGTTATTATGATTATTATTGTTTTAGGATAATTAGTTTGTGATATACGTATGTAGTTTTTAGGTTTTAGGTTAGGATTTTGGGTTTAGTGATTGATTAGGTATTTATTATTTAGCTAGTAGTTATTTATTTAGTTAGGGATTGTAGCGATGCGGTTGTCACTGCTAGATCCGGTTATTATTTAGTTTATAGTTAGTTATTTAGTTAGGGATTGTAGCGAGCCGGTCGAGGGATCATATTCCATTCGAACATTTCGATCGTGGGTTCATCCCGCCGTGGCCATAACGCTGATCGTAACTGGCTCCCTCGCTTCTTGGTTGGCTTTGTTGTACTACGATCTCTAGCCTCTATCCACGTTCCTAGCACATGACCATCGGGCTTTACCTCTTTTGCGCGCTTGTTTATCCTAGCCTTGTGCCGATTTATTTTGGGTTAGAGTGAATATTTTACTTTGCAATGCTATATAATGTTAATTTGAATTTTGTTAATTTGAGTACTCTAACACTTTGTTTATCAATTTGTAACAGGATGGCCCATCCCACGCAGCACCCGTTGTACCCCATTCTTGAGGTGGAGTACGACGACCAGCACCGAGCACATATCTTAAGTGACAACGACGCAGAGGTGGCCTTGCCTCCTTTGAGGCCCCACACGCACACCAGGGCGCACCAGTGGGACGAGCGTTACGCGCCGTACATATGGCGTGCCGGCTTCCTCGAGCTTGTCCATGTTGTCAACCACGGTCTTCCGCCCCTTGACCCAGCACTACTTACCGCAGCTGTAGACAGGTGCGAGTGCATTCTTTGTACGTAAACTTTCTTGTAACAAATTTGAGGCAACTAACAGTCGTTCTATTCTTATAACAGGTGGAGGCCTGAGACCCACACGTTCCACCTACCTTGTGGCAAGATGACCTTGACGTTGCAGGACGTGAAGGCTATTTTAGGCCTTCGGTTGGGGGGGCTTGCAGTGACAGGGATAATTGACAACGATCACTGGAGGGAGCTGGTGGCTCAGTTTACTGGCTTTCTTCCACCGGACGATGAGGCTTCCAAGAAAAAATAAGTGAGAAATTCAACCCTATTTAATATTTGCATCGCTTTCCTGCAGCCATCGGGTCTCATTTTCTTTGGTAAATTTCAGTAAAACTTCTGGTGTTTCGTCGTCCTGGATCACAGAGCGCTTTGATTACTTAGACCCACAGGCTAAGGAGGCTCAGATCGACAGGTTCGCTCAAGTGTGGCTCTAGCACTTTCTTGGTGCTTTCCTCTTTCTAGACACCTCGGGCAACACCATCAGCTAGATCTTCCTTGACATACTACGCCAGCTGTGGGAGAACATAGCGGCGTACAGCTGGGGTAGCGCTGTCCTGGCATGGACGTATCGATAGTTATGCGTTGCCTACCGTCACACCTCAGGGCATGCGAACCTCGGGGGTTGCTCGTACCTACTCCAGGTTTGGTGTTGGGAACGATGGCCTGTTGGGAGGCCCCTTAATATGGGTTTACCGGTAAGTACTTGGGTTCATTATATTCTTCGATATGGTTACATATGATGAGTTTAGTAATGGCTAATTTATTATCGTGTTCAATGCAGCAATGGAACGGGCAGGATACACTCCCTACAGCTCTGTTTATCTAGACGGAATTAGACTTAGTTAGAGGGAATGCGAGGTGCAAGTATAGGGAGTACACGGATGGTCTCGACGTCCTGACACAGCACCAGGTTATGCTCTTTTTACTATCATACCTGTGTCTTATTCGATCTACACTATATCACAGCATAACTCAATTACGAAATGTTCAGGTGCATTGGTGTCCTTGGGATGCTCCGGAGTTCCAGAACTATCTTAGTCCTGTCACTGGGACGAGTCAGAGGAGTATCGCTGCAACGTCCCTCTTATTTTCTTCCACGTGGTCAAGATTCACTTCCCCGTCAGAGTCTGCAGACAGTTTGAAAGAATGACAGGCTGTCCACCACCGCTTTACTCCACCAACCAAGTATTGCACGGGTGCGTTGTCGATTAATAACAGAGCTACAATCCAGAGGTGTGTGTGGTAGAACTAACATCGTTTTGTTGCAGGTATGACCGCAGGAAGAGGTACAAGACCAAGGATTGGCGCGTGACACACAGCGCGCACATCCACTTGTGGGAGACCAGGGAATGGCAGCCGGTCCATGTGGGTCCTCCACACGAGCAGCACACCTTCGACGAGTACCTGCGCTGGCTTCATAGGTCTACGAGGACACATATCAAGCCCCCGTACATGGAGGAGGCGATTGACGAGGACTCGGAGGAAGATATGATCGAAGATATGTACGACGTTGCCACTAGAGAGGACACACAGCTACAGAGAGCCCCACTACAAAGATACGTGGTAAGATACTTGAATGGTACAATTTGTTATCTATTTGGTATTAATTATGTATACTAAAACTGTGGAGGTAAACATAAACTAGTCTGTTCCGAAATTGTTTCTTTAGTGTCAGAGGCCCCGCAACATAAACTAGCACCGACGTTGGCTACACTCCCAATGTGTTGACAATAAATCCGAAGAGACAGAGGCATTCGAGGAATCCTTACACTCCTGGGTCTTAGTTTGTTAGGTCCAACTATTATTGGGGTCCGAAACTTGCAGACTTATTTGGTTATGTTATGTCGAACTTAAGTCAAACTTATGTGGCAGCTTGTCAACTTATGTTATTTGCTTCATATTCGTTTTAATGCGTCGCGACATCACTGCTTGCGAGATTAAGTAGCAACTCGTTTAAAAAACGGCAGTCCCAGGGTATCTCGACACCGGTGGCCGGCGTCTTACGCGAGGGGTCGAGGAAGCCGGGGTCCATGGTCGCGTCGCCGCCGATCCTACAATATGGAGCCAACAAGCCAAATAAATAAGTTCCCTTAAAAAATATTCGTTTCAATCCGATCCAATTTTTCGTAATCGATTAGTTAACATGGTGGTTAACCATTTTATGAAAGACGGAAAAAATATCAATTGCCTTATCAATTTCTCTATTCGGCCTTGAAAAAATTTAACAAAATATAGAAACAATTCACTATTCATTTTACGTCAAACAATACTTACAATAACTCCCACCATCGGCGCGACGCGTTCCGATTAAACCGTCCAGGTACCGCCGGGTTGGCGGCGGGCGCGGCGGGCAGGCTTGCTGCTCGGGCTGGCATGACTGGCCGTGGGGTTTTATTTGGCTCAGACGCGCCATGACCCCTGGCGCGGCAGGCCCTGCCCCGTCAGCGATCAGCGCTCCTAGTCACCGCCACGTCAGCCCTGTGCCGCGCCACTATGCATGGCGCGGCACAGGCATTTGGCCGCGCTAGGGCAATAGGCGCGGCCAAAAGTGTTATTTTTTTTTTAAATTCGGAGGTGTTAGATTTAAAATTACATTAAAAAAGGATTAAAATTAAAAAAAAATCCACTCCTCCCGCTCGGCTCGTGTCACACGCATCGGCCTGTTCGTTTTTTATAATTCGTCTTTTTCAGCTTGTTTTTTCAGCCGAAACAGTGTTTTCCTCTCACAATAAATCAACCGGAACAGTGTTTCGGCTTGTTTTTTCAGCGAATTGAATGGGGCCATCGCACTCCTCCCCACTCGCGGCTGCATCGCAGTACCGCACGCGTCAGTGGTCGCCATTCTCCTCCACGCCCCCTGTGCAGCGACTGCTTCGAGCGCGCCGTGGCCAGCCTCGAGTGGTGGCTGCCGCATCCATGCCCCCAACGCCGGCGGTCGCCCTCCTCCTGGTCAGTCTCAAGCGGCGGCCGGCCTCCTCCTCCAGTCCCCTTGAGCGGCGGCCGCCTCCATGCCCCCCGCGCCGGCGGTCGCCCTCCTTCTGGCCGGTGGTCGGCCACTAGGCCTCGAGCGGCGGTCCCCTTCCTTCTCCCTCCCTCTCGGCATTTGTGGGCCTCAGGCTAGCCCGGTCTGTTGGCCGCAGCGTGCTTTTCGGACCAGTCCGGCATGAAAATCAGCCTGACAGGCCGTGCCTGGGCCGTTTGCTAGGCACGGCACTGCCCGGCGCGCCAGGCCTGTTGTGCCATGCGGGGCCAGGGTGCCGTTTGCTCATCTTTAATTCCGGCAGTCTTTATTTATTCTGAGATAGAAAGACCCACTAGTACATTTGTATTAGATGCTTTTGGTTCCACGTTTAGTTCAAAAACCTACTAATAATGTATGTATATTACCACTCCAGATGCATTAGCACTTGTTTAATTATTTGCCATCAGTCTCAGCATCTAGGTACAAATAAATTATATTTTATTCCACACTCTCAACACCACAAGACCGTACAACAAGATGGAGATCATCAGATTATTGGATTACTGAAAAGCAACACGCACACCACTGAAACAGTCAAACTTTTGGCTGGAAAATTCTAAATAAAGACAAACATGCCGCCTTGATTCGATTCCGACAGGCGCGGCTTTTGTTATCATTTAAACAAGACCATCATCATGCTCGTTTCAAAAAAAGAAAAGAAAAAACCATCACGCACGCACGCAAACACAACAACTTATCTGGTTATGGTAATGCTGGCCTGGAGAGAGCTGCTGATCTGGCCCTTGCCCCTTATTGCCCGTGGATTCTGTCTTCGTCGTCGTCGTCGTGTCCACATGCCAGAAGGCGTCGCCTTCTTCGCCGATGCCTTTCCTGTCGGAGGGGAAGATGACGAACAGGAAGATGTAAGCACAAGCAATAGGAAGGGTAGAAGAACAAGAGGAATCGAGGAGAACAGAGGATAGTAGATCGGAGGAGTAGCTTGAACTTAGAACAGAGGAGTGATTACAGAGGAGAATACAAGTTTGTTCTTAATTGATAATCTCTCTCATCCTCCCCTTCGGCTACTTATCCTAATCGCGTACGCAACCAGCTCTTTTTTTTTGCAGAATTAAATGAAGATAATTTTTATATGAAAATTATAGATCTCGACGAGATCTACAACTTTTTGTTTTGAGTTTTTCCATTTAAAGTCGTTAAGATGCTCAAAAAAATTAATGACATATTGGGTATTTTCGACTTTTCACACCAGTAGTTTGACGACGTTAGAGCCTAAACTGACGGCAGTGGCATGGAGGGCACAAAAAAGTTGGAGCAGTGGCGCTGAAGACCGCTGAACTTTTCCAGGAGCATACAGGGTATTGCGATCTTTTTTAATGGCACATAAGGAATTCCCCCTGCAGTAGCTTCACACCCACTCCGGGCCTTGAATGTGTGGGTTGGGCCTTCTTGCACGAGTGCCACGTCGAGGCCCGTCTTCCTGGGCAACGCCGTGATCACCACTTGGGCCGGCGTGACTTGTGAAGTAGAAGTAGCGCTGTTGACAGAAGTTGGCGAGGAACGCAACCGCCAGCGGCAGGAGGGCTAGGAACTCCCTCCACTGGGTGGACTCCTCCGGGACCAGGCAGCCCTGCACACCGGCGTCGCCGAAGGTGACGGACACGAACACGGCGGCGCTAACGACGGTATGAAGGAAGTCACACACCCTGATCCTCTTCATGTTGGCCAGCTGCTCCCACTTGCGTCTCTTCTCACTACGCCAGATTTGCACATCACTGCCGGATTTGTGAGAACCGATAGTGATGTACCTTCACTGCCGGTTATGAGCTTTAAAATGAAAAATAATTAGGGCTAGGCTAAAACCGACAGTGAAGGACCACATCACTGCCGGTTTAGGGTTTGAACCAGCAGTGTTTTGACGCCCACTCATCACTGCCGGTTTAAACCAAGAGCCGACAGTGATTGTGCTCTATTACTATCGGCTCTAGCCAAGAACCGATGGTGATAAGCCTATAACACAAAAGGCTGCAGCCGTTCTCTCCTTCCTCCTCTCTTCCATCCCGAGAATAGAGGCACGTTTGGACCCTTCCCTTCATTGTTGCGGCTGCTCTTCACCATGAAGTTAATGCTTGGATTTTAAAGAATGGCTTGATCTTTTTGCTTTAAGGTTAGTAACAAACATCCACTCCCTTGATTTTGTTGCTTAATTAGCTTCGTTTTGATGGCTACATTGCTTGATTCCCATTCTAGTTCTTTCTTCATTCTAGAGAGCACTTTTCTAATTGAATATTTATGCAAGGCTCAAATTATGGTGAATCCATTATCCAAACGGTTGGTGTCTATGAACACATTTAAATTTCTAGCTAATTATTCCATGGTGGTAAGATCATCATTGTTAGTATGTGATGCTATAATTAGTTCTTAGAAGTAGAGTAGAATAGATGTTCTTCATTATTACGCAATAATTGTTTTTACTACGATTTTCAATTTACAAGGCCGGGGCTACCAATTTCAATTTTCCAATAATTAGTGTACAATAATATTTTTCAAAAATGGTACTTTTGAACTACAATTGTTGTTCATGAAGCTCGATTTCTTATTAATTCTTTGTAATTACTGTCTCAGTATTTTTTGTGTAGAGATGGATCGAGAGTGGATGCATCTATCCTAGACGGACAAGCGGTACATGTATGGCGTCAGCCAGTTTATCACCGATGCCAAAGCCCATGCTAGGAATGAGAACCCTGTCTTCTGCCCATGCAAAGATTACAAGAATCATAGAAACTTTCGTCAAATTGAGTCTATACGATCGCACTTGATCACCAGGGGGTTCATGCCAAACTATACGATATGTACTATGCATGGTGAGGTTGGTGTGAATGTTCTGTAGGAAAACGATGATGATGTGGACATGCCTGACGTAGCCATCCACGATGCTGATGAGGAACCCAGTGTCAATACGGAACCTATGGCCACAGTTGATAATGTGTTTAGGGACACGCTAGCTGACGACACCGAGGATAACGATGGCATTTCTCAGCTGCTACGTAATGTAGAGACTGGATGTCTTAGTAAAAGATAGCTGAGAAAGCTAGAGAAAATGAGACAAGATGGCAAAACACCATTGTATAGGAATTGTCTAATGAGCAAACTGGAAGCCGACATCATGCTGTTAGAGTTCAAATCGATAAACGGATTGAGCGATAAAGGCTTCGATCAGTTGTTAGGTATAATAAGGAAAATACTCCCAGAAAAAAACGAGTTGAAAGAAAAGACATACTTTGCCAAGCAAATGATTTGCCCCATCGGCCTCGAGGTTGAAAAAAGCCACGCGTGTTCCAATGATAGCATATTGTACCGTGGAGAAAAATACAAAGACTTCGACAAGTGCCCCAAGTGTGAAGCTCCACGGTACAAGGAAGGGCTGTCAGATGAGGGTACCAAGACCAGAGGAGGTCCTGTAATGGTCATTTGGTATTTCCCTATAGCTCCCTGGGTGCATAGGTTGTTTGCATATGCAAAGTCAGCCAAGTTGTTGCGCTGGCATGGCGAAGAGCATAAGAAAGATACAATGATGAGGCACCCCGCCGATTGACATGACTGGAGGACTATCAATACTATGTTCTATAAGGACATTGGTGGAGAGGTAAGGCACCTTTGGTTTGCTTTGAGCATAGATGGGATAAATCCTTTCGACCAGGTCAGAAGCAATCATAGCACCTGGCCAGTGATGCTCTGTATATACAACCTTCCACCTTGGGTCTGTATGAGGCGGTCGTACATCCAGATGCCACTACTGATCCAAGGGCAAAGACAACCTAGGAATGACATCGATGCATTTCTAGAACCAGTGATCGATGAACTTGTGGAGATGTTTAAAAAGGGTGTGCCGGATGTTTGGGACGAGTACAAAAAGGAACATATCACGATCAAGGGAGTACTTATCGCTACAATCACCGACCTGCCAAGTCGAGGTTCGTTGTCCGGAGAGAAGACAAAAGGCTATACTGGATGTGTCGAGTGCTTGGACGACACCGATGCGGTAAATCTACCAAATAACTCAAAGATAGTTTATATGGGACACCGTAGGTTTCTACCTAAGGATCACCCTTACCGTAGGAATAGAAAAGATTTCAATGGTACTATTGAGAAACGCTTAGCTCCAAAATATCGAGACGGGCCTGCGATGCTTCGAGAACTCAACAAACTGGAGGTTGTCCTTGGGAAGGGGGACAATGCAGTAGTAGCGCCTGATGGGAGTGTTTGGAAGAAAAAAATAGGTTTTCTAGAAAGTAACTTACTGGCCATTTCTGAGTGTACGCCACTGTCTTGATCCCATGCACATCACTAAAAATGTGTGCGCTAACACTCTTAACACCTTGATGGACACCGGGGGAACATCGAAGGATTCACTAGCCACACACCTGGACATGCAACACTTGGGAATCAGAAAGGAGCTGCATCCCGTGGAGCTAGAAAATAGCCAGTTCGAACTTCTGGTTGCGTCATGGACATTAAAGAAGGAAGAAAAGCATGCGCTTATTTCTTTCTTCAATGAACTCAAAGTCCCGACGGGCTACTGTGCGAACCCGAAGAGGCTAGTGAACATGAGAGAACACAAGTTTAACTATGGCCCTATGAAAGCCCATGACTGTCATGTCATTATGACTCAGCTGCTCCCTATTGCCCTGCATGGTATCCTCCCCCCAAAGGTCCGCGCCCCAATCATAAAGCTTTGCTCGTTCTTCAACGCGATCTCAAAAAAGGTCATTGATGTGTCCACGCTAGAGCAACTGTAGCGGGACATAGCCGAAACTCTCGTTAGGCTTGAGATGCATCTCCCGCTGACTTACTTTGATATCTTATTGCATCTGCTCATTCATCTTGTTGACCAAATTAGAGCCCTTGGCCTAATATACCTGCATCAGATGTTCCCTTTCGAAAGATTGATGAAAGTTTTCAGGAGGTATGTTAGGAATAGATTCAGGCCAGAAGGGGGCATGGTTGAAGGATGGTCAACGGAGGAGGCCATTGAGTTATGCACATGTTATCTTGACATCAAAAGGGTCGGAGTTCAAGAATCTCATCACGAGGGAAGACTACGTGGCAAAGGAACGATTGGGGAGAAATCTATTACAGTAGACGACCCTGTTTCTTTTAGACAGGCACAGTTCGCTGTTCTCCAGCAAGCCGAGGGTGTGATGCCATACATTGATGAGCACAGGCAATCACTGCAACCTCTGTATTCGAGCATGTCACAGGCTTGGCTGGATAAAAGACATAAGGAGGAATTTGTCAACTGGTTGCGACGTCGCTTGCTTGGAATAAAGTTGGGTAATCAACTGGATGCCTTAGCCAAGGGACCTTCGAGTACATATCTTAAGTACCAAGGGTATGAGATCAATGGATTCACATTTTACACAAAAAAGCAAGATGGAAAGAGCACATACCAAAATTGTGGTGTTCGTTTTGATACTCACGATGAAAATGGCAACATGTAGGCGACATACTATGGTTTCATAGAGGAGATACAGGAGCTAGCCTATGGTCCATTGAAGGCAGCTCTTTTTCGCTACCAGTGGGTCCGGCTCGAGGAAATCAACACTAACAGTGAAGGGTTCACTACCGTTGATCTCACTAAGACCACATACAGAGACGACCCCTTCGTCCTTGCAAGAGATGTCATGCAAGTCTTCTATGCAAGGGACAACAAGACAAAAGGAAGGCTAAAAGTAGTCCTAGAAGGAAAAAGAAAGATTGTCAGTGTCGATGGAGTGATGGACAAAGAAGACTACACGGGCTATTAGGAAATGCCTCCATTCGGGGTGAACGTATCCCTACCTATCCTTCAAGAAGGTGACGAACCTGCTTATGTACGGCTTGATCACAATGAGGCCCTCATTGTTGAAGCATGTAAAGATAGTTAGATTATTGTTAACTATGTAATCATTATGCACATAACCGTGAAGGATGTTTGATCCTGATGAAACTCTAATCTCCTCTCTCCTCCTCGTTAATACTCTGCCAACTCAACAAATATGCTGAGGTATCATAGCAATTAATGAGAATAAAAGTTATTTAAAACTACCATTGAGACTGACCTTATTACTATTCAAACACTCGATTAGACACTAGACGTAACATTTCTAAACTTTACTCTTTGAATTTAAACACCAGCTAAATATAAATATAAATATATATGTCTAGACTTCCGATAGAAGGACATTGGGGTGGCCATTCTTTTCTGAGCTACTACTAGTAGTGAGGGATCCACAGCTCCTCGGCGCCATTGGTCCCCAACTAGTTTGTAGTCCCTGCTCGCAATACTCGAAGGAGCCCAACCCACAGTCGGCATTGAGCAAAGGTGTAGTAGCTCCATTCCTCCTCCAACCTTCATTGACCATTGATGTATGTGCTCCTAGAGATGTGAATGGGAATGCCTGTGGCTTGTGTGTTGACTGTTGAGTGATCCATTTACTTGATGCGTGTATTGTTCCAGTCTCCAGATCAGGCCGAGATGAAGAGGAATGCTAAGAAGGCCACAGAGAAAGAAGGTCCATAGAGAAAATTCATTTAATACATTATAAAATAGAACAAAAAAATTTGGGCCACCTGGGACTCAAACACGGGTCTCGGGGGCTAAGTTAAGGGGTCTTAACCGTTGTGCCAGTAAGAGGAGTTCAAAAGAAATCTAAAAGTTACCCTACTTAACACCTAACTGCTACACACATCATTGCTGGTTTGGGGAATGGCCCGGCAGTGATGTAACCCATCACTGTCGGTTTACAATCAAAACCGACAGTGATGAGCTATTTCTGAAGTAAATTAATAATTTATTAAATAGAACAAAAAATTTTGCCGCCTAGGACTCGAACACGGGTCTCGGGGGCTAAGTTGAGGGGTCTTAACCATTGCGCCAGTAGGAGTTCGAAACAAAACAAAAAGTTATCCTACTTAACACCTAACTTAACACCTAACTGCTACACCACATCACTGCCGGTTTGGGGAATGAACCGACAGTGATGTGCCCCATTACTGTCGGTTTACAAGCAAAACTGGTAGTGATGTACCCCATTCACTATTGGTTTACAAGCAAAACCGACAGTGATGTACCCCATTCACTATCGCTTTTTAAACTAAAACTGACAGTGATGTTTAGATGCTCCTCATATGCCAACAATGCTCCCACTGACCACAACAGTTAGAACACTGCTCCCACCTACCTCGACAACATTAGTTCAGAAAAAAAAATGTACCACAACTGCTAGCCCCTATAAAATGGCCCTCGGCAAGGAGCTAGCCTCTCCATGCATGTTGGTTTCAGCCAGGCCTTATCAGCCATGATACAATGTTTTCCTCTCACAACAAACCACAAATATCGTTATGCGTCATAGTACACCAAAATGGTGCACACAAGAGGTACTAGAAGAATGCTACTGAAGATAGAGCAACGCCGAAGATTAGAGATGCCACGAGGTTCACAGAGCCATCCACTGCGGTGTGCATCTAGAAAAAGGCCATGTATAGATAAGGCGGATTCATCGATGCCACCTTGTCATCTCCATCCGGTATAGCTCGCAGACCACCTCGGTGCTGCTGTTTGCCCCTAGTTGGTGCTAGAAGAATGCTACTGAGGTGGTTACATTATAATGTGTTTATGCACATTGATTATAATATTGACCTGTACGCAAATAGGTCTTTGTTATCGTATATGGAATTTTAGTGTAAGGTCTTTGTTATCGTATATGTAATTTATTTCTAATATTTTTGTTATTTTTTGATGTATTTCATTACTATCTAAATAAATATATCATTGTTGTTAAAACTTTCCGACTATACTATCTAAATAAATATATCCTTTACATATATGCACCTTCACTGTCGGTTCTACTTACAAACCGGTAGTGATATTAACTTTCACTATCGGTTCTACTTAAAAACTGGCAGTGATGTCCATGTTCCCCTTTATAAAACAAACCGCTGGCCACATACATCGATCCCACCCACCCACGAACTCTCACAGTCTCATTTCTCACGTTTCACTCTCACTTCTCAAGAAATCCACTCTCTCTACGTGATTTGGTCATGGCTCCTGCATTTTTCAATGGTATTGATATGTTGTCTTCTCTAATATTCTATCTATATTCATTTGATCTATATTTATATTCATGTTTCTTTGCATTCTACATTTATATATTCTTATTCCTTGCATTTGATCCATATTTAATTATGTTGCCACATTTTACTTGGAAGAATTTTTTGTGCATATATTTTTTGGCATCTTATCGATCAGGTGGTATGAACAATTGACCTCTCCCACCACAAGAACTAGATTTCCACCCTGGCGATGAGCCATTCGCTCCTAATGTGGTTATTCCACGGTTCCCTTTTCCAACTATTGTATGAATTATTTTCCAAAATCTTTTGTTTTTTGATGCTAACAAATAAGTGTAATTAGTTGAATATCATTGTTGCATACATATATGTCGTAGACTATATCCCCAATAGATTGGCTGCGAATAACACTTAGCTAGTTCTTTATCTCGGACATCGTCGAGAACACGACATCTAATGCAAGTGGTCGGCTATGGACGTGTGAACTCAGTTTTTCCATCTCTTTAAGGGCTGCAAATCATCGGAACCATATCCATGAGACGGGAAGACAGAGCCCAGACGTGATAAGCACCTAATTTAGTGTTGTGCGCATCTGTTTAGAGGTATTTTGATGTGTTTGCTATGATGTGCCTGATTTCTCGCACTTCAAGGCACTTGCTTTGAATGCTGGTGATATCCCCATCCCGCAAGCAACCGAATGGTTTGCGAGCTACAACCATGTGGATGTGGTAAAATGGTCACTTATACCTGAGTCATGGTTATTTGTTGTTTATTATTGTAATAACATTCTCTAATTTTTTTTTCTTTTTCTCCGCATGCAGATTGCGCTCTAGGACCTTACCTATGCTGCATGTGGCTTGTGGGCCATTCTAGACCAAGCTACGGAGCAACTCGGGTATGATTAGGACTTCTACAATGGTAACCTCGGCCAGCTCACTATAGAAGGACGTCAGTACTGCATAAGGATTACTAACAGGGGTAGTGGTCGTTTAGTAGGTTACATCTATGGTCGACCATTCTTTTGATATTGTGAGGCACGAGAGAGTGCACTCATTCGGGCATTGGACTTCATCGATACAAGCGGATACATAATCCGTGACATCAATTACCATATATGGCTACAGAGGCATGTTAGTGTGTGTGGCCCGATCGAACCCGACAGTGATTCTGATAGTAATTAATGTTTATTAGGTTGTTTTGAAAGTCGTAGTTTAATTGGATTCTAATTTTAATTTGTACGGCTTTGTGTGTTTAATTATTGTCATGCATGTAATTCGTGTAATATTTGTTGGGCAACTAGAAATATACATTCTGATGTCGTATTCATCTCAAACATTTTCTTAGGCTTCCACGTGCCACGTGTGAAGGAAACACCTAGTTTAGGATTTTCCGGAGATGGTTTTCTACTTTCTGAAGTTTAATTGAATTTCCATGCGACGACACCGTTTAATTATCAGTTGAACTGAGTCTACCCACGAAAAGATCTAGAATAGTGCTAAACTTTTACATAGGCTCTAATGTGCCCTAGGGATAAGAATTTTATGGAGGTGGATGACAAAATCTATTGGGTCCAAGATGAAATTCACCCTCTTTTGTCTCATTCGGCACAGAGAAAAATATAATAGATAAAAAACTGATCAGAAAAACCTTAGATCCTGTGTGGGGTCTTAATTTCAGGGTACATGCTTGCCAAAAAAATTTCAAGCCATTTCGATATAGGCGGAGTATACATGCTTCACAGAGGTACATGTGCCTTTTCATCGAACCATGACTATACACATAAGTTATCAAGGTTTCTGTTGTTCATAGGTATTACGGTGTCGTATTGGTCTTAAACTTTTTCTTAGGCTTGCACGTGCCATGTGTGAAGGAAACACCAAGTTTGAGATTTTCCGAAGATGGTTTGCTACTTTCTGAGGTTTAATTGAATTTTCGCGTGACGAGACCGTTTAATTATAGGTTGAACTGAGTCAACCCACGAAAAGATCCGAAATGGTGTCAAACTTTTACACATGCTCTAATGTGCCCTAGGAATAAGAATTTTGTGGAGGTGGATGACAAAATCTATTGGGTCCAAGATGAAATTCATCCTCTTTTGTCTCATTCGGCACAGAGAAAAATATAATAAATAAAAAACTAATCAAAAAAACCTCAGATCCTGTGTGGGGTCTTAATTTGGGTGTACATGCTTGCCAAAAAAATTTCAAGCCATTTCGACATAGGCGGGATATACATGCTTCACAGAGGTACATATGCCATTTCATCGAACCATGACTATACACATAGGTTATCAAGGTTTCTGTGGTTCATAGGCATTTCGGTGTCGAATTAGTCTCAAACTTTTTCTTAGGCTTGCACATGTCACGTGTGAAGGAAACACCAAGTTTAGGATTTTTCGAAGATGGTTTGCTACTTTCTGAGGTTTAATTGAATTTCCACGCGATGAAACCGTTTAATTATAGGTTGAACTAAGTCTACCCATAAAAAGATCTAGAATGGTGCCAAACTTTTACACAGACTCTAATGTGCCCTAGGGATAAGAATTTTGTGGAGGTGGATGACAAAATCTATTGGGTCCAAGATAAAATTCATCCTCTTTTGTCTCATTCAGCATAGAGAAAAATATAATAAATAAAAAAACTGATCAAAAAAACCTCAGATCCTGTGTGAGGTCTTAATTTGGGTGTACATACTTGCCAAAAAAATTTAAAGCCATTTTGATATAGGCGGAGTATACATGCTTCACAGAGGTACATGTGCCCTTTCATCGAACTATGACTATACAAATAGGTTATCAAGGTTTCTGTGGTTCATACGTATTTCGGTGTTGTATTGGTCTCAAACTTTTTCTTAGTCTTGCACGTGCCACGTGTGAAGAAAACACCAAGTTTGGGATTTTTCAGAGATGGTTTGCTACTTTATGAGGTTTAATTGAATTTTCGCACGATGAGACCGTTTAATTATAGGTTGAACTGAGTCTACCCACAAAAAGATTCAGAATGGTGCTCAACTTTTACACAGACTCTAATGTGACCTAGGGATAAGAATTTTGTGGAGGTGGATGAAAAATCTATTGGGTCCAAGATGAAATTCACCCTCTTTTGTCTCATTCAACACACAGAAAAATATAATAAATAAAAAAACTAATCAGAAAAACCTAAGATCCTGTGTGGGGTCTTAATTTGGGTGTACAAGCTTGCCAAAAAAATTTCAAGCCATTTCGATATAGGAATACATATGCTTCTATTTATTCAGTATATAAAAGAATTTTTTTAATATATATAAACATCACCGTCGGTTTTTAGAAACCAGCATTGATGAGAATAAACCAACAGTGATACTGGTTATCACTGTCGGTTTATTTTAACAACCGGCAGTGATATTTAAAAAATTAAAAATATTATGCCAGCCCTCGGGTTCGAGCTCAGGTCTCGGGCTGTAGAGTTCAGAGACTTAACCGTTGCGTTAGTATATGATGTGTGCTTAGGGTTATTTACTTTTTCCTTTTGACCTTGAGGTCGCTTAATAAATTATAAAATAGAACAAAAAAATTGGGTCGCCTGGGACTCGAACACGGGTCTCGGGGGCTAAGTTGAGGGGTGTTAACCACTGCGTCAGTATGAGGAGTTAGAAACAAAACAAAAAGTTATGCTACTTAACACCTAAGTTAACACCTAACTGCTACACAACATCACTGTCGGTTTGGGGAATGACCCGGCAGTGATGCACCCCATCACTGTCGGTTTACTATCAAAACCGGTAGTGATGAGCTATTTTTTAAAGTTAATTAATAATTTATAAAATAGAACAAAAAAATTTGGGTCGCCTGGGACTCGAACACGGGTCACGGGGGCTAAGTTGAGGGGTCTTAACCATTGTGCCAGTAGGAGGAGCTCAAAACAAAACGAAAAGTTATCCTACTTAAGACCTAACTTAACACCTTACTGCTACACCACATCACTGTCGGTTTGGGGAATGACCCGACAGTGATGTACCCCATCACTATCGGTTTACAATCAAAACTGGCAGTGATGAGCTACTGGTATAAAAGAGGCGTGGGTTAAAATTATCCAAACTCATTTCAACCCCGCGCCATCCCCTCCCCCCGCGCCGCCGGAGCACCACCCCACGCCGTCCACCGCCCTAAGCCGGAGCACCGCGCCGTCTATGCCCTCATTCCTCATCCACGATGCTGGCCGTGCCCCTCCTCCTCCATGCCTACACTCCCACCGCCGAGGCCTTCAAGAATGCGTGGATAGCTACTATTCCCTACCCCCGCGGTGAGTGCGTGGCTCACTGCCCGCTATGTGTCAGATGAAATGTCCCACGGTGTCCCACAGCTGCTTACTTGAATCAGTAGAGGCTTTTCATTTACCAAGTACTACAACTTATTGTTTGATATGATAATTTACTTGCCATAATTTATGTTATTGCTACTTTATTTCAATGCTAGCATATAGTTTGATCAAGAATGTCTAGTCTATAGTGCCACCGATGCTTAATGTTTTTGGATGTGAGGATGGAGTATATATATTTTATACCTATAGAACTAATATATGTACATCTGGTTAAATAATATCTGCTATACTCCAGTTTTTAAAATGCAACAGCCCCCTACACCCATCATTGCTAAAGAGCCTCTTGTCTAACTTGCTTAGGAGCATGGTACAACCATCTGAGTTTGTCAATCAAGCAATGTAACATGCATATAACTATCATGTCCCATTGTTTCTGTACAAAGCACTACTAAGCATTTGAGGGATACAGTTGCAAAGCCAGCTAATAGAGAAGTAGCTTATTTCTAAGCCACATCAATTGAGGGCCTAGGCCTTCAATGCTAACCGGTCTTTCCATGGAACCACCCTCTTACCTTCACTTGCAAGAGAGTTTCATGTATCCCTACAAACTAATAATTTGACATCAGTTGTCATCATATCACTTTCCTTGTACAGATTATATTAATTCATGAACTCCATCACTTTAGTATCAAATTCGACTTCTAGCAATAGAGATCATATTTACGCCCTTTTCCTTCCATTGTCAAGAAACGTTGAACCACGGACTCATTGGTCACTTTCTTCATTTCTTCTTTCTCTAGATAGCAAATAAGTCTATGACTCAAGTGCTGATCGCCCATGTGATTAGACAAAGTTGTTTTGACAATCTTCATTCCCGAAAAGCATCTCTCAACTGTTGTAGTAGCGACAAGCAATACTAGCAAAGCAATGCACATAATAAGTTGTTTTACTTTCTCTCATGATCAATGATTGCAAAGTGAGTATTTTATGTGCATTATGTGATTTAGTAAAATAGACTTTGCAGTCCTGCAAAATTTTCATTTGAAATGTCACCTGGATTGCTTGGAGGATGAGTAACATTAAATAGATTTAGTTTGGCCATATAACTTAAATAATAACTCTTCCTCGGTGAGTTACCATTACCACTTACCACATGCCTAATTTACTTAAATGTATATGCAACCATGGCATGGTATGTAGTGCATGTTGGTCACATGCCTAGGATTTATCAAACCTGGGAAGATTGCTATGCTCAAGTCAATCGCTACCCTAATAATTTACACAAAAAGTACAACATAGAAGCTGAAGCTTTGAGGGCCTACTACAGTCATCCGGCCTACCTTGCAAACCATGGGCAACCGGCCTACTATGGTCTAATGAATGCAAACCATGGCCATCCGCTGGCACTAGAGATTGAAGAGAAGCCACCCGCCAGAGATGTGAAGATTAGGAATGTACGCCACATAGAGGATGAAAGCTTTAGCTCCACAAATCAACCCATGAGCGAACTCATCCAGAGGATCTCCCAGGTAACTAAGGAGGTGAGGCAAGGGACTCACACTTCTAATAGGGAGAAAGACGTGCTCACCCAAGTACTCGGAACTAAGAAGCACCCTGGTCGCACTAGAGGAACTAGTGTTGTTCCTTAGAAACTAGCATTCCCCCAAGAATCTAACACTTACCGGAGCCGCTCGAGGGGTAGAGCGGATCAGGAGGTAGAGTATTTGAGGCGACTAAAAGAGATGGAAGAAAGAATGGACGCACGGATTGAGGCGACTGTTGAAGCATGAGTCCAACAAATTTTGCTATCCAAGGAGTCAGGAGTACCACAAAACCCTACTCCTGCTGCCTTTAGCCCACAGTTTAGGGGTCGCAGCAGCTGCGGATCGACCCTGCTCGATGAAGAAGATGTGAATGTGCCTCATCCGGTGGACGTCATCACTAAACCCATCAATGTCAAGTTGTACATCCATCAAGAATGGACAAAGGACAAGGTGGCACTTGGCCAGGCCAGGCCTATGGGAGATGGGACCATTAATGGCCATCCAATTCCATAGGGGTATGCTCATGTCACTATTGATAGAATACTTGATAAGAAGTATAACAAGATACACATTGAGTACCCCGTAGCAGAAGACAGACCGAAACTTGGTCATAATAAGGGCTCTCAAGTGGCCTGGCGTAAGTGCTTCATTAAGCTTGACCACCAATTGTCCTCTGATGATGAGGACGATTACGAGTCTTCGCCCACCCACGATGATCACTCACCATCTCCCAATAGAGATCACTCCCCTCCTCATCCCTTGCCATCATCCTAGAGAAGACAGAGGTCTCCTTCTATTCCTCCTCGTCCGACTCCATCTTCATCAGCCTCGAGAAAAGAGACTCCTCCTCCTCCTCCACCTTCATCAGCCCCAGGAAAATAAAATTCTCATCATCATCATCCTCCTCCTCCACCTTAGCCCAAAACAAGATCAAGGACATCCTCACAGTCGTAGAAAAGGTCCTTGGATTCGGTCGCTAATGCTCCCAAAGTGGACCAACAAAAAAGAAAAAGGTCGTTCAGTGGCAGCGTTACAAACTTGATGGAAGGAAAATTTACAGCACACATCTCAAAGGAAGATTGTATTAGTTTCTTCAATCTCTGTGCCTCACTGCCTCCGTTTTTGTTGAAGTTCGAATTCGAAAGGCAAACACAAAATCAGTATGCTACAACAAGAGCTGATGAAATACACAATGAAGATTTAAGGAAGGTACAGAAGTTCATCGAAGACAACCCCGAATTAACCATGGAAGAGCCCATGACCATCTATTATGATGTACAAGGGATGGCAACACTGGCAATGAAGTATGAAAGGGGCAATCTTTTGGTTCCCGATGACGAGTATAAAAATTTGACAACATATATGCGCCAGTTGCATGAATATTACATGGCTCAAACCACAGAGACATAGGACTTTGGTTTTGAGGTTATTATCCATTCACCACATGTTTTTAATTATCCTGAAGAAGAGAAATTCAATGTCGAGTGGGAGTGCTTGTTCCAGCTATACCAAAAACGCTCTCTCGATACACAAATATTGACGCTGTGGACTATGTAAGTACCCTACACGCACGATATTATAATTAACTACTCTCTTGGGACACAAATTGCTAACTTTTGAGCACTTCCCATGATTTTATGTAGGTGTATAGCAAAATTTTACATTCTAAAAAGCAAATGGGATAACATAGGCTTCTTAGACCCCTTGCGAGTCAATGAGAAGACATGTCTAGGCCTCCATGGATGTGACGTGGAAGACCTAAAACAGAGATTGATTGTTGTTTTCAATGAATTCAAGATGAAGAACAAAACTCACATACTTCTAGCCTACAACTACGAGTATGTGTTCTCGGCTTTTAATTTTATGCTTCTTTTTTGTTAAGATTATTCAATAATTAGGATTCTATGATTGCAGCCACCATTTCGCCTTTATTTGTGTTAATCTTGCCAAAAATCTGATCGAGGTGTGGGACTTGAAAAAAAACATTTCATCATCTAGATGCACTGGTGGCAGTGCTGAATTAGTAAACAATCCTAATAACATATTATTTTCTAATCACACATACCGCTTTCTAACATTTCTCCTTTTAATGTTGCTCAGTGTCCGAAGAAGGCATATCGGTGGGACGTAGGTCCCATTGAAGGTTGTTGAAACGGAGGGTAAGTACCTAAAACAGCCAGCGAGAAACAATGAATGCGAGTTTTATGTAATGTGGGCAATGCTTCGCTACATCGGTGAGAAATCGAAAGAAGCCGATAAGTTGGTGTGCATAATCCCCATTTCATTTATGTCTGTTAATTATTCAACAAAATGATTTACTGATTCCTCTTTGCATATCATCTTTTTTGAACGACAGCGCAAGAAATATAACCACGAAAGGCTGTTAGACATGGAGATCATCGCGCTGCAATCGGAGTTGACAAAATTCATCTTAGCCAGGGTATTGGAAAATGATGGAGTCTTTTCCATTACACAATCTGTGAAGTTCAAAGACCAATATTGCCTAGAGCAACTCGCCAGATTATTGTAATAGGTCCAAGAAGCAAGCTTTATCTTATCGAATAATTTCTTTTTTATTTTGAGTGATCGAGATCTTGATAAGAACATTTGAACTATAATCGTAACATTTGTAATGTTTAATATTGATGGACCTGCTGTCTACGTAGCGTATATAAAGTGAAACCTGATTCCATGAAAAAATATAAATTAAAATAAATTATAAAATAATAAAATGTGAACGGGTCATCGCTGCCGGTTAGCAACAAACCAATAGTGTTGTCGTAACCATCACTGTCGGTTAGCAATAAACCGGCATTGTTATCGTAACCATCACTGCTGGTTAGCAACAAACCAACAGTGTAGGGTTTCTCAACACTATCGGCTTGAGCCATGATCCGACAGTGATGGTTATGACAAACACTGCCGGTTTGAGCCATGAACCGACAGTATAGTCTTGCTCAACACTGCTGGCTTGAGCCAAGAACAGACACTCTTGAAGCAACCTTCACTGTCGGTTGGGACTACAAACCAGCAGTGTTATTTAACTAGACACTATCGGGTGGACCCAGGAACCGACACTGTTGCCTGTAGATCAGTGTCGGTTTTTAAGAACCGACAATGATGTCAACCCCCCATCACTGCCGGTATGCCACTGTCGGTTCAAAATCTAGTAGTGAAAGGGGTTTTTGAATCGACAGTGATGTCCAGATCTGGGGTAGTGTCTCCATCTTGTCGTAGTTCTCCTCTGACAGTCGTAGGTCCTTGAGGGCATGGTTGAAGAGCCAGAGGCCCTTGAAGGTGGCTAGCCCATAGTAGGTGTGGTGGTCCAGGTCGGTGACGCTGTCGGTGAAGCTGAGCGCCGCGCACATGAGGGCGAGGAAGCCAATGAGCCCTCCGGAAGGTGAAGGCAAAGTGGAGGCGGTGGCCGACGCCATTGTCTAGATCGCCAACGTGGTGCTGGTCGGTAGGAGCTTCGATAGGGTCGCCGCCGCCCCTAGCAGAGTCTTGGCCTTATGCTCCTCTAACTCTTTCTTCTTTCCACCGGGCGTGCTGGCCTCTTCCTTGTTTGCATCCTCGTCCACCGGCGCTATTGTGGATCCGCCATGCCCATCCACGCTCCAAGCGCCGTCATCGCCGATGCCCTTCCTGGTGGTGGGGAAGACGATGAATAGGAAACTAGCGAGGAACCCAACCGCTAGGGGCAGGTGGTTGAAGAAATCCTTCCATGGTTGTGACTCCTTCTTGAGCAGGCACCCCTACATGACGGCGTCGTAGAAGGCCAGGGCCAGGAACACCACGGCACTGATGATGGCGTGCAGGTAGTCCTCCCACCTCCACCTTCACTTCCTCAGCTCGGACTTATTGATGACCTTCGACTCCCTAACGAGGTTGCCGCTATTGAAGAGCCTTAGGCTCGTGGAGGTGACCACCCCATAATGGGTGGTGGTGGTGCTGCTGCCGTCCTTACCGATGATAGTGACGCTATGGAGAGCTGTGTGAGGAAGACGATGAGCCAACAGGTGAAGGCGAAGTTGATGTCATGGTCCACGCATGCGCCGCCCCTGGTGAAAGACGGTGCCATCATCTAGAACGCCAGAGTCGTGCTCGTCGGCAGGAGCTTCGACAGACCTGCCGCCGTGCCTAGCGACTTGTCGAAGATTGGCCGCTTCTTCTTGGAGTCGTCATTGGACTGGTGTAAGTATAAATTTCCCCTATAGGGCACATGCTTCGGCGCATGTATAAATGTCCATGCAGCTCGAGGCAAGATGGCATGGTACGAAGCCCGTTTTTAGCCCGACATGAGCACGACCTGCCCCGATGACATGCGGGCCTAGGCTGGCCTGGCCCGAGGGTGCAGGTCGTGCCTGGGCCATTGCTTAGGCCCATGGGCTAGCACGGCACGTCTCGGCCTTCGACGGTCGGCCGACAGCAGCCCGACCTACCCCCTCCCCCTACTGGGCCTCCTCACTCCTTCCTCCCCTCCCCATGGCCCAGTGCGACCAATCGCCCACCATCCCCGCCTCCATCACCCTCGACCCGGCTAACCCTAACACCCCATCACCTCCATGTCCACGTAGCCTGGTGTTGGCTAACCCTAACACCCCTCCCAAGAAGCACAGGCAGCCATGCAGCCGCAGCCCCTCGACCCTTGCTCCCTCCCCGAGTCACTGGCCTCCACTCCTCACCCCTCCCCAAGGCTAGCCTCCACTCCTCCCCCAGCCTTCGAGCCTCCCAGTGCTCTCATCCTTGGCTATCGCTGGAGCTCAAGGTCGGCTGGGTCTTCCCCCTTTGACCCTTCTCCTCCCTCCTCCCTCTCTCCGAATCCATCACCAGCCGTGCCTGAATCCATCGTCCCCTTGGCCGGATCTAGCCTATCGGCACACAGATCTATGAAGCCATGGTGGGAGGCAGCTACGGCAGCGTGGTGGTGTAGTGGCGGGGCTGTGGTGCAGCAGTAGCATGACGGTGGCACGGGAGCAATGTGGGCTACTGAAAGGTCCTTGTGTGGTTTTGATAATTGAGTGACAACCCTAGGTGGACTAATTGTGTTTATATGAGATACACAGGTAATTAGTCCACAAGTACATGTGTGTGAGCAACATATGCCATGAAGGTGAAAATGGTTTGAAGATGTTGCAAAGCTCACACATGTGATGATGAAGGAGCTTATTGCACATGAGACATGACATTGAGTCATGTGATCAAGGTGGAGAAGATCAAGACAAGACTTGGCTTGATGGACCAGTTGCAAGCGTGAAGGGCAAGTCGGAGGCTTTGGAGCGATGGACCACATGGTGGTGAAGCTTGAGCAAGACTTGGTGCTGATGGACGAAGGCAATGGTAAAAAGCAAGTGAAGTTAAGATCGATGAACCAATATGATCACGTGATGATATGAAGTGGATCATATCATTGTTGATCATGTTGGTGCATGTGTTGCATCGACTTTGGAGAAGATAGAATAGAATGCGCAAGGCAAAGGTATAACCTAGGGCATTTCATTTCACTGGTCATAGGTGTGTAGAGAAGTTGATGACCGGGTTTAGGATAGATGGCCATACTATCAAGAGGGGCAAACTTGTTTGCATATCGGTCATCTAGTGCCACTCGAGTGATCTAACTTTGCATCATCGCTAGGATCGAGTGGCGTGGCAAGTTGAGTGACTAATCCTTTGGAAAATATTTGTGAAAAGCTAACACACATACACATGGTGGTGTACACTTGGTGGTGTTGGCACATTTGCAAAGGAGAAGAAGTTAGAGTTGTTGTGAATCAATTTAGAGAAGAGAAAAAGGTTTTTTGGTGTACTCCAAACTATAGGATGGTCCTTGGATTGGAATACTGCTTTGATCCATTGTGATTTGGATCAAGTATGCATGTGGGATGTGTAGCCCTCTGAGTAAGCTTTCCAAAATGTCCAAGATCATCAAAATTGGAGTTCGAAGCTAAGAGTTATAGCCGTTTTAGTGCTGAGAGGTCTGTGACCGGACGCTGGCGCGAAAAAATGACCGGACGCTGGGGTTCAGCGTTCGGTCAGCACCTGCGAGTCCGGTCACAGCGTCCGATCAGTGTTTTTAGCATGTCCAGAAGCGACCAAATGCTGGGAGAGTTCGGTCAGTGATGACCGGACGCGTCTGGTCGCTGAAAAACATCGCTGGAACCTCTCTATAAGTGACCGGACGCTGGGTTTCAGCGTCAGGTTGTTATGACCTGCGCGTCCGGTTAGTATGCGCTTTGCCCAGTGAAGGGGTAACGTCTATTTTAGCCCTTGGGCTATAAAAAGAGTGTGTGGCCGGCCTTGGGCTGGTCGCTGAGCACCCCCACGAATATGTGGCTTGTGTAGGAGTGCTTGGATGCCCTCTAACTCACTTGTGCTTGCAAGAGTGCGAATCGATTGCGAGTGAGTGTGATTCTAGTGCGTTGCATTGTGAGATTGCATCGAGTGGCACTAGGTGATCGAGTTGCAAGCCGGTGGTGCTTGTTACTCTTGGAGGTTGCCACCTCCTAGATGGCTTGGTGGTGGTCTCCGTCGAAGCCCGTAAGAAGCTTATGTAGTGCTCCGGAGAAGAGCTTTGTGAGGGGCATTGTGCTCACCCCACGGGAGCCGCGAAGAGCAACTCTAGTTGAGCGTGTCATTGAGCTACCCTCACTTTTAGGGTAGATTCTTACGGTTCCCAATGTGCGGGCTTGGCGGGTGATGCCAATTAGCCGCCGAACCACCAAGTGAGCGGTCGACACAACGGGGACGTAGTGTGTTGGCAAGCACATGAACCTCGGGAGAAAATCACCGTGTCAATCTTGTTCTTCCCATTGGTTTGCAATCCCCTTACATAAGCTTATGATTACTTTTATATACATTGTGCTTATGTAGTTGCTCTTATAATTAGTTAGCTTGTGTAGCTCACTAGTTATCTTCTTGCTTGTGTAGCATAGAAGTAGCTCCCTTACGTGGCTAATTTGGTTTATGTAACCTTGTTAGTCACTTTGCTTAGTTTGTGTAGCTAAGTATTTGCTCTCTCTAATTTGGCATTGGTTGCCTTGTTATTGAGCATTGTTAGTGAGCTTAGTTGGCTTTGTGCTTTTGCTTACTAGCATGTGTAGGAGCTCCCTCATTGCTTGAAATACTAGTGGATAGGTTTGTGTGACCTTGCTCCTAGAATTGGTTAGGTGAGCTCTAGTTAGCCCGGCACCTTTGTTGCTTAATTAGGATCTTTGCAAGGTGCTAGAGAACATAGATAGAGGGGTGTAGTCTTGGCTAGACTGATAGTTTTAATTCTGCACTTGTTTCGGTTAGCCGACGCGATTAAATTTTAGTAATGACTATTCACCCCCCCTCTAGTCGTCATCTCGACCGTACAAGTGGTATCAGACCTAGGTCTCTCATTTGTGGTCTTCACCAACCCGAGAGGATGGCGGCTTATGGGCTAGATGTTGATTGTCCACATATTTTTAATGGCACACACTTTACACGATGGAAAAATTGGATGATATGCAATTTTAAGTTTATTTGCCCTCAAATGTGGTGGATGGTAGATGTAGGCTTTTCTCATGTGTTGGATGAAGATAATCTAACTCAAGCACAAGAGAAATGCCTAGATCTCGATATCCAAGCTACTAACATCTTGTATAGATCCTTGCATGATAACATCTTTGGAGTGATCATTGACATGAAGACCGCCTATGAGATTTGGAGTTATCTCAATAAGAAGTATGGGACGGTCTCCGATGATGATGATGAGCCCAAGAAGGAGGCGCATGAGTGTGTCGAGCATGATCACAATGTGGTGATTGAGAAAGATTGCTCCACCTCATGGTCAAGTGATGATGATAATGATCATATCACAAGATCACTTGACAAGATTGATGATGATGCCACAAGTGATGCTAATGATGATGCTACTCCATGCACACTTGATGGTGATAATGATGGATCATGCTCGGGGTATGAGAGTGATGTTTCTTCAAGCTCTCCAACTACATCACATTGATTCATGTCACAAGGTGACACTAAGGTATCTAATGTAAATATGATTGATCTTGATTCATATGAGGAGCTTCTAGATAGATATGGTTGCATGATCAAAGCTTTAGAAAAGAGATGACTAAAACCGAGAAATTGAAAAATGAAAACTCTTTTCTAAAGAACACATGTGAACAACAAAAGCATCTACTTTATGTTACTACTTGTTCACATGAGGAGCTAAAATTGGCTCATGAGGAACTTAGTGTTGCTCATGATAACTTAGTACAAGACCATGTGTGAGGAAGACGATGAGCCAACAGGTGAAGGCGAAGTTGATGTCATGGTCCACGCATGCGCCGCCCCTGGTGAAAGACGGTGCCATCATCTAGAACGCCAGAGTCGTGCTCGTCGGCAGGAGCTTCGACAGACCTGCCGCCGTGCCTAGCGACTTGTCGAAGATTGGCCGCTTCTTCTTGGAGTCGTCATTGGACTGGTGTAAGTATAAATTTCCCCTATAGGGCACATGCTTCGGCGCATGTATAAATGTCCATGCAGCTCGAGGCAAGATGGCATGGTACGAAGCCCGTTTTTAGCCCGACATGAGCACGACCTGCCCCGATGACATGCGGGCCTAGGCTGGCCTGGCCCGAGGGTGCAGGTCGTGCCTGGGCCATTGCTTAGGCCCATGGGCTAGCACGGCACGTCTCGGCCTTCGACGGTCGGCCGACAGCAGCCCGACCTACCCCCTCCCCCTACTGGGCCTCCTCACTCCTTCCTCCCCTCCCCATGGCCCAGTGCGACCAATCGCCCACCATCCCCGCCTCCATCACCCTCGACCCGGCTAACCCTAACACCCCATCACCTCCATGTCCACGTAGCCTGGTGTTGGCTAACCCTAACACCCCTCCCAAGAAGCACAGGCAGCCATGCAGCCGCAGCCCCTCGACCCTTGCTCCCTCCCCGAGTCACTGGCCTCCACTCCTCACCCCTCCCCAAGGCTAGCCTCCACTCCTCCCCCAGCCTTCGAGCCTCCCAGTGCTCTCATCCTTGGCTATCGCTGGAGCTCAAGGTCGGCTGGGTCTTCCCCCTTTGACCCTTCTCCTCCCTCCTCCCTCTCTCCGAATCCATCACCAGCCGTGCCTGAATCCATCGTCCCCTTGGCCGGATCTAGCCTATCGGCACACAGATCTATGAAGCCATGGTGGGAGGCAGCTACGGCAGCGTGGTGGTGTAGTGGCGGGGCTGTGGTGCAGCAGTAGCATGACGGTGGCACGGGAGCAATGTGGGCTACTGAAAGGTCCTTGTGTGGTTTTGATAATTGAGTGACAACCCTAGGTGGACTAATTGTGTTTATATGAGATACACAGGTAATTAGTCCACAAGTACATGTGTGTGAGCAACATATGCCATGAAGGTGAAAATGGTTTGAAGATGTTGCAAAGCTCACACATGTGATGATGAAGGAGCTTATTGCACATGAGACATGACATTGAGTCATGTGATCAAGGTGGAGAAGATCAAGACAAGACTTGGCTTGATGGACCAGTTGCAAGCGTGAAGGGCAAGTCGGAGGCTTTGGAGCGATGGACCACATGGTGGTGAAGCTTGAGCAAGACTTGGTGCTGATGGACGAAGGCAATGGTAAAAAGCAAGTGAAGTTAAGATCGATGAACCAATATGATCACGTGATGATATGAAGTGGATCATATCATTGTTGATCATGTTGGTGCATGTGTTGCATCGACTTTGGAGAAGATAGAATAGAATGCGCAAGGCAAAGGTATAACCTAGGGCATTTCATTTCACTGGTCATAGGTGTGTAGAGAAGTTGATGACCGGGTTTAGGATAGATGGCCATACTATCAAGAGGGGCAAACTTGTTTGCATATCGGTCATCTAGTGCCACTCGAGTGATCTAACTTTGCATCATCGCTAGGATCGAGTGGCGTGGCAAGTTGAGTGACTAATCCTTTGGAAAATATTTGTGAAAAGCTAACACACATACACATGGTGGTGTACACTTGGTGGTGTTGGCACATTTGCAAAGGAGAAGAAGTTAGAGTTGTTGTGAATCAATTTAGAGAAGAGAAAAAGGTTTTTTGGTGTACTCCAAACTATAGGATGGTCCTTGGATTGGAATACTGCTTTGATCCATTGTGATTTGGATCAAGTATGCATGTGGGATGTGTAGCCCTCTGAGTAAGCTTTCCAAAATGTCCAAGATCATCAAAATTGGAGTTCGAAGCTAAGAGTTATAGCCGTTTTAGTGCTGAGAGGTCTGTGACCGGACGCTGGCGCGAAAAATGACCGGACGCTGGGGTTCAGCGTTCGGTCAGCACCTGCGAGTCCGGTCACAGCGTCCGATCAGTGTTTTTAGCATGTCCAGAAGCGACCAAATGCTGGGAGAGTTCGGTCAGTGATGACCGGACGCGTCTGGTCGCTGAAAAACATCGCTGGAACCTCTCTATAAGTGACCGGACGCTGGGTTTCAGCGTCAGGTTGTTATGACCTGCGCGTCCGGTTAGTATGCGCTTTGCCCAGTGAAGGGGTAACGTCTATTTTAGCCCTTGGGCTATAAAAAGAGTGTGTGGCCGGCCTTGGGCTGGTCGCTGAGCACCCTCACGACTATGTGGCTTGTGTAGGAGTGCTTGGATGCCCTCTAACTCACTTGTGCTTGCAAGAGTGCGAATCGATTGCGAGTGAGTGTGATTCTAGTGCGTTGCATTGTGAGATTGCATCGAGTGGCACTAGGTGATCGAGTTGCAAGCCGGTGGTGCTTGTTACTCTTGGAGGTTGCCACCTCCTAGATGGCTTGGTGGTGGTCTCCGTCGAAGCCCGTAAGAAGCTATGTAGTGCTCCGGAGAAGAGCTTTGTGAGGGGCATTGTGCTCACCCCACGGGAGCCGCGAAGAGCAACTCTAGTTGAGCGTGTCATTGAGCTACCCTCACTTTTAGGGTAGGATTCTTACGGTTCCCAATGTGCGGGCTTGGCGGGTGATGCCAATTAGCCGCCGAACCACCAAGTGAGCGGTCGACACAACGGGGACGTAGTGTGTTGGCAAGCACATGAACCTCGGAGAGAAAATCACCGTGTCAATCCTTGTTCTTCCCATTGGTTTGCAATCCCCTTACATAAGCTTATGATTACTTTTATATACATTGTGCTTATGTAGTTGCTCTTATAATTAGTTAGCTTGTGTAGCTCACTAGTTATCTTCTTGCTTGTGTAGCATAGAAGTAGCTCCCTTACGTGGCTAATTTGGTTTATGTAACCTTGTTAGTCACTTTGCTTAGTTTGTGTAGCTAAGTATTTGCTCTCTCTAATTTGGCATTGGTTGCCTTGTTATTGAGCATTGTTAGTGAGCTTAGTTGGCTTTGTGCTTTTGCTTACTAGCATGTGTAGGAGCTCCCTCATTGCTTGAAATACTAGTGGATAGGTTTGTGTGACCTTGCTCCTAGAATTGGTTAGGTGAGCTCTAGTTAGCCCGGCACCTTTGTTGCTTAATTAGGATCTTTGCAAGGTGCTAGAGAACATAGATAGAGGGGTGTAGTCTTGGCTAGACTGATAGTTTTAATTCTGCACTTGTTTCGGTTAGCCGACGCGATTAAATTTTAGTAATGACTATTCACCCCCCCTCTAGTCGTCATCTCGACCGTACAAGTGGTATCAGACCTAGGTCTCTCATTTGTGGTCTTCACCAACCCGAGAGGATGGCGGCTTATGGGCTAGATGTTGATTGTCCACATATTTTTAATGGCACACACTTTACACGATGGAAAAATTGGATGATATGCAATTTTAAGTTTATTTGCCCTCAAATGTGGTGGATGGTAGATGTAGGCTTTTCTCATGTGTTGGATGAAGATAATCTAACTCAAGCACAAGAGAAATGCCTAGATCTCGATATCCAAGCTACTAACATCTTGTATAGATCCTTGCATGATAACATCTTTGGAGTGATCATTGACATGAAGACCGCCTATGAGATTTGGAGTTATCTCAATAAGAAGTATGGGACGGTCTCCGATGATGATGATGAGCCCAAGAAGGAGGCGCATGAGTGTGTCGAGCATGATCACAATGTGGTGATTGAGAAAGATTGCTCCACCTCATGGTCAAGTGATGATGATAATGATCATATCACAAGATCACTTGACAAGATTGATGATGATGCCACAAGTGATGCTAATGATGATGCTACTCCATGCACACTTGATGGTGATAATGATGGATCATGCTCGGGGTATGAGAGTGATGTTTCTTCAAGCTCTCCAACTACATCACATTGATTCATGTCACAAGGTGACACTAAGGTATCTAATGTAAATATGATTGATCTTGATTCATATGAGGAGCTTCTAGATAGATATGGTTGCATGATCAAAGCTTTAGAAAAAGAGATGACTAAAACCGAGAAATTGAAAAATGAAAACTCTTTTCTAAAGAACACATGTGAACAACAAAAGCATCTACTTTATGTTACTACTTGTTCACATGAGGAGCTAAAATTGGCTCATGAGGAACTTAGTGTTGCTCATGATAACTTAGTACAAGACCATGCTTTTCTCACTAAGGAGATTTCTAATGGAAAAATTAAAAATAATGAGAGCTCATCATATGGATCAAATGATAAATCACAAATTATTGCTAACCCTTGTGATGTAAGCAAGAAGCATGTATCCACCTCTTGTGATGATTTATTAGATATGTCATATTCTTCACATATAGATGCTTGTTCTACTTTTATGTCTTGTAAAACTAACCTTTTGAAGGAGAACAATAAGCTCAATGAACAAGTGAAAAAATTGAGCACAAGCTAGAGAGGTGCTACAACTCAAAAGTCACCTTTGAGCACATGGTGAAGACTCAAAGAAACTATGGTGACAAGTGTGGCCTTGGCTTCAAGAAGAAGATGACAAAGGGCAAAATAAAGAGAGAAAGAAAGATGAAAAAGATACAACAAAGAAAGCTCTCTCATACCATGTGCTATCGGTGTCATGAAGCCAGACACCTTGCAAATGGTTGCTCTAACATTGAGAAGCTCAAGAAGATAAAAGAAGAAGAGAGGCTCAAGCATGTGAAGTGCTTCAAGTGCCACACTTGGGGTCACCTTACCTCAATGTGCCCAACCAAGCAATGGGTGAAGCAACTAGAAGAGCCTCAACCAAAGCCACAAGTTAAGCAAGAGAAGACACCCCAAGAGCAAATCAAGATCAACCATGAAGATGGTGGTGACTTGATGATGATGAAGAAGAAAACAAGAAGGGGTGGAAAAGCAAGGCATCCAATGCAAACTCAAGATGCTAAGATGATGAGCAAGAATGAAGATGAGACGAAAGATTATGCTCATATCAAGTGCTTCAAGTGTGGAAATACGGGACACTTTGCCTCTAAGTGTCCTACCAAGCTTGAGAAGAAGTCCCAAGCAATCCATGAGAGGCAAGGCAATGAGAAGCACCAGATGAGCAAGGAAAAGAAGGCTCAATCAAAGAGAAAGTGCTACTCATGTCGGGAAAGGGGACACATGGCACATTCATGTCCCCTAGGTAACACTCCTAAGCCTATTTCAATTGATGATGATTCTATACTTAGGAAGGATGATAATTGTACCTCTATAGTTGCTATTGCAAAACATCCCGTTGCTCATACTAAGGCTTTGCCTAAGTATGTCGCTCCTAACTCGAGAGGACCCAAAATTATTTGGGTACCATCAAAAAGTGGATGATTGATTGTAGGTACCATTAGCATTGGAGACTTGATTCAATTGACTTCATATTGATCATCATATGTTGAGTCAAGTTATGAAGCCTAGTGCACATCCAAACCCAATGCCATGATAATTGAGTGAAGTCCAAATGTGCTACAACATACAAGTGTCATATTCAAGTTGTTGGTGATTCATTGGATTATTTGATGGCTTGCAAATATTTTAGTTGAAGCTTGCTAGTTAAATGACCATGAGCTAACCAAGGTATATCTCTTGTTGATTATTTCATTTGGGTGCATATGAGTTGATTAAATTGGATAAATATGCAAATATTGCTTGCTATGAGATGTTTGAATGGATAAATTGATTAGTAGTCAAATTTGGATTGATTTGTGTTGGATAAGTTCATAAGATGACATTTAGTAAGTGGATTGAATGGATTTATATCTTGTGAAAGTATTCAAACAAGTTGGTTTCAAGTTTGATTCACATTTGATGAAGTATAGCTCAAGTGATTGAAATATGTCCTATATTGCAAAATTTGAGCTAGCTATGATCTTAGCCATGTTTGAGTGATTAAAACTTATTGGATTGACATAAAAATTGGTATACATGCTCTAGACTTATGGTATAAGTTGCTATACAAATTTCATGAGAATTGGATAAGAGATGCTTCAGTTTTGGAGTGAATCTTGTCAGCTATAGTGCAGCAGTTTTCAGCATATAGCAGTGATGGAAAAATTGAAATCTGGTAGCAATCTAGAAGTCAAATGAAGCTCAATTTTTTACAGCTACTAGATAACTTATTTAAGCACATCTCCACTAAATTTCGTGGCATTTGAATTTGTACTTTGGGACATATGTACTTTTCTTTGAAGAGTACAAAATCTGCTAGAAAAGTGACAAATGTTGGATTGATCTAGAGTCACTTTGATTGAAAGGTCCTCAATTTGGAAATATGTTTATAAGTAATTGAGGCACCTAAGTTTGGTATTAAGATGATCTTTAAGCATGACAATCAAAGAGTACAAGGCCATTTGATTGTGGAGTGTACTTTGCACACATTCGGTATTCAAATTGGAAGATCAAGATCAAACTTAAGATGAAGATAAAGTTTAAGTTCTAGTGACTATTGGAAATCATTTGGTAGAAAGAAAAGGACTTAAACAAGAAGAAAGAAAAAGGACGTAAAGAAGGAATCAAGGTTACTCATCAAGATAAGCTCATCTTTTGGATCAATCAATCAAGCTATTTCAAGTGAGTATCAAGAATGATTCTTTGGAGAGAGGTCACTTCTCCCTAGTGTAGGGGCTTGCCGCCTATGAGTAGGTAAACCAAGTATGGTACTTAGAAGGCTAACATGGAAGTGGTGATCCGAGGGACATTTAAGATGCTTAGTTGAAGCAATCAAAAGGATTGATCAAGAAAAGCAAGCAACACCCAAAAGAGAGCTAATCATGATATTTCAAGTGGTATTCTAACATTGATGCTCTCATGCAAGCATTGATCAAAAGATGAAGCAAGCCAACCATAACAAGAAAGTGCACTTGATCATAAGTGGTATTCATTTCATATGGGTGAAGAATGGAATTCAAAATGGTATCTATTGGTCTTCACCAAGCTTATAATTGGACTTCACATTGCTATTGGAGTAATGAATTAGAATCTATATGACTATCCTCTACTCCAATATAGCAAAGGTATCATTGTAATGTGCATGATCATTTCATCCCTTACTAGTATGCTGTTAGTGCATATAGTACATGCTTCATAGGATCATGCATAACAAATAAAATGTTTAAATTCATAGCCTACCACTATTGCTTGAATGATAAATTAATCTAGTGGTTAGTATATGAATTTGTTCATGAGCTAGTAAACCCAATTACTTGACTTAATTTGGATTGCTAACAAGTGACAAGTACAACATTGGCAAGATAACCCTTGCAAGAGGTGTGAAGAAGCTTATCATTGGTTCAAACCGGACTTGGAAGCTTAAGCAAATCAATTTAGTTCAAGTCAACCATAGAAGCTCATGATAGTGAAATAGTACAAACACAAGACAACAATACAAATGGATATCTAGTTTGTTTGTTACAAGTGGTATCTAGACTCAAGTATTTCATCAAGAATCTACAAGTGATGTCTAGATCAACTCACAAGTGATATTCTATAAGTGGTACTCATAAAAATAGCAAATGTTCAAGAAATTGTTTTTATTGATAAATTCAACAAGTGGTTCTATACTAGAAGATTCTTTCAAGTGGTATCACATCTACATATGGTATCAATCATGCAAGATGATGGTTCCACAAGTGATCATCAAATGAAGAATGCATCCCTCACCTACAAGAACTCAAGTGTATCAAATGGATGACCCATGCTATCACATAGGGGAAGGTGTCTATGGGGGTATTAACCCCTATACCCTTACGGCTAAGCTTAGGCTGGCCTGGATCGATGGGTTCGGTCCACCTGAAAGACGGCGTGCGGCCCAGTTAACCTGATCGGAGTCCCGCACAAGGAATCAAGACGGATTTGGTGACCAAGCAGGATCCTGGTCGGTTAGAATAGGAATCCTTATCCGGCCACATATGGCAATTGTAACTGACTAGGATGAGTTTCTAGATCTGTAACCCTGCTCCCCCGGACTATATAAGGCAGGCAGGGGACCCCTCTAAAAAACATCTCTCATTGACATACAGCAATACAAATCAGACGTAGGACGTAGGTATTACGCCTTCTCGGCGGCCGAACCTGGATAAAACCTCGTGTCTGTCTTGCGTCACCGTCTTGTTTAGGGCTTGTGCATCTGTCTGTCGATAATCTACTACCTTGGGCATACCCCTAGGTAGACTGCCGACCATATTTCGTCGACAGTGGCACGCCAGGTAGGGGGTGTGTGTACTGCTCTCCAAGCAAACAAGACGGTCATCATCTCTGGCTCCACGACTACGCCCAACGGCCTCACGTTCACCGTTGGCCAGATCACCTAGACCACCGGCTCCGACGACTCCATCGCCATGACCACGGAGGAAGCGTGGATTCAACCTGTGTCGATGACTACTTCACCTGCATCGGCTATGACTCCGACCACGGTGAACACGGCTCCGACCACGATGAACACGGCTCCGACCACGGTGAACACGGCTCCGACCACGGTACATCTGGCTCCGACCACGCCTACAGCCATGCCGACAACCCATCATCCGCTTCCCCGCTACAGAGGAAGGCAGATCGACAACACCGACCTGCTCGACTCCATCGATCGGGTCGACGTCAAACTCGCTGAAACCCTAGCTCTGGTAAGTACGATTCAAAACCAACCTAATAAGCAGGTAACAACTCCCCACAACAGATCTACCCGACCAGCACGGACCAGTCGTCCTGCGTGACTTGGAACAGATCTCATGGTCGTATCTACTCCTGAGGGCCGCTTCGCTCATCGCCAGCCAGCCTTCGCGACGAGTCTCTGACTCTGCGAGTACAAAGTCCCGACGGAGAACCACTAGGTCTAGCCCTACGGCCTACAAAACGCTGCCTCCAGCTACGCGTACAATCTACGACGCCGCTCGGATCTGTGTTCTATGCACCGACCTCAGCCAAAGCCATGCCACATCGTCAACATGGTCCGGATTGAAGATTATCAAGAAGGATCCGTCCACACGGTCCGAGAGGGCGACTCCAGCTCCTCATCCGCATCGCATCCAACGCATCTGTCCACACCGAGCTTCAGCGTCACAAAGAGGAAGGCATCAAATACGATCTGGATCTACCAGACCACGCCCCGGGTTTCCCCCAATTTCCGTCTTTCCCGCCAAGACGAGGGGATTTGATCCATGTTGTCAGCAATGACGAGCCGCCAGCAGTTGGCGAAACAGAACAAGAAAAGACTGCACGCGAAGCACGCAATATTGACCGGTTTAATCACCGGCAAATCAAAGCTGAAGTAGACCAGGAGGCACGACGCATAAGGGTCCAACCATGTGACCTCAACGATGCTTTCGACAGGGTGGGGGACAAACAAGTCTTCAAGACCCCAAGCGCCAACATAGCCGTCGCCATGGCGACAATGCAGCGGCTGCCCAACACTCCCGAGACCCAAGTGATCCGTGATGACATACAAGCTTATCTGACGGCTGCTATGGCTCAGACCGCAGAGATAAATCAAGCCCGGGCACCATCCGTTTCAGTTGAATCAAGCCACAGCCGCCAATACTCAAGTTGCTCACAGCCGCCCAACCAACGTGGCTCGTGCAACAACGACCCGTCGGACAACCGTCAAGGCGGAAATGGTGGTCATGATGGTGGTCGGGATGAAAACCGCCACCGGGAGGATAACCGCCATGACGTTCGAGGCGACAACCGCCGAGATAACCGCGATAATCGCCGTGATAACCACGGTCGCAGGGCTAATCCAGATGGCAATTGAGACCGCCGCGATGGCAATAACAATCTCCGCCATTACCTCGGTGGATGTGATCTGCGTGCTCGCATCAACCAGAGAGCCAACGATCGTGCATCCCATGAAAGCTATCGACGTATGGAGTATGACACCACCCACGGCCTGCCGGGTCTGAAGCAATTCACTCCGCACCTTTGCCAAGTCATATGGCCCAAAAATTTCAAGCTCGAGAAACTTCAGAAGTACGACGGCAAGGAAAACCCCGAATTATGGGTCATGCTCTACGAAACTGCGTGCCGATCAGCCATGGCTGACGAGCACGTCATGTCTAACTACTTCCCAGTCGCCGTTGGTCATGCAGGTCACCAATGGCTGGTTAGCTTGCCGGCGAACTATTTTGACTCTTGGCAGGAGCTCAAGCAGGCCTTCATCGACAATTTCATCGCTACTTGTGAACAACCCGGCAACAAGTACGATCTGCAACGGATCCGAGATCGGAAAGACGAACCACTGCGCGAGTACGTTCGGCGTTTCTCGGAGATGCGCATCAAGGTCCCATCAATCTCCGACAACGAAGCAATTGAGGCTTTCGTCACCGGCCTCCGCTTCCACGACGCCCTGAGAGACAAGCTCCTCCGGAAGAGACCTGAATCAGTCACAGCGCTCTTGGCCACCGCTAAGAAATACGCGGACGCCGACGACGCTAAAAAGATAATCGTTGAAGAAGCAGCAAGGGTTCCACACTCCGATCACCCTCCACACCACGACGATTACCGCGGCAATCGTGGTCGAAACGACAATTTTGACCACCGCAACCAGCGCAACGACTCCCGCGACCACCGTGACCAACGTAATCAGCGGCGCAACCGCCGTGACGATTACAAGAGCAAGCATGCTCGGGAAGATGACGGTGAAGTCAATACCGTGAAAAAGGGCGGCGGACGTCGTAACTACGAGGACGACTACGCCAAAGCATTGAAGGGGCCCTGCTAGCTCCATCCGAAGTCGAACCACACCATGGAGAATTGCCGCGTCCTCAAGACTATCTACACGCGTCAACAGGCTCCGGATACGTCCGACAAGCCTAACGACGTGGGGGAACAGCGCAACGAGGACAACGACGACGACGATGCAGACCCTCGTCATAAATACGTCAAGCCGACTGATCGCGTGCACACCATCATCGGCGGCAAGGTGTCCATTGAGACCAAACGAGAGCGCAAGCTCCTCGCCCGTGCTTGCTTGAACGTGGCAAACACCGACAACCTTCTCACCAATCCGCGGCTTCCTCCATGGTCTCACCGTGAAATCTACTTTAGCAGGAAGGACCAATGGGCCGCCATACCTAAGCCAGGGCGTTTTCCCCTGGTCCTCGATCCTTGTATCAACAAGGTTCAGTTCGACAGGGTACTGATCGACGGCGGCAGCTCCATTGATATACTATTCAAGAACAGCCTGCCTACCCTGAAAATATCCAAGGCGGACCTGAAGCCGTACGAGGCACAGTTCTGGGGCGTTCTCCCTGGACAGAGCTCTACACCTCTCGGGCAGATCACGCTACCTGTGCAATTTGGGACCCCGGACCACTTCCGCACCGACTACGTCAACTTCATGGTCGCTGACTTCGACGGCACCTACCATGCTATTCTTGGTCGACCGTCGCTCACCAAGTTTATGGCCATACCTCATTACAGGTATCTGGTGCTCAAGATGCCCACCAAGAAAGGAGTTTTAACCCTCAGGGGCAACATATACGCAGCTTATACCTACGAGGATGACAGCTTCAAAGTAGCAGAGGCCCACGACCTCTCTATTCGTATGGCCGAGACCATGCTCGACGCTAAGAAGACCTCGGCCGACCACCTGGAGATCCCAGAGATCGAGGCTCTGCGCAAGAACATCAGGTCCAAGGAGCACAAGACGATCCAACTGGTCGATGGCGATCCCAGCAAAACGGCCCTCATCAGGGCCAACCTGGATCCCAAATAGGAAGACGCGCTCGTCAGGTTCTTGAGGAGCAACGTGGAGGTGTTTGCATGGAAACCTTCCGACATGCCCGGTGTACCTCGGAACTTGATCGAGCACTCCTTAAATGTCAACAGCAAAGCCAAACCAATCAAGCAGAAGCTACGACGGTTCACTCGCGACAAGAAGGAGGCGATTAGGGTAGAAGTTACACGGCTTTTGGCAGCCGGATTTATCAAAGAAGTGTATCATCCGGAATGGTTAGCCAACCTGGTTCTTGTACGCAAAAAGAATAATGAATGGAGAATGTGCGTTGATTACACTGATCTCAACAAACACTGCCCTAAGGACCCCTTCGGCTTACCTCGCATAGAAGAGGTCGTAGATTCAACCGCCGGTTGCGAGCTGCTCTCCTTTCTCGATTGCTACTCTGGTTATCACCAGATCGCTCTCAAAAAGGATGATCAGATCAAGACATCTTTCATCACGCCTTTCGGCGCCTACTGCTACACGACTATGTCGTTCGGGCTCAAAAACACCGGAGCTACCTACCAACGTGCCATACAGGCCTGTCTCAATGACAAGATAAGAGACGGCCTCGTCGAGGCTTATGTTGACGATGTAGTTGTCAAAACCAAGGAAGTACGTACCCTTGTTGACAACCTGGAACGCACCTTTGCAGCCCTCAATACGTTCCAATGGAAATTAAACCCAAAGAAGTGTATCTTTGGCGTTCCTTCTGGCATACTGCTCGGCAACGTCGTCAGCTACGACGGCATATGCCCTAACCCGGAGAAAGTCAAAGCTGTCTTAGACATGAAGCCCCCCAAAAAGGTGAAAGATGTCCAGAAGCTTACCGGATGCATGGCCGCTCTAAGCCGTTTCATATCAAGATTAGGAGAAAAAGGGCTACCGTTCTTCAAAATGCTCAAAGCATCCGAGAAGTTTGAGTGGTCGGAGGAAGCAGATGCTGCTTTCACGCAGCTAAAAGAATACCTCACATCACCCCCGGTGCTTACTGCTCCTAGAGAAGACGAAACTCTCCTACTTTACATCGCGGCAACCGATCGGGTGGTTTCCACTACAATGGTGGTCGAGCGCGACGAGCCGGGCCACACCTACAAGGTACAGCGGCCAATTTATTTCATTAGTGAGGTACTCAACGAATCCAAGACTAGGTACCCATAGATTCAGAAACTGCTCTACGCCATACTGATAACATCCCGAAAGTTGAGACATTACTTCGATAGATATCGTGTGGTGGTCATGACCGAGTATCCTTTGGGGGACATCATTCGCAATAAGGATGCGAACGGACGCATCGTCAAATGGGCAATGGAGCTATGCCCCTTTTCCTTGGAATTTGCAAGCCATACTACAATCAAGTCTCAGGCACTCGTTGATTTCATCGTCGAGTGGACAGACTTAAGCACGCCTGCCTCTCCGGGATCCGACAAATATTGGACGATGTACTTCGACGGTTCTCTCAACATTGATGGCGTGGGGGCAGGAGTTCTTTTCGTGTCACCATCCAAGGAGCAGCTCCGGTACGTCCTCAGGATTTATTTCCCAGCATCTAATAACGCCGCCGAGTATGAAGCGTGCCTGCATGGTTTACGCATTGCGGTTGAGCTTGGTGTTAAATGTCTCTATGTCTACGGAGACTCGGCCCTGGTCATCAATCAACTCAACAAAGACTGGGACACGACCAGCGAAAAGATGGACGCATACTGCAAATCGATAAGAAAGCTGGAAGGCAGGTTCTATGGCATCGAGTACATACATGTGGTCCGGGACAAGAACCAGGCAGCGGATGCGTTGTCAAAGTTAGGATCATCCCGAGCCAAAATCCCACATGGTGTATTCATCCAAGACCTGCTCACGCCTTCCATCGAAGATGAAGATTCTACGGTCGACAAAACTCTAGATCAGCAATTAGTGGCAACGGTTTCAGCGCCGAGCACAACCGAGCCGCTTCCGACCACTCATGAGTGGGACTGGAGAACTCCTTTCATCAAGTACTTAACAGATGGTAGCAGTTATATTGATCGAACAGAAAACGAGCGCCTGATGCGTCGCAGTAAGCAGTATCTGCTCGTCGATGGCAAGTTATGGCGCAAAAACGCTAAGGAGGAAATCTTGATGAAGTGTATAACCCAGGAGGAAGGCGAGCATCTCCTAGACCAAATCCACTCTGGCTCCTGCGGCAACCACGCGGCCTCAAGAACACTGGTCGGTAAGGCTTTCCGAGCAGGGTTCTATTGGCCGTCAGCAGTAGCCGACACAGAGAAGCTAGTCCGCTGCTGTGAGGGTTGTCAGTTCTTCTCCAAGAGAATCCATGTACCAGCACATGAGATCCAGACGATTCTAGCCTCTTGGCCCTTCGCATGCTGGGGACTGGACATGATCGGGCCTTTCAAACCGGCTCCTGGGAAATTTACATGCGTCTTCGTGCTAATTGATAAATTTTCTAAGTGGATAGAATACATGCCTCTGGTACAGGCATCCTCAGAGAAAGCTGCCACGTTCCTCGACCAGGTCATCCACCGTTTCGGCGTGCCCAACAGCATCATTACCGATCTGGGTACTCAGTTCACCAGGAACGCTTTTTGGGACTTCTGCGATGAAAGGAGCATAGTTGTAAAATACGTCTCGGTGGCGCACCCTAGAGCTAATGGACAAGTCGAGTGAGCAAATGGCATGATCTTGGACACATTGAAGAAGAGGATGTATAGAGAAAATAATAAAGCTCCTGGAAGATGGCTTAAGGAGTTACCAGCCGTGGTCTGGGGCCTCCGGACTCAGCCCAGTCGTAACACCGGCGTCTCACCATACTTTATGGTTTACGGCGCTGAGGCAGTCCTCCCACCAGATATAGCTTTCAGATCAGCACGGGTAGAGAACTTCGACGAGGGCAAGGTCAACGAAGTACGGGAGCTAGAAGTCAATAGCGCAGAGGAGAAAAGGCTTGATTCTTGCATACGCATGGCCAAATACCTTGCTGTTTTGTGCAGGTACTACAACAAGAACGTTAAAGAGCGTTTCTTCGTGGTCGGGGACTTGGTCTTGAAGTGGAAGACGAACCAAGCTGGTGTCCACAAACTCGCAACCCCATGGGAGGGACCCTTCATGATCAAGAAAGTCACATGTCCAACGTCTTATAGGTTAGCTCACCTGGACGGCACGGACGTACCAAACTCATGGCACATCGACAAGCTTAGACGTTTCTATGCTTAACTACTGAGATATGTACTCCACTTGTATTTTCGATTTACTTTAAAAGCAATTATGATTTCTCCGACCACTCTAATGTGTCACTCCGAATTTTATGGTTATTCTGACTTAGCCAGTACAAGCCGACCACCACTCCTTCTACGGTTTTCAGAGCAGGTCCTGTCTCCGGTTCCTCCCAACACATGCACGGGATCCGCTCTCTATGTTGCGGGTGATCGGCAGGTCCCCCCTGGTTTGACTTGTCCACGTCCACGTGTGCACAGGTCATATTACCTCACACTCCGACCACATGCCAACTAGGGCCGCACAAACTCTTCGGGATGATGTGTCGAGCAAAACGGTACAACTAAATAGAGCGTTAACACGTTCCCACTTAGTTACACCAACATAAAATTTCAAGCTTAAATACGTTTTGTATAAAGCAAACAAGCTTATAATGATATACAGTTACGTTATTACAAGCTTGCCTGAAGAGGCTCAAGTTTACAATAACACAACTATGTCCTCCTTCTACAGCTCTAAGCCTATTCCATTGGCTGGTCGGGGCGCATGGCATTTACTGCTCGCCGCCTCTGATACCCTACTCGAGTCTCGGGGACTCGTGCGCTAGTCGAGCTGAAGGGGATGGCCCCGCCGGTGCCTGGCTGGTCGAGACCGCAGGCTTCGTTGGTTGGCTCGCAGCTGATGGCATTTCCAGCTAGCTTGTCGATGGCATACCCTGTACAGGTGCTGTCCCACCTCCACATAGGTTAATATCGCCAATTATCTTTGACGACAAGTCCAGCTGGGCCGTCCGAAGCTCTTCTGCCTTGTCTAGGTCTATCTCCTTCGGGTACCCAGCCTCCAGGCGTTTGAGATCGATCAGGGGGTAGTGAGCACGCACCATGCTTAGCACATGGGCACCCGTGTACTCACCCGCCTCCTTCACGAATTCTTGGAACCATCCCCATGCTTGTTTGCATCTCTCGACCAGTCCGAGCTGGGGCGTCCTTAGCTCTTCCTCTGTGAGCGCCGGGTCGATAAGGTCGAGGACGGGCACAATGCCAGTTGCCATTTCTTGGCACCGCTTGTTCCACGTGTCCCGCTCCTCGGTGGCCTTGAGGCATCATGCTTTCCAGTCGTCACGCTCCTTGATCACGGCCTCTAGGTGCCTCTTGGCATTGACTTTCAAAACTGAACGCAGTATAAGACATCAAACATGATGACACGACAAGGCAAGGTGGGCAATAGAATGAGAAAGGTGATCTGGAATGCTTACTTTTCAGGTCATCCTTCATTCTGGTAGTGTGGTCTTGGAGTTCAGACTGGCTGCGTGCCAGTTTCTCGTTGTCCTCCTTCAGGCGACCACATTCTGCGGTCACACGACTATTTTCCCCCTGGAGGCGGGTCACTTCAGCTTCTAAACCTGCATTACAGCTGTTACTGCCAAGAACACAATAACACAAGTCCTGCACTTGCTATGATGCGGTGAAAACTTACTTGTTCTCTCCCGCTCTTTGTTATTGAGCTGGCCGACCAGGTTTTGGTTCTGTGCTTCTCGGTCTGTCCTCTCCTGGTCGGCGGCTTCAAGTTGGCGCCGTAAGCGTTCCACTTCAGCCGTCAGCTCCTTATTGGTCGCCGTGATTCCTTCTATCTGGTCGAAGCACCTTTTTCGGTATCTTACAGTTTTCATCAAGTCCTACATATAGACAAGCTACGTCAGATAGTTCGACTACACAATAGGGTCAAGGACTCAAGCCAAATATACCTGGACTTCTATCACCAGACGCTTGGCCACCCGTTCGACTCTTAAGGTCTCTTCGACCTCTAGGATTTCCTCGTGCATGACCCATTCGTCGTTCCAATAGCGCGACACATATACATGTTGTCGCCTATCTTGGGGACGGCCTAGGACCTCTTCCACTTCTTCCTCTTCAGCCTCCTGTTCGGGAGGCGGCGCTGGTCTGGAGTTTGCAGACTCCACGACCACTAGGGCTTTTCCACGAGCCGTCGCGTCGGCAAAAACGTTCTAGGCCACTTCTGGCTGCTGCTCCTTGGCTAGATCCAGCTCCCTTGGCGCCATGGTATCCGCCTTAGCAGGGTTCGTGCTCGGAGCACTTGTACTCTGCTCGGTTGTCTTCTTGACCAGCTGCTCGGGGACTGGCGTCTGGTCGTCCGCCTGCTGAGGCCTAGGCGGAGTCCCTACTATGGGCTCCTCCACGACTGGCTGCTGGGCAGTTTGACCCGCCATTGTTGGCGAAGACGTGCCGCACCCAGCTAGCTGGTCGGGGCTCTCGGTGGATGCCGATCTAATGCATCAGAGACAAATTCAGAAGATAATAGTATCCAATGCAAAATGCAAGCTTACATCAAAAATATAGATACTTACAGCTTCGACTTGCGGAATGATGTGGCGAAGGAACGTCTCCTCGACCGCCCCTACTCCGCTTGCTCGGCAGTTTCCGATGGGACTCTTTCCACCTCCGGTACAGGCGTCGGGCTATGATGCTTGACGTTTCCTTCGTCTGTCCTCTGTGTTGCAGTGGTCAGTGCTGTGACCACTACTGGCCCAGAGGAGCCACCCTGCTCCGTTGGTCCCACCTGCCTTCTCCTCTTTCGAGGGACGAGCCGGAAGATGTCCGCATCCTCTGCTTCATCGTCCGACAGGGGGAAGATGGCTTGGCGTCGTTTGCTGGCAGCCGGACGCTTGCCAGCGGCTCTGGTCGATGCGTCCTCTATAGTCTCGAGTACCGCCCAGTGAACGTCGTCGGTCCTGGCGCTGGTCTGGGCGGCTGGGCTGGTAGCTTGCGGCCATTCTACACCGAGGGGGCGACACGAACACTACTGCCCGGTCACGACCATTACACTAAGACACAAAATGGGGACAAACAGTTATTTTCTTGCTACAACATGACTCTACAGTTAAAAGGAGGCGTCATTTACCTTTGGGGGAGGTCGAGCCAGCTTGAAGGCGTGCTCGATGGCGTTCAGCGCGACATAATTGGGATCGGCCAGGTTGAACAGCTCTCCAATCCTGGCCTTGATTTCCATCTTGTCGAGCGGCTCTTTCCTGGTCCTTGTTGGATCAGCGCCTCCTTGGTACTCGAAGCCAGGATGAATCCTTTTCTGGCAGGGCTGAATTCTTCGGCTGATGAAGTTGCCGACCACGCTTGGGCCATCAAGCCTTCCCCACGGGATCATCCCGAGCAGTTCGGCGATCTGCTCCAAGTTCTCGGGCTTCTCTGACCAGCTATTCTTCTTCTCTAGAATTAGCCCCACGTCGCACAGAGTGATGGTGTTCGGCTCTTCACGGATGTAGAACCACTTCTTGTACCACTCGTCCAATGAGGTGTTCCAGGGGCAGTGCAAGTATTGAGCCTTCATGCCGTCACGCAGGTTCAGGTAGACGCCTCCGGCGATCTTCGAGCCACCGCTCCCTTTCTTCCAAAGACAGAACAGGTGGCGAAAGAGGTCAAAATGGGGCTGGAAGCCACCATAAGCCTCGCAGAGATGGATGAAGGTGGAGACAAGAAGAATCGAGTTGGGATGCAGATTGCAAATCCCAATCTCGTAGTACAAGCAGAGACCCTGAAGGAAAGGGTGCACTGGAATCCCAAAACCCCATTTGAAGAAATCTTTGAAAACCACAATCTCACCTGGTTGTGGATCGGGGAAGCTTTCTCCTTCCGGCGCGCGCCATCCAGCGAGTGCCTTGTTGTGGAGCACCCCCATGGTGACGAGGTCTTCGATGGTCTGCTCGTTGCTCCGCGACTTCCACCACTCTTTCGCCATGATTCCGCCTTTCTTCTGGGCGTCTCTCCTCGCCATTAGTCTGTCCTTTCAAGGGGGGTGGATGCGGTGGCGAGGGGATTTGGTGATGTTTATCAAAGGAATAGGGTTTGGCAAGAGGAAGACGAAGGCGGCGGCGGCGAATGACAATGGGGAACGGTGACAGTAACTTGCCAGATCTACATTATAAATAACAAAGAGTTCCATCGTTTTGTCCGCCCGAGTTTCTTGGGAGACATGCGCACGTGCAGCGGACAGTTGTTCACACCACCTCGAGATCTATGCCAATAAATACGCCCCTTCGTTTACAGTGTACGCGCCTCTTCGCTGATAAAGTCAGAGGGCCCACACTGACGCACCTCTATATAGGTGCCAAGCGACAATTTGACAGAAAGAGTAAGAGGGCAGAATGCCGTGCTATACCTATTTGCTTTTTTTATCAAGACGTGTTAGTTTGGACTTGACAGAGTACGGCGATAAATAAATACACCAAATAATAGTACAAGCGGCACACGCGATAATGGATTGCCTAGACCACTACTGTGCTCAGGGATTGCCTAGACCACTACTGTGCTCGGGGAATGACCAGACCATTCCCTTGCTCGGGGAATACTCCGACCACGGTGACTTTTCCAACCATTACCGTACTCAGTAAATGCTATGACCATTGCCGTGCTCGGGGACTCTCCCGACCACTATTCGGAGTTTGCTCTCCTCGACTACATGTGATTGGTACTCACATACAGTTGAGAGACATTTCTTTAGACCTTGCTACAAGGCTCATACTTCGCCTTCCAACAAGCTCGGGGACTACGTCGGTATGATGCACCTACCAGTGCATCTTGTTTTGCCTATGCGGCAATTGGATTTTCAACGTCAGTGGAAATTATTTTGAGACCCTGGCACCACGTGCCTGCGTCACCTACTACCAGGCTCGGAGACTAAGCGGGCACACTTCACCTTGCGGTGAATGTGTTTGTATACTCGACCCCTGTGCTTTGAATAATTGTAAGGATTAATAATATGCTCGGGGACTGCCCCGACCACTGCTTGAATAATGGTTCTCCTTGGCTACATGTGATTTGTACTCACATACAGTTAAGAGACATTTTTTTAAACCTTGCTACAAGGCTCATATTTCGCCTTCCAGCAAGCTCGGGGACTACATCGGTACGATGCACCTGCCGGTGCATCTCGTTTTGCCTGTGCGGCAATTTGGTTTTCAACTAATCTAGGAATTCTTTTTAGACCCTAGCACCACGTGCCTACGTCACCTACTACCAGGCTCGGGGACTAAGTGGGCACACTTCACCTTGCAGTGAATGTGTTGGTTTTTCGACCCCTACGCTTCTGATGTTCAAGGACGCTAAGCTTCAAGACCACTTACATTTCTTTTCAGAAATACAAGTGGGCACACTTCTCAGGACAAGAAATCTTTTTCTTTTCTCTTAAGAGCACCATACATTCTTCGGACAACCTACTTCTCCGGTGATGACGGTGGTCGGAGGCATCAAGGGCTCAAGCCTCACTTGTCGGAGAAGGTCAAAATGGCGTGTCGCAGCATAATACATGATGCTCGGGGACTAGCTGTGGGGGTATTAACCCCTATACCCTTACAGCTAAGCTTAGGCTGGCCCGGATCGATGGGTTCGGTCCACCCGAAAGACGACGTGCGGCCCAGTTAACCTGATCGGAGTCCCGCACAAGGAATCAAGACGGATTTGGTGACCAAGCAGGATCCTGGTCGGTTAGAATATGAATCCTTATCCGACCACATATGGCAATTGTAACTGACTAGGATGAGTTTCTAGATCTGTAACCCTGCTCCCCCGGACTATATAAGGCGGGCAGGGGACCCCTCTAAAAAACATCTCTCATTGACATACAGCAATACAAATCAGACGCAGGACGTAGGTATTACGCCTTCTCGGCGGCCGAACCCCTAGGTAGACTGCCGACCATATTTCGTCGACAGTGTCACACAAATTGATATCAAGATCAAAGATCCTATGTGTGGTATCTCAAGAAGCCCTACACAAGTTACAAGTGGTATCTATAAGTGGTGTCATTCCAACAATTAAGTGATGTCCATAAAAAATACAAGATTCAAGTTTCAACCATCTACCCCAAATGTATACCTTTGCATCAATGAGAAGCACACCTTTTATGGAAATTGATGACAAAGGGGGAGAGATTGTACAAAGATATGAAAGTTTTAAGATTGAGATTGTATAAGGGGGAGAGATAAGATATGAAAGCTTTGGGAGAGATTGAAATAAAGAAGTAGAGGTTGGACATGGACATGGACAAAGAGGGAGCAACATTGAAGAAAAGAGATGGATCAAAATTCTTGGACAAAAGAAGCACATAAATAGGAGGAGCAAGCTTATGAACTTTGTTTGATTGCATTTGATATGTACATATTCATGTGCTTGCTTGCATTGCATAAGTTCTTAAATTCAATATGCATGCTTGTGTGAGGTATGTTAGTTGTAGAATTTGATTGATGAAATAAAAACTAGCATGCATAGGATGCTAGCTAGACACTTGGTATGCTTTTCAAGTAATGCTAGTACCTTGGTTTTAATGTTGATCTAACGAGGTATCTAGTGATTTTATTTCTAAGTGATATCTAGCTAACCATGGTGCTAAGGATGAACTTAAAGGTGCAACTCTGATTGGTATCACGCTTTAAAGGTTTACTTTATACACCTTAGCATCATTTAGTAGTAATTACTCTCCCATAATTTTAATCTATGCATATGTGCGAGCTTCAAAACAAACACTCTAGCACATATGAAGGGGGAGCTAATACTACCATTTTGGGTTTGTGGTACTTGTCCAAAATCATGTACACATGGTAAAATTACTTGGGCAAGCAACATGAATCCAAAAGAGCTTAATTTCCATATCTTTGTAGAGTTGTCATCAATTACCAAAAAAGAGGAGATTAAAAGGTCCTTGTGTGGTTTTAGTAATTGAGTGACAACCCTAGGTGGACTAATTGTGTTTATGTGAGATACACATGTAATTAGTCCACAAGTACATGTGTGTGAGCAACATATGCCGTGAAGGTGAAAATGGTTTGAAGATGTTGCAAAGCTCACACATGTGATGATGAAGGAGCTTATTGCACATGAGACATGACATTGGGTCATGTGATCAAGGTGGAGAAGATCAAGACAAGACATGGCTTGATGGACCAGTTGCAAGCGTGAAGGGCAAGTCGGAGGCTTTAGAGCGATGGACCGCGTGGCGGTGAAGCTTGAGCAAGAGTTGGCGCCGATGGACGAAGGCAATGGTAAAAAGCAAGTGAAGTCAAGATCAATGAACCAATATGATCACGTGATGATATGAAGTGGATCATATCATTGTTGATTATGTTGGTGCATGTGTTGCATCGACATTGGAGGAGATGGAATAGAATGTGCAAGATAAAGGTATAATCTAGGGTATTTCATTTCACCGGTCATAGGTGTATAGAGAAGTTGATGACCAGGTTTAGGATATATGGCCATACTATCAAGAGGGGTAAACTTGTTTGCATATCGGTCATCTAGTGTCACTCGAGTGATCTAACTTTGTATCATCGCTAGGATCGAGTGGCGTGGTAAGTTGAGTGACTAATCCTTTGGAAAATGTTTGTGAAAAACTAACACACATACACATGGTGGTGTACACTTGATGGTGTTGGCACATTTGCAAAGGAGAAGAAGTTAAAGTTGTTGTGAATCAACTTAGAGAAGAGAAAAAGGTTTTTCGGTGTACTCCAAACTATAGGATGGTCCTTGGATTGGAATACTGCATTGATCCATTATAATTTGGATCAAGTATGCATGTGGGATATGTAGCCCTCTGAGTAAGCTTTCCAAAATGTCCAAGATCATCAAAATCGGAGTTTGAAGCTAAGAGTTATAGCCGTTTTAGCGCTAAAAGGTCTGTGACCGGACGTTGGTGCGAAAAACGACCGGACGCTGGGGTCCAGCGTCCGGTCAGCACCTGCGAGTCCGATCACAGCGTCCGGTCAGTGCTTTTATTGTATCCAGAAGCGACCAGACGCTGGGAAAGTCCGGTCAGTGATGACCGGATGCGTCCGGTCGTTGAAAAACATCACTGGAACCTCTCTGTAAGTGACCGGACGCTGGGTTTCAGCGTTCGGTCGTTATGACCTGCGCGTCCGGTCAGTACGCTCTTTGCCCAGTGAAAGGGTAACAGCTATTTTAGCCCTTGGGGCTATAAAAGGAGTGTGTGGCCGGCCTTAGGCTGGTCGTTGAGCACCCCCACACCTATGTGGCTTGTGTAGGAGTGCTTGGATGCCCTCTAACTCACTTATGCTTGCAAGAGTGGGAATCGATTGCGTGTGAGTATGATTCTAGTGCGTTGTATTATGAGATTGCATCGAGTGACACTAGGTGATCGAGTTGCAAACCGGTGGTGCTTGTTACTTTTGGAGGTTGCCACCTCCTAGACGGCTTGGTGGTGGTCTCCATCAAAGCCCACAAGAAGCTTATGCGGTGCTCCGGAGAAGTGCTTTGTGAGGGGCATTGTGCTCGCCCCGCGGGAGCCGCGAAGAGCAACTCTAGTTGAGCGTGTCATTGAGCTACCCTCACTTTCGAGGTAGGTTCTTACGGTGCCCGACGTGCGGGCTTGGCGGGTGATGCCAATGAGCCGCCGAACCACCAAGTGAGTGATCGACACAACAGGGGCGTAGCGTGTTGGCAAGCACGTGAACATTAGGAGAAAATCACCGTGTCAATCTTGTTCTTCCCATTAGTTTGCAATGCCCTTACATAAGCTTATGATTACTTTTATATACACTGTGCTTGTATAGTTGCTCTTGTAATTAGTTAGCTTGTGTAGCTCACTAGTTATCTTCTTGCTTGTGTAGCATAGAAGTAGCTCCCTTGCGTGGCTAATTTGGTTTGTGTAACCTTGTTAGTCACTTTGCTTAGTTTGTGTAGCTAAGTATTTGCGCTCTCTAATTTAGCATTGGTTGCCTTGTTATTGAGCATTGCTAGTGAGCTTAGTTGTCTTTGTGCTTTTGCTTACTAGCATGTATAGGAGCTCCCTCATTGCTTGAAATACTAGTGACATAGGTTTGTGTAACCTTGCTCCTAGAATTGGTTAGGTGAGCTCTAGTTAGCCCGGTACCTTTGTTGCTTAATTAGGATTTTTGCAAGGTGCTAGAGAACATAGATATAGAGGGGTAGTCTAGGCTAGACCGATAGTTTTAATTCCGCACTTATTTCGGTTAGCCGACGCAATTAAGTTTTAATAACGACTATTCACCCCATCTAAACGAAACGTCCCTCCCTCCCCTCGGCCCTCGCGCACGGGCGCCAATGTCGCGCCCCCACGCGGACGCCTCCTCCCCGCCTCCACTCCGGCGGCTCGCGCTTCCTCCTCTTCCCCCTCTCTTTGGCTGCTCGCGCTTCATCGTGGCCCTGGGCTGCCCCGGCACGCTTGACTGACCGTGCTTCTCGAGCTGGTCCGACCCGATAAACGACCCAGTAGGCTGTGCCTGGGCCGTAGGTCAGGCACGGTGCCCGCCTCGGCACGGCCTGGTAGGCACGACGTGTCGTGCCGGTCCGTTGAACATCTATAGGCGTATGCGTCCGATGGATGTGCTGTCTCGAGATGCGTGCTACTTTACCCTAGCTCCAATACAGGGCCTTGTTTAGATTGTAAATTTTTGTAATCTGGACACTATAGCACGTTTCGTTTGTATTTGACAAACTTTGTCCGATCATGGACTAACTAGGCTCAAAAGATTCGTCTCGTAATTTACAACCAAACTGTGCAATTAGTTATTTTTTTACCTACATTTAATGCTCCATACATGTGTCCAAAAATTAATGTGATGGAGAGAGAGTTTAAAAAACTTTTGAATTTTGAGGCAATAGCCCGGATCAAGAAAACTTGGAATACCTGTGACATACGTATGTACTATGGGGTCCACACACGTCAGAGGGCACAGCGATACGAGGCTTCAGCGTGCTACTTTGGCCCTGTTTGGATCCATGGGTTAGAGTTAGTTTGGGTTAGTTGGAGCTCAACTAGCCCTAAAGTAGCCAAACAGGAGAGCTAGAGTGGGTTATTTGCAACTAGCCCACCCTAAAAAACTATCCCCCCAAAGAGGTGATTATTTGGGCTAGTTGGGGCTATTTGAGGTGGGGTCCACTGTTTTTTCTCTACTTTCACCCGCACCAATGATTTGGAAAGCACATTTATTATCATTTTAACCCTTGTATCCAAACATCTCTTAGGCTAGAGTTAGTTCAGGACTAGTTCTGAGCTAGAAACTAACTCTAACCTCTAGCTGTGCTAGAGTATCCGAACAGGGCCTTTATCCTGTCTCTCTTCTCTTCCCCATTTGATTTTTTTATTATTTCCTTTTTGTCTCCTCGTCTGCCTTCGTTCTCCGAAGGGGCGACAGGGCTCCGACGCCGCCTCGCCGGATTCGACTCCTCGTCGGTCGCCTCCAGCTCGTCGGCACGCCGTAGTATCACCTCCAGTTCGCAGCCAAGCCGCATTCATCCCTCTAGCTCACTGCGCCGCAGCATCAGCACACGACGGCGTGCCGACGGTGACCTAGACCAGTCGTTCCGCCGCACCGACGAGCTGAGAGGCAAACGCGACGGAGCGAAGGCGCCGCACCGCCACACAGCTGCTCCGGCCGCACCTGCGCCTGGCCTGAGTCTCCTGATTTTTAATCTCCTGCCTGAATCCTTTTCCCGCTCGCCGAAATCCGCCCACAAGTACAGGTTTGTTCAAAATTCAATTTCTATTTGGCCTGAATCTCCTGGTTTTTAGTCTCCTGGCCTGAATCCTTTTCCCTCTACCTCACCGCCGCACAGTCGCTACGGCCGCAGCAGCGCCTGACCTGAATCTCCTGGTTTGTAATTCTTATTTTATTTTGTTGTACCACTAGTATTTTTGAATTTTCCACATGTCAATGTTAGATCCGGTTCGAGCAAACGCAAAAATTTATGTGCTAGTCTTTGGTTCAAGTTCCGATCTGTGCATTAATATTTGGTACTCCTATTGTGCTAGGTTTTGGTTCAATGGAGCCCTCTGGTGTCGGAGAACATCTCCAGGAGCAGGAAGAATGCACTGGATCTGTGCCTTGGTTTGATGCGTCATCCTCGTGCCTAGCTCTGATGGCGAGTGTTGTTCCACAAGCCGGACGCACCCAACACAGGTTTGAATCTTTGTGAGGACATAATGCAGCTTTCTTTTTTCTGGTATTTTGGTTTTAATTAATTTTCAATTTTACAACATGATTTATTTTATTACTAGTTTGTACCATGCTTACATCTCTAACACTCTGAATAACTTGTTTATTCTTAGTTTTGGCATTGTCTGCCTTCATGGGTAGAACCATGTCTATTTATTTGTTTTCAAAATGTCAAACAAGTTATTCCATCTTTTTCGTTGATCATGCTGTTTGAGTCAATTTGCAGTTCTTTGGCATCTTGGTACAACCACGTCTCTTCTAGCAATCAATATCAGTATTTTTCCCCCATCCACCAATTCTAATGTTGACGACCAGTCATTTTCCATGGATTGCAGTAGGTAATTTTGATTTCTCATTTTTTCACTTATGCCGCTAGTGTTACAGATCAAGTGAATAACTAATTTGTATGGTTAAACAAACTCTTGTAGAAAATATGAAGAGGCACGACCTGCTAATGAATCTGATACTGATCCTGAAAAGCTGCCAATGCAGCACTTCGAGCAACAAATAGCAAGTGGTTACTCTTCAAGCGAGGATGACCAGCGTGAAAGGTTAGTTTTCTAAAAAAGATTGTCCCTTCAATTCTGCTTCATGCGATTCATTAATGCAGTTAATGTTGCCTAAACTAGAGCCTTTTTTAAGTGCGATCCTCCGATACTGAAATATAAAACTTTTGCATATCAATATGTGTCCAGATTTTATTTTGCAAATTGATGTGGGAAAAAATTATTTTAGCTGATCATAGTCTTAGAGCTATGTGGGTCTCATTGTTAGCAGCACTCCATTCCACATTGTTAGCTGATCATAGTCTTGTGTTCAACTCACGTTGTATAAGCAACTTAATGGATCCTAGAATAAAAAGGGAATCAAACCCTCGCTGAAGTGTTTACCAGCTTTGGCGAAGACTACTCCGGCGAACTTTTCATCCTCTTTCCATTGTCTCCAACCTGGCTTGCTTCCACTATACTAATTACATACCAACTCTGGAACAAAGATATATGTATCAGTTGAAGCTCAACGTGTACCTCACTATACTAATTTTCCGGAAAGATCATTAAAGTGAGACGCAACTAGAGCTTAGTACCAACTATACAAAAATTGTACTAAAACAAGAAACAATGTTTTCCTGGTGTGGGAGAGATTGAGCTCTAACTAAAATTCAGTTTGATATTGTCTAGTATTCCACAACTAGCTTAGTACTAACTATACAAAAATTGTCCTAAAATAAGTAACAATGTTTTCCTGGTGTTGGAGAGACAGAGCTCTAATTAAAATTCAGTTTGATATTATCTGTAATTCAGTTTGATATTGTTCAATCCACAACCATGACTGGCGATAGAGAAGGCTTGCACCAATCTGCCCTAGACAACTGGCCAGGCAAGCTAATAGGCAAACGTTCCTTGTGCTAATCTGCCCTACATTAGTTATGCAACTGTTGTTTCAATTTTTTGTTGTTTCTAAACACTAGTACCTGGAGGTTTGTTGATTTTTTTTGTGCTTGTTACTAATGTGTACACTACTTGGCTGCTCATCTGGTTCTCAAATAATTTGTTGGCTGATCATAAAAAAAAAATTCATTGCATCAAAGTTACTTAATACTATGTGATGTAGCTATTTTGACTACAGAAAATGCCATGTAAATTTGAGTTCAAAAAAGTTGCATCTCCCAACACTACGGGATACTGTGTATTTACCGAGTGTGAGTAACACTCGGCAAATAGTGCTACACACTCGGCAAACTCTTTACCGAGTGCCACACTCGGTAAAGTGGACTCGGCAAACAACGACTCGGTGAAGTTATTTTACCGAGTGTCTAATATCGGCGCACTCGGAGCAGAGAGTTACCGAGTGCTACAATGACACTCGGTAAACAATTATGACTTGACGGTCGTCAGCCTCCAAACTGACCATTAACGGCGACGTTTACCGAGTGTCACTAGCAGCACTCGGTAAATAAATTAGCATTTCGTGATTAAAACAATTCCGCAAATAAATTTTTTGAATAATGTTTACCGAGTGTAGCTCCTAACACTCGGTAAAAGAATAACCATTTTCATGATTAAAACAATTCCGCAAATAAACTTCAGGAATAATGTTTACCGAGTGTTCCCACTCGGTAAAAAGTAGTCAAATATTTCCGAGTGGGGACGCGGCACTCGGTAAAAAATGGCACACTCAGCAAAATTCACAGAATCAGAACCAATTTGGTTCTGTTCGCTGTTTTACCGAGTGCTACACTCGGTAAAACTGACAGAATCTCTGTTTTACCGAGTGCTACACTCGGTAAAATATGTCCACAGAATTTTTGTTTGTTTGTTTCAGTCCATATCCAGTCACAATAAGCAACAAAATCATAGGAAATTATAATAACATGACAGATAGGCAATATATATCACATATATGTCCACAAATGTCACATCCACTCACAATAACCAACATATGTCGACAAGCACCATGCAAAGTCCACAAACACCATCAACATATGTCCAAAGTCCACAAAGTTCAACCAAGTCCACAGTTCAACATACAAACCCATCAAACAAGGTCGGATGGCCTGTCACATGGTCGGAGGCCTGCGGAGAAACGGAGTCAAGTCCAGGTCTTGATCACCCTGCATATCGTTGTTCGATCCAACTATAGAAGGTCCCTAGAATGAGATTGCACATGTGAGTTATCTGGATCAAAGCAAATTCTAAGGTCTAAGCTATGGTAGGTCAAACTAAGGTATAAGTCAAAGGTAGCTCTATATGACACGAAAGTGAAGAGTGCATCTAAGTGACTCACAGGAGTGCCGTCGCGCGGAGGTGGAGGCACCAACGGTATCATCGGCGGCGGCGGAGGCGGTGGAGGCTAGCCCATGCTCTGAGAAAAACGGGCCATGTACTCGTACCCGTCCTTGTGCGCCTGCTGGAAGGCCTCAAGCTGGGCCTGCACTCGCGCCCTCTCCTGTGCCAACTCGGCCTGGTGCGACAGCTCGAGGGCCTGAAGCTGGCTCTGTGAGGCATGCTGTGACTCCTGCAGGGCTTCAATCTGGGCCTATAATTATTTATCACATAGTTAGAATGCAAATAAAGAACGAGTAGAAAATGAATGGACAACGAATGCAACAGAACTAACCTGGAGTGCTACCACCTGGGACTGTGAGCGTGGGTGTATGGCCAGACTCGAACTCGTGCTCCGGGCTCTAATCTGGGCGAGTGTCTGAGTGTTGGCCGTGTCTATGGTGCTGTTGCCCATATAGTACCGCCCGTGTGGCTTACCTGGTCCCAACCTCATGACGATGTCACCCTCGAGGTCAGCGGTGCTCGGATCAAATTCTGACCCATGGATCTCTCTCGCCATCGCCGTGTACTTGCTGAGGCGCCTGTGCACGCTCGGGCTGCTGTATGCCTCGGGCGGGTCCTCCGCGTTGTAGACGAGGTCGGGGTCCTTTGCCTTGCCCTTGTGTGCCAAGGCATATGCCTTGAATGAGGCGCACTCCTGGCCGGGGTGGAACCGCGTCTGCAGGAAGAAGCACAACACTAAGATATTATGCATTCAGAAGTTAGCATAGCAACAACGAAATGAAATCCACGTACATATCTGGCTGCATATTCCTTGAGGGTAGTGGGGCCTTGTTTGTGCGAGGAACCCTGCATCATCGCACGGCAACGTGAGCGTACGGCGTGATATTGCTCGTACTCCTCACTCAACCACTTGTCCACAATGGCCTCCCAGCAGTTGTCCATCCCTGCACACCAAGCAGGAGGCACCTGCACGTACACGAGCGCATGACAAATCATAAATCAATTTCAGTGCAATTAATCGCAGACGATGTAATCTCATGTTTACCGTCAAGTATTGCTCCTTAGTCAAGGGCAGGTGCACTGCCTGCGCTCTGGTGACTCTGTGTCCTCTGCGGGCATGGTAAATTCTTCTGCACAGGAGCTTTGTCTCGTAGAAGAGGTCCTGCACTCGGTGAACACAGACTCTGTTCACCACGTCATCCGCGTCCTCCCTACGTACTCCCTCCGCCAAGGTGTAGTAATCCTACAAGCAAATACAGTCAGTAATATACAATTAATGTGATGTTATTATTAGCATAGTGCAATGAACACGTACCCACAGCTCTTTCATCACCCGGTCGGCCTTGCTGTTATAACACCTGCCAGCTCAATCAGTCTGATCGCTGGCGGCGTGCCAGTGGGACCACTTCATGGCGGGCTGCACAACACCATCGATCCTCAGCATCCCGGGATAGTTTGCCCTGCACAGAAGACCCAGGATCCCATTTACTCGGCGAGAGTGACTCCCTGGGATCACCATTTCCCAATCCCTGCACAAAGTTATTGAGATTGAATATTAGTTTCTGTTATAACTTAAAAACCTGTGAAGTAGTGTTAACATGCAAAAATTACTTACTTAGTTCCAGAGGGTCGAATCACTAGCCGTCTCTGTATGGGTAAGTCTGGGAGGCGCGACGACCCTCGCAGCCAAACCGTAGGCACCCCATTTTCCTCTGCCAGCAAGTCGGCATCCTCCTCGCGCTCAGCCCGCTCGGCCTCATCCTCCCTCCGTGCCTCCTCCACCGCCTCCGCTATCTCCTCCCTGGTCTCCTCCTCCTCCTCATCCTCCTCCATGGCCGCTACGAACTCATCGTCGTCGTCCTATGGAGGAGGTGTCGACTCTCGACGCCCTCGTCGTCGCCGTCCTCCTCCTCCACCCTAGGCTCCTCCTCCACCCTGGGCTCCACCTCCACCCTGGGCTCCACCTCCCTAGGCACGCCCTCGTCGTCCTCCTCCTCCTCCCTGGGCACGCCCTCCACCCTCAGTCTGTGCACGCCCTCCTCCACCCTGGCTGGACCCCTCGCCACCAGCCAGTAAGGTCATATCCGACCTAATCTTCCTGATTCCACCGCCCACCATCAATCACCTGCAACAAAAGGAATAAACTATCAGTACGCATATACAAAAGTAAATGTATCATACATGTATAAAAGAGATGCAAAATAAGTAAATGTATCATACATGTATAAAAGAGATGCAAAATAAGTAAATGTATCATACATGTATAAAAGAGATGCAAAATAAGTAAATGTATCATACATGTATAAAATTGCCATAAGTACTACAGATCTTACATGTACTAGAAATAATCATCAAGATCATCGATAGGTGGGCCAAAAATCTCATCATCGCTATTGTCGACGTAATTATGATCGTCTCTCAAAGTCTCATCACTAGCGACACTGCCTGAATGGTGTTGCTCAAGTAATAACAAGTCCTTCGCGTTGTGAACCTCCTCTCCATCATCCCTGTCAACAATGATCGTATCATTGTCTACTTCCATTGCGAGATCTACATCTAAGACAATCTCAAAACTCCCTTCTAATCCTTCTTCTTGAAAGAACTCTCCGTCATATGTGTTTGCATCGATGTTATAATCATCATCGTTTGGGACGGGTACTTTACCATGCGGCGATACCTTGTACACAACATCATACGCCTTAAGACGGTCTTTGGTTTGGCACGGGTATGAGAGATAATAAACTTGCATGGCCTGTTGGGCCACAATGTACACGTCATCTCCTAGCAAGACGGATGACTTTAGAACTTCGACTAACCCAAGCTCAGGGGTCTTTATCACTTCTTTGGGATCAAACCAATGGCATTTGAATATGACAGGACGAAGAGGTACACAACCAGGAAACTTGAGTTTGTATATTTCTTCAATTATTCCACATAGTAGTCCAACCCATCTGTGCCTGGCGTGAAAACACCGGTATTTGTGGTTCTTCGATTCGGCCGACTCTGCTCGTGCCGAGTTGTGTGAAAGCGATATCCATTGACATCGTACACAGAGAATGACTTGACCCTAAATTCAAATCCATTGGCAACTTGCCTCAACTCGGCACTCATAGACACGTCAGTTTTGGCCTGCTAGTTCAAGTAGGATGATTCGTTATACATTTGTCGAGTTGAGAGTTAAGTACAAACAACAAATGAAATTGAACAGTACCTCCTCCTTGAACCAACAAATAAAAGTGGGATTTCGTTCTCCCGCGCCATGTCTTAGAAGGGTTTCAACTTCCGCTTCGGTGGGTTCCCTCCGTGATGGACGATGGTAGAGAACAAATTTGCTGTAACGGCCGTTAACAAGAGGGTTGGATGGGTGCATGCGAAATATTGACAAGAAAAGAAACAAGTTTGTGTAAAACTTACGCAATGTACGGGCCAACCTCTTCAAGGTTCCGCAACACATACAGCTGGATAGAGCGCCACTCTTCTAGGCTCAACATCTTCAAGGTAGGTTCACTTGCACTTCCGAGTTGCCCTCAGAAAAGGGTGAGGGTCGACTGATTGTCGGCAGCATTGTAACGAGGGGGTGGATTATGCACGTTAGGAAGGTTGTCGGCATAGTATCTTGTTGTGAAGTATGACACCTCCTCCACAATGGATGCATCTGCACAGGAAGCTTCAATTTTGCATTTATTTTTGCATTTTGTTCTAAGAACCTTTAGGCATCGCTCAATTGGATAGCACCAACGGGCATGCACAGGGCCCCCCATTTTTGCCTCATATGGTAGGTGCAAGACCAAATGTTGCATCGGATTGAAGAAGCCGGGGGGAAAGATCTTCTCCAACTTGCAGAGCAACACCGGGGCCATTCTTTCCATTTCTTCAATCTCGGTCCGAGATATCTCCTTAGCACATAGCTTGCGGAAGAACATGCTCAACTCTGCCATCACTCGCCAGATGTGATCAGGGAAATAGCCACGAACCATCACCGGAAGAAGGCGCTCAATCCATATGTGGTAATCATGACTCTTGAGCCCTGTGATTCGCATGGTACTTAAGTTCACACCCCTCCAATTCGCTGCATACCCGTCAGGGAACATCAACGATTGGAACCATTGAAGAACTTCTTTCTTTTGGGCCCTCGTTAGGACGAAGTCGGCCTTAGGCTTCTTCCATGACTTCCCGCGTAAGGGAGGCAACATGTTTAGCTTTGGTCTATCGCACAGCGTTGCTTGATCCAATCTAGCCTTGACATTGTCCTTTGACTTTTCCCAGTCCATGATTGTGTGAAGGACCGCCTCGGCGAAATTCTTTTCAGTGTGCATTACATCAATGTTATGTGGAAGGAGGTCCTTAAAGTAAGGAAGCTTCCACAAGCACAACTTGTGTGTCTAGGCATGCTCTTTTCCGTATCCCACGAAGCCCCCCTTTTCATTGTCGACCACAAGACCATCTAACATCTCAAGAACCTGGGCACCTGTCATAATTTCTGGTGCAGAGTCTTCCACTGTGACACCTTTTCGAAAGTTCTTCTTGTCTCTCCTGAATGGGTGGTCAAGAGGGAGGAATTGTCGATGTTTGTCAAACGAAGAAAACTTGCCCCCCTTCTCCAACCGAAAGAACTCCACAGCTGACTTGCATATCGGGCATGGCATCTTCGTGTGAACACACCAGCCACAAAATAACCCATAAGCCAGGAAGTCATGCATGGAATAATGGTACCAAATATGCATTCTGAAGTTTGTCTTTGTGAATCGGTCGTATGTCACTACCCTTTCGTCCCATGCACGGACCAAATCGTCTATCAAAGGCTCCATGTACACACTCATATTAGCCCCCGGGTGTCCTAGAATTATAAGTGACAAGAAAATATTTTGCCGTTGAAAGGCGACGCCAGGTGGGAGGTTGAGAGGGATGACAAATATGGGCCAACATGTGTATGGTGAAGAACCCATTCCATAAGGATTGAACCCATCAGTTGCCAGTGCAATGCGTACATTACGAGCCTCGTCAGCTTTGTCGGTATGCTTCCGATCGAAGCTTTTCCATGATTCACCATCGGACGGATGTATCATCTTGTCAGTGTATCGGCGTCCAGTTTTGTGCCACGTCATCTGTTTTGCGGATTCCTCGCTCATGAAAAGCCGTTGGATCCTCGGTATGAAAGGAAGGTACCTCAGGATCTTTGCGCCGACTTTTGTTTGCGTCTTCCGACCATCACCAGATTCTAACTCAATGTACCTAGATGCCTTACACTTCGGACAGTACTTATCGTCAGCATGTTCTCCCCTGAATAAGATGCATCCGTTCGGACAAGCATGTATCTGCTCGTACGACATCTTGAGCGCACGAAGGATTTTATTTGACTCATACGTGTTCTTTGGCAGAACGTGATCATCCGGAAGTAGGGTGCCAACTACTGTCAATAGTTGATCGAAGGATTCTCTACTCCAGCTAAACTGGGACTTCACAGCCATTAGACGTGCAATGGCATCCAGTTTAGAAACATTGGTGCGCCTGTGAAGGGGTTGTTGTGCCGCATCCAACATGGCGTAAAACACCTTTGCAGTTTGCTCTGGCTCCTGCTCTGCACTTCCTTCATCGAAAGCCATGTCATGGTCATTTAACATTTCTGCCACCCCGGCTTCAGAATCAAACTCCTCGATCCGTTGTCTCACGACCTCTTCTCTCGCACGATGGCGTTCACCATGCATGGTCCATCGGGTATAGTTCTCTACAAATCCATTGTTGACAAGATCTTTAGTCATCTCCTCATATGTTTTCATTGCCTTGTTCTTACACTTCCTACAGGGACAGCTGGCATGTCGCCGTCCGTTTGCAAATGCCTTCGTCATGAAATCATTGGCCTTCTCAATCCATTCATTTGTGTATTGACCCCTCTTCTGATAGCCCGTGTACATCCACTGACGGTCATCCATCCTAACATATAGACGATATTGCAGTTTAGAGCAATAGAGTAGTAGTGCTAGAGAAAAACCATATGAGATGATAAAGAGACATTCATGTTCTTGGTCGATTCACATAGAAGATGTTTGCTAGATTGGATGATGAGATTTTACCTAAGGTTGAAAGGCCGCTATGTCACTTGTAGATGGAGGAATACATGGAACCAATTTTTTTGTAGCCACAAACATCACTAGCAAGATTTATCGAAGATTGAGGTAGAGCATCAGCAGGTTTTGTAGCGTGTCTCAACCATATACCCAAGCACCGGCGCGCGCCTAGCAGCACAACCATGTGGCTAGCACACAAAGGGGCGCTAGGTTCTGTCGCAACACTATAGGTCACATGGCATGACACTACCACAAACAAATCACCGATGACAAGCCCTAGTTACTAATGAATAGATTGTTCAAAGATTTTGGACAACAAGAGTGATATATTTAGCAAGTGGAATACATGTTGATGAGATAGGTACATACTTGTTGATAGCATGAGAAACTTGGACCGGATCATGTGGAAAAAAAATTAACAAAAGATTGGATAATTTCCATATATTTTGGACAGAAAGGCAACCAATATATAAACATGTATGCTTATGAAAATTATTATCGGTGTCGCAGCACTAAAGGGTAAAAACTGCCGCTTCTCCTTTGAGGAGATCGATCAGAAGACTGAAGAGACGATCGCAGAGATCACGGCGAGCGCGACGCTGCCGCGGATCCCAGCCTGAAGCTGGAAGCCGCTGCCGGCGGTGCTGTCGCTCGCCGGGTTAGCTGATGGCGTGACTGTAGGAGAAGAGTGACGACGGTTATGTATGTCATGAACACATACAGCAGAAGCAAAGGCCTCTCACAACGACTAAAGCACTACAGAGAATTGCAGTGGGAAAAAAGAAGAAGGATCGGAATGACTGTTTATCCTCCCAGCCCAATTATCCAACCACGCTGAAAGGGAACTCACAGTCCGTGTGTCCTATTCACTTTCAGAAGAAAAAAACGACAAACCGCCGGACTCGCTACATCCCCTATCTGACATGAATTCCACACGGGCGCGACGAGCACGCAAGCAATCCCCAAAGGTCCGTGGACGCCGAGCGCTCAGTCCGAGCAGCAGAAACGGCGGCCAGTGCAGGCAACGGGGGCCGTCCCCCATGGATGCATCCATTTCCATTCCATCGCATCACGGCGCCACCAGACGGAGGGGAGAGGTGGGCAACAGGGCAGGTACCTGGCGTCGACGGGAGCAGGCAGGGGTCCCTTGTCGCCACCCGGTGCGGCGGGAGCACGTACGGAAGGGGAGGCCGCGGTCAGGGGAGGGGAGAGAGTGCTCACCGTCGCCGCTGCTGCTGGGGCCCACCCCACCCCACCTCGCGGGAATGGGAGCGAAGGAGGGAGCACGGGGCGGCGTCGGCGGAGGGGATCGTCGTCCGGTGCCGCTGTCTCTCTCTCCGTCTCTCTCTCTCTCTCTCCGTCTCTCCGGTGGCGGCGACTATGGGGGACCGCCCGGTGGCGGCGGTGGTGGAGGGGAGGAGGTGGCCGCGGCGGTGGGGAGGCGCCGGCGACAGCGGGGAGGCGCTGGCGACGGCGTGGAGGGGAGGAGGCGGCCGCGGCGGTCGGGAGGCGCCGGCGACGACAGGGAGGCGCCGGCGACGACGTGGAGCGCGCGGGCGCGTGGAGGCGCAGGCGCAAGTGCGGGGGACGGCGGGGAGGCGCCGGCGCGAGGGACGGCGGCGGTGCGGCGGGGATGCACGAGCGTGTGCGGTGTGTGTGTGTGTCTGTGCACGATTTGAGGGAGAAACGGCTAAGTGTTGAATGCTTCTGTTTACCGAGTGCCTAGATGTACGGCACTCGGTAAACTCAAGCACCGCAGCCCAATGACATGTGGGCCTGGTACATGTTTACCGAGTGCCCAGATCTACGGCACTCGGTAAACAGAAGCATGGCAGCCCACTGTGGCAGACAGGTGGGCCGTGGCTAACCTTTACCGAGTGTTTGAGGTCACACTCGGTAAAAGTATCCATTATTTCATGCAAAACAAAAAAGAAAAAATGCCAATTTAATCCTAAAATTCACCAAACTTTCACATGAACTATTTCATGTCATCTATTTACTATCTAAAAAATTCCAAGTTCAAATCATAATGTTGAATTTCACTCTTAATAGAAATCCTACTCGTCATTGTGAATGTTTAGCGTCTCTTTGGGAGATATACCGGTTCGGCAGCGACGAATGTAAAAATACTTCCGAAACGTTATGAAAATTTTTCTATAACATAGATGTATGCTTCAATGTTAATTCTTCCAATCTCGTGATTTATCGAGTTCGATTTTAATTATTACAATTAAATTTACACGATATGTACCTAATTTTCATAAAGAATGAAAATTTTGTGAAATATAGTAAATAAATTGAAATAAACACCATATTTTGGAATGGAGTACTAAATATCATATGTGGATAGAGGAAAAAGAATGAAGGGAAAAACAAGAAATTTGGTTGAATTTTGCCGAGTGTTGCGCCAATACACTCGGTAAAAGATAGTGTTTACCGAGTGTTGTGCACTTACACTCGGTAAAACTTTATTATTACCGAGTGCAAATACTTCTACCGAGTGTGACACTCGGTAAACATTTTTGGTCTTTTTTATTTGCTATGAGTGCTTGATGGGCGGAGCTGTTGTTACCGTGATGTTTGCCGAGTGTATGCTCATAACACTCGGTAAACATGTCATGCCGTGATGCCGTTTGGCGCACGGTTGCTATCCTAGGTGACGTGGCACCTCAATACCGAGTGGCTGTTTTTACTGAGTGCGCCCCTTCGGTAAATTTGTAGTTTTACCGAGTGTCTGAAGTTACCGAGTGTGCTGACTCGGTAAAGCGGTCGACTACCGGGTGTTTATGTTTTCCGAGTGTTGGCACTCGGTAAGTACTGTTTTCCGAGTGCCCCGACTTTTGACACTCGGTAATTGTCGGGGCACTCGGTAACTACACAGTCTCTGGTAGTGCAAAGTTGCAGGTGGTTGGAGTGAAACTAGATTTATAAATTGTAAAAGAAAATAATGTAGATAATGTACCTAAGATGTAAAAGAAAACATTTTGTAACTTTTTAGTGAAGTGCTGCACTAATGTACCTAAGATGTAATTGTTATGTTGGATTGAAGTTTTTTACCTAAGATGTAATTGTTATGTTGGATTGAAGTTTTTTTTCATAATGGTATCTATTTTTATTCATTGCATGGTTGGGCATTGCTTCATCTTCTTCAGGCTGCAGGTAGAGTATGACTGTATGAGATATGAAATTATGAGCACTTTTGTTCAGTTCTTCACATATATTTTTTCATACTTCGATGAAGAGAAGTTCACTACAAATTTTCTCCTTTGTTTGTCGTTTGAATTTTTGCAGCAGGCTGCTCGATTTTGGACCTTTTGGTATCCGGTGGATCAAGAAGTGAAGAGAAGTTCGCTCCAAATATGTGGACTGCTGAATTTTGGACCTTTTGGTACCCTGGTGGATAAAGAAGTGAAGAGAAGTTCACTCCAAATCTGTGGACTGCTGGATTTTGGACCTTTTGGTACCCCGGTGGATCAAGAAGTGGCCGTGCATTTCTACTTCTATGGCATTTCTTCTTTGGTATATTCATCTATGTTCTTGCTATCACCACAAGTGTGACCGAACTCTTGGAGAAACCAATCTTTATAAGTGATTGAGCACTTCTGAACAGAAGCCATTTTTATGAACTCCAAGGGAATGTTGTTGGCTATGTTGAGCGCCCTTGCTGCCCTTGTTATTGTCATGCTACGTAGTCTAAACCCGGCACCCGGCAAGATCGACACATAATGAGGTTCTTATGAGTGAGGAAGTGACTACATATACCCAGAATTGTATACCACTCCATTCCAGTTATTGTGGTAAATTTGCTCTTCTTGAGTGAGGAAGTTATTACATGTACCCGGAATTGTATACCACTCCATTCCACTTATAGTAGTAAATGTGTGGATGAGGCTGACAAAAAAATTACAGCCAGGAATTTCTTGTGGGACAAGACTCCCAATATAATATGTTTTTATACATGGAACATGTCTCGGAGGCACTGATGTACATGTATTTAGGGCCTCTTTAGACAGGGACTGTCTAAGATTAAATTCATATAGCGCTGCTCCATAAGCAACCAGAGTAAAGTTCAGGTAAAGAAAAATCAATATATAGCGATGTGCAATGCTTTGATCAATCAAGACAAATGCAAAAGGCTGACCATATGGTGATATCCTTGGTGTCGATAACTGGGAAGTTTAGTACATCATGATGTTGACGATGGAGTTTGCAAGCGATGGATTCGCTATAGAATGCAAATCATTGATACTCACAGCATTAAAGCTAGTTAGTAGCAACTATGAACAATGTCGATTCCTTAGCAGCAACTATGAACAATGTCGATTCCTTAGCAGCAACTATGAACAATGTCGATTCCATATTGGCGAAGTTGACTTCATTAGAGTCCATCTTTACTTAGTGCTCAGTAGAGAGCGTCACTACTATAGAATGGACTTGTTGTCCCGGGCGGTAACGACCTTTAGTCCCGGTTACCGCGCCGGGACAATGATCCCGGGACTAAAGGTGGAACCTTCCGTCCCGGGTCATCGAGCCGGGACTAAAGAGGGACCTTTAGTCCCGGTTGGTGTTACTAACCGGGACTAAAGGCCCTCCAGCCGAGCAAACCTGGCGCACCCTTTAATCCCGGTTGGTAACCCCAACCGGGACTAAAGGTTCACTCTTTACTCCCGGTTGGTAACCCCAACCGGGACTAAAGGTTTCTTTTCTTTTTCTTTTTTTTGTTTAATTTATTTTTAGTTCAGTTACACATATTTGTTTAATATATAATATGTTTTTATGTATGTATCCTACGCTGCTAATATAAATACACGCACGCATATAATTACATCTAATTCTCATCTCGAGCATTATTATATTCGAATAAAGTATGAAACTATATATATTATAGATATATATGTATATATACAACACTTTCATAATCTTGTTCTCGAAAATAACGATATCAATAAACATTTAATTTACATCATTAGTTCCTTAGATCAAAGTAGAACTCGCCGTTGGGATTTAGCACTTTTTCTAGAAGATATCCTGCTATTGACTCTTGAACTGCTTTCAGATGGTCTTTTTGCATGACCCTTCGTTTCAACCATTCAGTCTTACATTTGAAATAAAAGGAAAAGTATTAATACATACATATATATATATATTCATTTAAAATAAATAAAAAATTGATATATACGTACTCTGAGGACATCTTTAGGAGTTCTTCTTATGTATGCAGTGATAAATTCACAAACGTAGTATCCACACAAGTTATTACCTGGTTCCTGCCGCAAACACCACTGTACGAGAAGAAGATTATTCTCATCATCTCACACGTAAATTGAAGTACGATATAGTAATTAAACACGTGGGGAAGTATATATAGTACTACTTACTGGTATTTCAACTACATTAAGTGGTGCCTTGCAATCCTTGCGGTGTTGCCGAATAAACTCTTTCCAAACCCTGTGCGACCAATAATGTACGATCGTTAATAAATTATGGCAAAGTCTATTCAATAATAGTTGTGCGCGAGAGATCGAAATTACCCCTGGATAATGTCTATCATATCTTGGTATTGTGTTCGCTCTTTTCTCAATGAGTCCAAGATTACTAACTGACTTGAGTTTAACTCAATGACAATGAGTATCTAGTGAAACCTGCATTGGTTTATACACACACGTACATGCATATAAGTTGTATTGATATTACATAAAATGTGTAGACTACATTATTATTAACACTTACTCAAAGTTGTACGGGAAAAGTATTGTTGTCTTGTCGTGCTGCTTCACGAAGAACTTCATGATATTCGTCTGTGCTTCAGATACCCATTGGTCCTTGACAATAATATCGGTTTTGAATACGATATAAGGATCAATGAAGCCAACACTGGTGTCTTGTATTCTTTGGAGCTCTGACATCTGGAATCTGTATATAAATATAAGTTACATGTGAGGATAATTATATACACGTACGCATGGAAGTGAGTTTATTAAATAAAAGTAAGAATCACTTACAAACAAAAGGAGCTAATGATTGATTTGTCCAGAGCGTTCAAGTAGAATAGTTGATGCAATTCTTCGAAACTAATATGTAAGATGTCATCGCCACGGAAGTAATGATGGTCTCTAAATCTGACAAAGATCCACTGCTCACCCCTGCCACATGCCTGCATGTACCACTTGTTGAGCAAGTACATTTGCGTACCCAATTCATTCAGAGCCGCAGGGTTGTATAGACTTTGCCGTATTTATAAGTCTTCTAGGTATCAACTTCCAGGTTCTGGATTGGAGCTTTGCCCGTTAATTGATCCAAGGTTAAACCAGTATCTTTTAAAAAAGCATTAAGGGCTTGAACCGACACTTCTCCAGAGTTGTCTGGTCGATAGACTTCTATGTTGGAACCATATTCATTAGCAACAACAAGATTTTGCATTGGTTGCTTCTGTTGTCCGAGCTGTGGGACATCCTTCCCTGATGCTCTTTTCCTTTTCTTATCTGCATCATGTGACTTCACGAGGGAGCGGTCATAGTCTGATAGTGGCGAAGGCTTACGAAGTTCAATCATCTTTTTCTTGTGAGCATCGACCTTCTGCCTCAGCACATCTCGTGGTATGTAAAAGTACGGCTTCTCCTTAAGCTTCGCTTGACTCTTGTTTTTGATATCTATAAAAAAATCTTTCACTTTTTTGTCTTCTTCAGCTGCTATTTGCTCATCAGTCTTTTCAGGAAGTATTTCTTGAGAAATAACTCTTTTTCTCGGGGTCTTCTTTGCCGCCGGGACCTTAGACATCTTTGTAGTGCGTCGTTGTGGAGGGGGTGGGGGCGGTGTTGGAGACCGGCGTGGAGGCGATGAGGCCAGTGTTGGTGGAGACCGGCGTGGAGGCGTTGGAGATCGTTGTGGAGGCGGTGGGGCCGGTGTAGGAGTTGGAGATCGTTGTGGAGGCGATGGGGGCCGGTGTAGGAGTTGGCGATCGCCGTGGGGATGAAGTCGTCTCGCCCCCCGCGACGCTGTGATAAGATGGGGAATGAATGATTAGGCTAGGCTGGGGGGAGACCCTGCTACAAAAACAAGTTGTGTGTCAATTATTTTTGAAGCCAATATAAAATTAATGGAAAATAATATTTCATTCACTTTCATTCATACCTAGGGTGAGGTAGGGGAAGCGGTGGCGCCCCAGGAATGATGATGAAGCGTTTGCGCCATTGAATAAATGTCTTCTCTGCTTCTCCTAGTGTCTTCTCCCCATCACCGCCTTCAATGTCAAGAGGAACATTGCTGTAACCTTTGAGCACTCTATCGACCGAGATGCTAGCATATCCAGGTTGAATAACTGACCCATGGATTCTTGGTGTCTTCGTTCGGTCTATTGGAGATACAACCCCGACAGCCACCATGATTGATGCATTATTACCATCTGGAATATGCAGCTCACATGTTGTTAGAGGCTCGGTAATGTCATCAACAGGGAAGCGCAACCCAGCGCCGTCTTGAATAACTGGCAGCTTCGTAGAAGCACAACTGCTTTTCATCTGACCAACGGGGCTAATGGTGACTCCCGACGTTGATTGCGATTGCATTTGACTCATTGCTAGCTGCACTTGCCTCTTGATCTCCTCCTGCATTCTTGCCTCAAGAGATTTTTCTCATTCACGTGATTCAAGCAATGCTTGTCGTGACTCATCAACAAATTGCTCCAATGCACGAATTCATTCTGCCTCCTCATCCTTCTTTCTCTGGCGGCTTCTGTAGGTATCCTTGTCTGTTGGGAATGCGTGTAGCCACGGAACTGCCCCATAGCCTCTTGTTCGACCACCGTGTTTGGGATTCTCTAGGGCATATGTCAATTCATCCTTCTCTCTGTTGGGCTTGAAAACACCACTATCAGCTTCTTCCCTAGCACGAGCTAGTCTCTGTGTTGCTCTCTCAATTTTTTGGCCAAAAATTAGCTTGCCCGTGTCTGGGTCTAGGTTTCCCCCATGAGCGTAGAACCAATTCTTCGCGCGTTGAGGCCAGTTCTTCTCTATTGTTTCAGGTATGATTCCCTTGGCAGTAATCTCTGCTTCTAGGTTCTGCCACTTGGGAATAGCACTCCTATAACCACCTGATCCCATGCGATGATGGTATTGCTTCTGTCGGGCATTCTGCTGATTCCTCATCACACATTCCTCACTGTCTTGAGATGTCTTGTATTCTACAAAGGCATCCCAATGGGACTCCAACTTGACAAACACCTTAGCATTGAAATCCGGCATAGCATTCTTCAAGATAAAACTTTTTATACAATGTCTTCTTCCAACTCTGGAACAATGTTGCCATCTTCTTCATTATCTAATCCCTCACTAGCTCCTTCAAAGCATCATCTGCTTGTAATGTGAAATGCTGAGTGATATCTTTTCAAGCTAGGTTCTTGTCACGATCAGATACAAAACTAACATTAGGAGCGGATATCTTCTGCTTCCATTCACGAGCACTAACTGGGACCCTATCCCTTATAATGAACCCACATTGATTGACATATGTCTGAGCATGTAGTCCCAATGGTTTGCCGGTGTCGGTGTCGAATTCTGATATTATGAAACGGCCCTCTAATGGCTTTTTTGGCCCTCGGACTTTCCTACTTTTGTTGGTGGTTGATGTAGATCCAGAGATCGGCTACATGAGTAGAAACACAACGATTAACAACAAATATATGTACGCATGCATCTATAAGAGATGATAGATAATCGAATATATACCTCGCCAGTATTTTCTTGCGTGACAATTTGTTGATCTTCAACCACCGGCATATTCAGTATATCCTCATAATCAGCAAAGTACTGACTCGTGTCATCTATATCCACATTGGTGCCGGCGTTGATAATATCTGCCATTATGTCATCACTCAAGTTATCATCCGGAGCAGCCATTTGTATCTTCAAGATAACACATAGATAGAATTAATATGGTACATAATATAAGTACATGTGATAACACATATAGAATTACTAAATCCAATTAAATATAATAACACATAATATTTCATAAGGATAAACAATAATAAGGTATAGGCTTTGGAATCAAATCAAAAACACTTTCGATCCAAAACATGGAAATAAGTACATGTATATATATACACATAGAATGATACAATATATTTTTTCTCTCTCTCAACACATAGAAATAAGTGCATATGTCTATATCTCTAGATATGCATGTGATAACACACATAGAATGTCTCTCTAGATACAATTTTCTCTCTCTCTCAACACATGAAAATAAGTACATGTATATATACATATAGAAATAATTAAGTACATATGTATACATATAGAATCTCTCTCTAGATATATATAGAGAGATAGAATATATAATTACTAAATCCAATTAAATAAATATAACATGAAATTAGATAAACTAGTAATAGATAATACATTTTAATCTAACATATATAAAAAACTATAATAAAAAACTATCTAAAAAAACTATCTAAATAAAGTACTAATTAAATTTTAATACATTTAAATCTAACATATATCAAAAACTATCTAAAAAACTAACTAAAAACTAACAATAAACTACTAATTAAATTTTAATACATTTTAATCTAACATATATATCAAAAACTATCTAACATTTTAATACTGGCGAGGGCAGCTAACATTAAACTACTAATTAAATCTAACATTTTAATCTAAACATATATATGGCAGAGAGCAGCTAGCTAGCTAGCAGGCTGGGGCGGCGGATGGCGTAGGCCGGGCAGGGCGTGCTGGTCGGCCCACGGGGCCGAGCTGAGCACCCTCGCGCGAGGACGACGTACGGCGGAGACGGCGGGGCTCGACGACGAGGCCGGGCGGGAAGCGGTCGGCGAGGAGGGCTCGTATGGGGCGGCGGAGACGGGATGCGGCGGAGGACGACGCGCGATGCGGGCTGGGCGGATGGCATGGCCGGGCGGGGGTAGAAAGACGACGGCGGCGCGGCAGAGCGAGCTCGACGTAGGGCCGGGCGGGGCTGGGCGACGGAGGCGAGATCGAAGATGGCGGTGGCGGCGGCGATGATCGACGTGTAGATCGAAAAGTAGAAGATGAACCGTTCAATATATATAGGCCGGGACCCTTTAGTCCCGGCTGGTAACACCAGCTAGGACTAAAGGACATTTAGTCCCGGCTGGTAAGACTAACCGGGACTAAAGGTCCAACCCTTTAGTCCCGGATCGACTTATAAGCCGGGACTAAAGGCTTTTTAGTCCCGGTTGGTGTTACCAGCCGGGACTAAAAGTATTTTTGGCGGGCACCGAAATTGCCGCCCACCCTTTAGTCCCGGTTCTTGCCTAGGCTGGGACTGAAGGCCTGAAAATTTTGGCAACCCGCCAGCGTAATTAGAAAGGCCTGGGATTTTGATTTTGTTTAATACTAGGTTAATCAATTAATTCCATACCAACTTCAATACTTTGCAATATTTATTTTAAAAATACTATTGATTAACTCATTATTTATTGTAAATAGGAAAATTTTGTAACCTAAAGTTTTAATTTCTTTTATGAATATAGAATATAAATGTTTACTAATACTAAGTATTTTGTTAATGCAAAAATATATTTGTAACTTAAAATTAATAAACTAATATTATTTGATAGGAAATTTATTATCACATTATTGTAACGTCAATGTTTCAATTTTTTCTCGGTTTTTGACCAAAATTGACAGGAAATTTTTGTTGAACCTATAAAAATAAAGAAAATGTAGTATTTTTTTTCTACAACTTTTTCAAATGAAAAATGGCCTATATAAGGATTGTAGATATTGATGAGATGAACAAACTTGGTATTCAAAACTTTTCAATTTGAGACAATCTAGGGTTCCGAAAACTAGTTTGTAGGCGTCGAAATTTAAAAATCACAAATTTGAACCGTCCAAACTTTCTCAAATGGAAAGTTGACCAAAAAACAATTGTAGATCTTTTTGAGTTTAACAAACTTGGTATTCAAAACTTTTCAATTTGAAGTCATTTAGAGTTCATAATACTAGAGTCAAAGTGTTGTTTTTTCATTTGACCAAATTTGACTTGGTCAAACTTGCTCAAATGAGACACTAAATGACCTCAGATGAAAAAACTCTGAATACCAAGTTTGATCATCTCAGCAAGATCTACAATTGTTACATAGCTCATTTTCCCATTTGAGAAATTTTTATCAAACACTAGTCACAACTTCTTGAATCTCATATAGACTTTCTAAAACTATGTCACACACTTGTGAAATTTGAACATTTTGTTCAAGCTTTCTCAAATGAAAAAATGGCCTATATAAGGATTGTATATTGATGAGATGAACAAACTTGGTATTCAAAACTTTTCAATTTGAGACAATCTAGGGTTCCGAAAACTAGTTTGTAGGCGTCGAAATTTAAAAATCACAAATTTGAACCATCCAAACTTTCTCAAATGGAAAGTTGACCAAAACAACAATTGTAGATCTTTTGAGTTTAACAAACTTGGTATTCAAAACTTTTCAATTTGAAGTCATTTAGAGTTCATAATACTAGAGTCAAAGTGTTGTTTTTTCATTTGACCAAATTTGACTTGGTCAAACTTGCTCAAATGAGACACTAAATGACCTCAGATGAAAAAACTCTGAATACCAAGTTTGATCATCTCAGCAAGATCTACAATTGTTACATAGCTCATTTTCCCATTTGAGAAATTTTTATCAAACACTAGTCACAACTTCTTGAATCTCATATAGACTTTCTAAAACTATGTCACACACTTGTGAAATTTGAACTACATTTTGTTCAAGCTTTCTCAAATGAAAAAATGGCCTATATAAGGATTGTAGATATTGATGAGATGAACAAACTTGGTATTCAAAACTTTTCAATTTGAGACAATCTAGGGTTCCGAAAACTAGTTTGTAGGCGTCGAAATTTAAAAATCACAAATTTGACTCGTCCAAACTTTCTCAAATGGAAAGTTGACCAAAACAACAATTGTAGATCTTTTTGAGTTTAACAAACTTGGTATTCAAAACTTTTCAATTTGAAGTCATTTGACAAAACAAGTAAAGTTTGTTTTTTCATTTGACCAAATTTGACTTGGTCAAACTTGCATAACATATTACATAATATCCGTCCCTAAAACATAATATATTAAACATGCATCGTTGTATCATGCGGGCACAACAGTAAATTTTTCTTGACGTATGTCCCTTGGTTATGATCTTGTCGTAACCATGGAGTGTCTTCATCATTTAACATGATGCTTGGATCTTTCTTCACTATGAAGGGTGGAATTCGGACATTTCTTTCGTAATCTTCTGACATGTCTGACTTGTCTTCAATTCCCACTATATTTATTTTCCCAGAAAGAATTATGTGGCGCTTTGGCTCATTGATCATTGAGTTGATGTCTTCGTTTTTTCCTCTCTTTGATTTTGTAGACATGTCTTTCACATAGAACACCTGACTCACATCGGCAGCAAGGACGAATGGTTCCTCTTTGTACCCAATATTGTTGAGGTCCACTGTTGTCATTCCATACTCTTTGTCGACTGTTACCCCTCCTCCGGTCAGCTTCACCCATTGGCACCGGAACAAAGGGACTTTAAAATTAGGTGCGTAGTCTAGTTCCCATATCTCTTCTATGCGGCCATAATATGTTTGTATATTCCCATTTGGATCTGTGCCATCTATGCGAACACCACTATTTTGATTGGTGCTCCTTTTATCTTGGGCAACTGTGTAAAATGTATTCCCATTTATCTCGTACCCTTGGTACGTGAGGATATGCCACGATGGCTGCCTAGCCAACAAATACAGTTGCTCATCAATATTGTCATCGCCTTGACATTCTTTTCGCAACCAACCACTGAAACTTTCCATGTGCTGACGCCTAATCCAAGCTTCAGTCTTCCCTGGAAACTTGGATCGTAAGAACTCCTTATGTATCTCGATGTACGGATGCACCAATGACGAGTTCTGAAGAACTGTGTAGTGTGCTTTATTGAAATAATCGTCTTCCATGCCGATATATGTTTTCTTCCCTAAAGTTCCTTTACCACTGAGTCTCCCCTCGTGTCGTGATTCGGGAACGCCAATCGGGGCAAGGTCAGGAATAAAGTCAACACAGAACTCAATGACCTCTGGACGGGCACGGACGGTACCAACCATGGCACATCGACACTTAGACGTTTCTATGCTTAACTACTGAGATATGTACTCCACTTGTATTTCGATTTACTTTAAAGCATTATGATTTCTCTCCGACCACTCTAAGTGTCACTCCCCGAATTTTATGGTTTTTCTGACTTAGCCAGTACAAGCCGACCACCACTCCTTCTACTCGGTTTTCGAGCAGGTCCCCTGTCTCCGTTCCCCCAACGCATGCACGGATCCGCCTCTCTATGTTGCGGGTGATCGCAGGTCCCCCTGGTTTGACTTGTCCACGTCACGTTGCACAGGTCATATACCTCACCCTCCTACCACATGCCAACTAGGGCCGCACAAACTCTTCTTCGGGATGATGTGGTCGAGCAAAACGTCAACTAAATAGACGTTAACCACGTTCCCCACTTAGTTACACCCACATAAAATTTCAAGCTTAAATAAGTTTTGTATAAAGCAAACACGCTTATAATGATATACAGTTACGTTATTAACAACTTGCCTGAAGAGGCTCAAGTTTACAATAACACAACTATGTCCTCCTTCTACAGCTCTAAGCCTTTCCATTGGCTGGTCGTGGCGCATGGCATTTACTGCTCGCCGCTCTGATACCCTACTCGAGTCTCGGGACTCGTGCGCTAGTCAGCTGAAGGGATGCCCGCCGGTGCCTGGCTGGTCGAGACCGCAGGCTTCGTTGGTTGCTCGCATCTGATGGCATTTCCAGCTAGCTTGTCGATGGCATACCCTGTACAGGCTGTCCCGCCACCTCCACATAGGTTAATATCGCCATTATCTTGACGACAAGTCCAGCTGGGCCGTCCGAAGCTCTTCTGCCTTGTCTAGGTCTATCTCCTTCGGGTACCCAGCCTCCAGGCGTTTGAGATCGATCAGGGGGTAGTGAGGCACGCACCATGCTTAGCACATGGGCACCCGTGTACTCACCCGCCTCCTTCACGAATTCTTGGAACCATCCCCATGCTTGTTTGCATCTCTCGACCAGTCCGACTGGGGGCGTCCTTAGCTCTTCCTCTGTTGAGCGCCGGGTCGATAAGGTCGAGGACGGGCACAATGCCAGTTGCCATTTTCTTGGCACCGCTTGTTCCACGTGTCCCGCTCCTCGGTGGCCTGAAGGCATCATGCTTTCCAGTCGTCACGCTCCTTGATCACGGCCTCTAGGTGCCTCTTGGCATTGACTTTCAAAACTGAACGCAGTATAAGACATCAAACATGAGACACGACAAGGCAAGGTGGGCAATAGAAGGAGAAAGGTGATCTGGAATGCTTACTTTTCAGGTCATCCTTTCATTCTGGTAGTGTGGTCTTGGATTAGACTGGCTGCGTGCCAGTTTCTCGTTGTCCTCCTTCAGGCGACCACATTCTGCGGTCACACGACTATTTTCCCCCTGGAGGCGGGTCACTTCAGCTTCTAAACCTGCATTCAGCTGTTACTGCCAAGAACACAATAACACAAGTCCTGCACTTGCTATGATGCGGTGAAAACTTACTTGTTCTCTCCCGCTCTTTGTTATTGAGCTGGCCGACCAGGTTTTGGTTCTGTGCTTCTCGGTCTGTCCTCTCCTGGTCGGCGGCTTCAAGTTGGCGCCGTAAGCGTTCCACTTCAGCCGTCAGCTCCTTATTGGTCGCCGTGATTCCTTCTATCTGGTCGAAGCACCTTTTTCGGTATCTTACAGTTTTCATCAAGTCCTACATATAGACAAGCTACGTCAGATAGTTCGACTACACAATAGGGTCAAGGACTCAAGCCAAATATACCTGGACTTCTATCACCAGACGCTTGGCCACCCGTTCGACTCTTAAGGTCTCTTCGACCTCTAGGATTTCCTCGTGCATGACCCATTCGTCGTTCCAATAGCGCGACACATATACATGTTGTCGCCTATCTTGGGGACGGCCTAGGACCTCTTCCACTTCTTCCTCTTCCAGCCTCCTGTTCGGGAGGCGGCGCTGGTCTGGAGTTTGCAGACTCCACGACCACTAGGGCTTTTCCACGAGCCGTCGCGTCGGCAAAAACGTTCTAGGCCACTTCTGGCTGCTGCTCCTTGGCTAGATCCAGCTCCCCTTGGCGCCATGGTATCCGCCTTAGCAGGGTTCGTGCTCGGAGCACTTGTACTCTGCTCGGTTGTCTTCTTGACCAGCTGCTCGGGGACTGGCGTCTGGTCGTCCGCCTGCTGAGGCCTAGGCGGAGTCCCTACTATGGGCTCCTCCACGACTGGCTGCTGGGCAGTTTGACCCCGCCATTGTTGGCGAAGACGTGCCGCACCCAGCTAGCTGGTCGGGGCTCTCGGTGGATGCCGATCTAATGCATCAGAGACAAATTCAGAAGATAATAGTATCCAATGCAAAATGCAAGCTTACATCAAAAATATATAGATACTTACAGCTTCGACTTGCGGAATGATGTGGCGAAGGAACGTCTCCTCGACCGCCCCTACTCCGCTTGCTCGGCAGTTTCCGATGGGACTCTTTCACCTCCGGTACAGGCGTCGGGCTATGATGCTTGACGTTTCCTTCGTCTGTCCTCTGTGTTGCAGTGGTCAGTGCTGTGACCACTACTGGCCCAGAGGGAGCCACCCTGCTCCGTTGGTCCCACCTGCCTTCTCCTCTTTCGAGGGACGAGCCGGAAGATGTCCGCATCCTCTGCTTCATCGTCCGACAGGGGGAAGATGGCTTGGCGTCGTTTGCTGGCAGCCGGACGCTTGCCAGCGGCTCTGGTCGATGCGTCCTCTATAGTCTCGAGTACCGCCCAGTGAACGTCGTCGGTCCTGGCGCTGGTCTGGGCGGCTGGGCTGGTAGCTTGCGGCCATTCTACACCGAGGGGGCGACACGAACACTACTGCCCGGTCACGACCATTACACTAAGACACAAAATGGGGACAAACAGTTATTTTCTTGCTACAACATGACTCTACAGTTAAAAGGAGGCGTCATTTACCTTTGGGGAGGTCGAGCCAGCTTGAAGGCGTGCTCGATGGCGTTCAGCGCGACATAATTGGGATCGGCCAGGTTGAACAGCTCTCCAATCCTGGCCTTGATTTCCATCTTGTCGAGCGGCTCTTTCCTGGTCCTTGTTGGATCAGCGCCTCCTTGGGTACTCGAAGCCAGGATGAATCCTTTTCTGGCAGGGCTGAATTCTTCGGCTGATGAAGTTGCCGACCACGCTTGGGCCATCAAGCCTTCCCCACGGGATCATCCCGAGCAGTTCGGCGATCTGCTCCAAGTTCTCGGGCTTCTCTGACCAGCTATTCTTCTTCTCTAGAATTAGCCCCACGTCGCACAGAGTGATGGTGTTCGGCTCTTCACGGATGTAGAACCACTTCTTGTAACACTCGTCCAATGAGGTGTTCCAGGGGCAGTGCAAGTATTGAGCCTTCATGCCGTCACGCAGGTTCAGGTAGACGCCTCCGGCGATCTTCGAGCCACCGCTCCCTTTCTTCCAAAGACAGAACAGGTGGCGAAAGAGGTCAAAATGGGGCTGGAAGCCACCATAAGCCTCGCAGAGATGGATGAAGGTGGAGACAAGAAGAATCGAGTTGGGATGCAGATTGCAATCCCAATCTCGTAGTACAAGCAAGAGACCCTGAAGGAAAGGGTGCACTGGAATCCCAAAACCCCCATTTGAAGAAATCTTTGAAAACCACAATCTCACCTGGTTGTGGATCGGGAAGCTTTCTCCTTCCGGCGCGCGCCATCCAGCGAGTGCCTTGTTGTGGAGCACCCCCATGGTGACGAGGTCTTCGATGGTCTGCTCGTTGCTCCGCGACTTCCACCACTCTTTCGCCATGATTCCGCCTTTCTTCTGGGCGTCTCTCCTCGCCATTAGTCTGTCCTTTCAAGGGGGGTGGATGCGGTGGCGAGGGGATTTGGTGATGTTTATCAAAGGAATAGGGTTTGGCAAGAGGAAGACGAAGGCGGCGGCGGCGAATGACAATGGGGAACGGTGACAGTAACTTGCCAGATCTACATTATAAATAACAAAGAGTTCCATCGTTTTGTCCGCCCGAGTTTCTTGGGAGACATGCGCACGTGCAGCGGACAGTTGTTCACACCACCTCGAGATCTATGCCAATAAATACGCCCCTTCGTTTACAGTGTACGCGCCTCTTCGCTGATAAAGTCAGAGGGCCCACACTGACGCACCTCTATATAGGTGCCAAGCGACAATTTGACAGAAAGAGTAAGAGGGCAGAATGCCGTGCTATACCTATTTGCTTTTTTATCAAGACGTGTTAGTTTGGACTTGACAGAGTACGGCGATAAATAAATACACCAAATAATAGTACAAGCGGCACACGCGATAATGGATTGCCTAGACCACTACTGTGCTCAGGGATTGCCTAGACCACTACTGTGCTCGGGGAATGACCAGACCATTCCCTTGCTCGGGGAATACTCCGACCACGGTGACTTTTCCAACCATTACCGTACTCAGTAAATGCTATGACCATTGCCGTGCTCGGGGACTCTCCCGACCACTATTCGGAGTTTGCTCTCCTCGACTACATGTGATTGGTACTCACATACAGTTGAGAGACATTTCTTTAGACCTTGCTACAAGGCTCATACTTCGCCTTCCAACAAGCTCGGGGACTACGTCGGTATGATGCACCTACCAGTGCATCTTGTTTTGCCTATGCGGCAATTGGATTTTCAACGTCAGTGGAAATTATTTTGAGACCCTGGCACCACGTGCCTGCGTCACCTACTACCAGGCTCGGAGACTAAGCGGGCACACTTCACCTTGCGGTGAATGTGTTTGTATACTCGACCCCTGTGCTTTGAATAATTGTAAGGATTAATAATATGCTCGGGGACTGCCCCGACCACTGCTTGAATAATGGTTCTCCTTGGCTACATGTGATTTGTACTCACATACAGTTAAGAGACATTTTTTTAAACCTTGCTACAAGGCTCATATTTCGCCTTCCAGCAAGCTCGGGGACTACATCGGTACGATGCACCTGCCGGTGCATCTCGTTTTGCCTGTGCGGCAATTTGGTTTTCAACTAATCTAGGAATTCTTTTTAGACCCTAGCACCACGTGCCTACGTCACCTACTACCAGGCTCGGGGACTAAGTGGGCACACTTCACCTTGCAGTGAATGTGTTGGTTTTTCGACCCCTACGCTTCTGATGTTCAAGGACGCTAAGCTTCAAGACCACTTACATTTCTTTTCAGAAATACAAGTGGGCACACTTCTCAGGACAAGAAATCTTTTTCTTTTCTCTTAAGAGCACCATACATTCTTCGGACAACCTACTTCTCCGGTGATGACGGTGGTCGGAGGCATCAAGGGCTCAAGCCTCACTTGTCGGAGAAGGTCAAAATGGCGTGTCGCAGCATAATACATGATGCTCGGGGACTAGCTGTGGGGGTATTAACCCCTATACCCTTACAGCTAAGCTTAGGCTGGCCCGGATCGATGGGTTCGGTCCACCCGAAAGACGACGTGCGGCCCAGTTAACCTGATCGGAGTCCCGCACAAGGAATCAAGACGGATTTGGTGACCAAGCAGGATCCTGGTCGGTTAGAATATGAATCCTTATCCGACCACATATGGCAATTGTAACTGACTAGGATGAGTTTCTAGATCTGTAACCCTGCTCCCCCGGACTATATAAGGCGGGCAGGGGACCCCTCTAAAAAACATCTCTCATTGACATACAGCAATACAAATCAGACGCAGGACGTAGGTATTACGCCTTCTCGGCGGCCGAACCCCTAGGTAGACTGCCGACCATATTTCGTCGACAGTGTCACACAAATTGATATCAAGATCAAAGATCCTATGTGTGGTATCTCAAGAAGCCCTACACAAGTTACAAGTGGTATCTATAAGTGGTGTCATTCCAACAATTAAGTGATGTCCATAAAAAATACAAGATTCAAGTTTCAACCATCTACCCCAAATGTATACCTTTGCATCAATGAGAAGCACACCTTTTATGGAAATTGATGACAAAGGGGGAGAGATTGTACAAAGATATGAAAGTTTTAAGATTGAGATTGTATAAGGGGGAGAGATAAGATATGAAAGCTTTGGGAGAGATTGAAATAAAGAAGTAGAGGTTGGACATGGACATGGACAAAGAGGGAGCAACATTGAAGAAAAGAGATGGATCAAAATTCTTGGACAAAAGAAGCACATAAATAGGAGGAGCAAGCTTATGAACTTTGTTTGATTGCATTTGATATGTACATATTCATGTGCTTGCTTGCATTGCATAAGTTCTTAAATTCAATATGCATGCTTGTGTGAGGTATGTTAGTTGTAGAATTTGATTGATGAAATAAAAACTAGCATGCATAGGATGCTAGCTAGACACTTGGTATGCTTTTCAAGTAATGCTAGTACCTTGGTTTTAATGTTGATCTAACGAGGTATCTAGTGATTTTATTTCTAAGTGATATCTAGCTAACCATGGTGCTAAGGATGAACTTAAAGGTGCAACTCTGATTGGTATCACGCTTTAAAGGTTTACTTTATACACCTTAGCATCATTTAGTAGTAATTACTCTCCCATAATTTTAATCTATGCATATGTGCGAGCTTCAAAACAAACACTCTAGCACATATGAAGGGGGAGCTAATACTACCATTTTGGGTTTGTGGTACTTGTCCAAAATCATGTACACATGGTAAAATTACTTGGGCAAGCAACATGAATCCAAAAGAGCTTAATTTCCATATCTTTGTAGAGTTGTCATCAATTACCAAAAAAGAGGAGATTAAAAGGTCCTTGTGTGGTTTTAGTAATTGAGTGACAACCCTAGGTGGACTAATTGTGTTTATGTGAGATACACATGTAATTAGTCCACAAGTACATGTGTGTGAGCAACATATGCCGTGAAGGTGAAAATGGTTTGAAGATGTTGCAAAGCTCACACATGTGATGATGAAGGAGCTTATTGCACATGAGACATGACATTGGGTCATGTGATCAAGGTGGAGAAGATCAAGACAAGACATGGCTTGATGGACCAGTTGCAAGCGTGAAGGGCAAGTCGGAGGCTTTAGAGCGATGGACCGCGTGGCGGTGAAGCTTGAGCAAGAGTTGGCGCCGATGGACGAAGGCAATGGTAAAAAGCAAGTGAAGTCAAGATCAATGAACCAATATGATCACGTGATGATATGAAGTGGATCATATCATTGTTGATTATGTTGGTGCATGTGTTGCATCGACATTGGAGGAGATGGAATAGAATGTGCAAGATAAAGGTATAATCTAGGGTATTTCATTTCACCGGTCATAGGTGTATAGAGAAGTTGATGACCAGGTTTAGGATATATGGCCATACTATCAAGAGGGGTAAACTTGTTTGCATATCGGTCATCTAGTGTCACTCGAGTGATCTAACTTTGTATCATCGCTAGGATCGAGTGGCGTGGTAAGTTGAGTGACTAATCCTTTGGAAAATGTTTGTGAAAAACTAACACACATACACATGGTGGTGTACACTTGATGGTGTTGGCACATTTGCAAAGGAGAAGAAGTTAAAGTTGTTGTGAATCAACTTAGAGAAGAGAAAAAGGTTTTTCGGTGTACTCCAAACTATAGGATGGTCCTTGGATTGGAATACTGCATTGATCCATTATAATTTGGATCAAGTATGCATGTGGGATATGTAGCCCTCTGAGTAAGCTTTCCAAAATGTCCAAGATCATCAAAATCGGAGTTTGAAGCTAAGAGTTATAGCCGTTTTAGCGCTAAAAGGTCTGTGACCGGACGTTGGTGCGAAAAACGACCGGACGCTGGGGTCCAGCGTCCGGTCAGCACCTGCGAGTCCGATCACAGCGTCCGGTCAGTGCTTTTATTGTATCCAGAAGCGACCAGACGCTGGGAAAGTCCGGTCAGTGATGACCGGATGCGTCCGGTCGTTGAAAAACATCACTGGAACCTCTCTGTAAGTGACCGGACGCTGGGTTTCAGCGTTCGGTCGTTATGACCTGCGCGTCCGGTCAGTACGCTCTTTGCCCAGTGAAAGGGTAACAGCTATTTTAGCCCTTGGGGCTATAAAAGGAGTGTGTGGCCGGCCTTAGGCTGGTCGTTGAGCACCCCCACACCTATGTGGCTTGTGTAGGAGTGCTTGGATGCCCTCTAACTCACTTATGCTTGCAAGAGTGGGAATCGATTGCGTGTGAGTATGATTCTAGTGCGTTGTATTATGAGATTGCATCGAGTGACACTAGGTGATCGAGTTGCAAACCGGTGGTGCTTGTTACTTTTGGAGGTTGCCACCTCCTAGACGGCTTGGTGGTGGTCTCCATCAAAGCCCACAAGAAGCTTATGCGGTGCTCCGGAGAAGTGCTTTGTGAGGGGCATTGTGCTCGCCCCGCGGGAGCCGCGAAGAGCAACTCTAGTTGAGCGTGTCATTGAGCTACCCTCACTTTCGAGGTAGGTTCTTACGGTGCCCGACGTGCGGGCTTGGCGGGTGATGCCAATGAGCCGCCGAACCACCAAGTGAGTGATCGACACAACAGGGGCGTAGCGTGTTGGCAAGCACGTGAACATTAGGAGAAAATCACCGTGTCAATCTTGTTCTTCCCATTAGTTTGCAATGCCCTTACATAAGCTTATGATTACTTTTATATACACTGTGCTTGTATAGTTGCTCTTGTAATTAGTTAGCTTGTGTAGCTCACTAGTTATCTTCTTGCTTGTGTAGCATAGAAGTAGCTCCCTTGCGTGGCTAATTTGGTTTGTGTAACCTTGTTAGTCACTTTGCTTAGTTTGTGTAGCTAAGTATTTGCGCTCTCTAATTTAGCATTGGTTGCCTTGTTATTGAGCATTGCTAGTGAGCTTAGTTGTCTTTGTGCTTTTGCTTACTAGCATGTATAGGAGCTCCCTCATTGCTTGAAATACTAGTGACATAGGTTTGTGTAACCTTGCTCCTAGAATTGGTTAGGTGAGCTCTAGTTAGCCCGGTACCTTTGTTGCTTAATTAGGATTTTTGCAAGGTGCTAGAGAACATAGATATAGAGGGGTAGTCTAGGCTAGACCGATAGTTTTAATTCCGCACTTATTTCGGTTAGCCGACGCAATTAAGTTTTAATAACGACTATTCACCCCATCTAAACGAAACGTCCCTCCCTCCCCTCGGCCCTCGCGCACGGGCGCCAATGTCGCGCCCCCCACGCGGACGCCTCCTCCCCGCCTCCACTCCGGCGGCTCGCGCTTCCTCCTCTTCCCCCTCTCTTTGGCTGCTCGCGCTTCATCGTGGCCCTGGGCTGCCCCGGCACGCTTGACTGACCGTGCTTCTCGAGCTGGTCCGACCCGATAAACGACCCAGTAGGCTGTGCCTGGGCCGTAGGTCAGGCACGGTGCCCGCCTCGGCACGGCCTGGTAGGCACGACGTGTCGTGCCGGTCCGTTGAACATCTATAGGCGTATGCGTCCGATGGATGTGCTGTCTCGAGATGCGTGCTACTTTACCCTAGCTCCAATACAGGGCCTTGTTTAGATTGTAAATTTTTGTAATCTGGACACTATAGCACGTTTCGTTTGTATTTGACAAACTTTGTCCGATCATGGACTAACTAGGCTCAAAAGATTCGTCTCGTAATTTACAACCAAACTGTGCAATTAGTTATTTTTTTACCTACATTTAATGCTCCATACATGTGTCCAAAAATTAATGTGATGGAGAGAGAGTTTAAAAAACTTTTGAATTTTGAGGCAATAGCCCGGATCAAGAAAACTTGGAATACCTGTGACATACGTATGTACTATGGGGTCCACACACGTCAGAGGGCACAGCGATACGAGGCTTCAGCGTGCTACTTTGGCCCTGTTTGGATCCATGGGTTAGAGTTAGTTTGGGTTAGTTGGAGCTCAACTAGCCCTAAAGTAGCCAAACAGGAGAGCTAGAGTGGGTTATTTGCAACTAGCCCACCCTAAAAAACTATCCCCCCAAAGAGGTGATTATTTGGGCTAGTTGGGGCTATTTGAGGTGGGGTCCACTGTTTTTTCTCTACTTTCACCCGCACCAATGATTTGGAAAGCACATTTATTATCATTTTAACCCTTGTATCCAAACATCTCTTAGGCTAGAGTTAGTTCAGGACTAGTTCTGAGCTAGAAACTAACTCTAACCTCTAGCTGTGCTAGAGTATCCGAACAGGGCCTTTATCCTGTCTCTCTTCTCTTCCCCATTTGATTTTTTTATTATTTCCTTTTTGTCTCCTCGTCTGCCTTCGTTCTCCGAAGGGGCGACAGGGCTCCGACGCCGCCTCGCCGGATTCGACTCCTCGTCGGTCGCCTCCAGCTCGTCGGCACGCCGTAGTATCACCTCCAGTTCGCAGCCAAGCCGCATTCATCCCTCTAGCTCACTGCGCCGCAGCATCAGCACACGACGGCGTGCCGACGGTGACCTAGACCAGTCGTTCCGCCGCACCGACGAGCTGAGAGGCAAACGCGACGGAGCGAAGGCGCCGCACCGCCACACAGCTGCTCCGGCCGCACCTGCGCCTGGCCTGAGTCTCCTGATTTTTAATCTCCTGCCTGAATCCTTTTCCCGCTCGCCGAAATCCGCCCACAAGTACAGGTTTGTTCAAAATTCAATTTCTATTTGGCCTGAATCTCCTGGTTTTTAGTCTCCTGGCCTGAATCCTTTTCCCTCTACCTCACCGCCGCACAGTCGCTACGGCCGCAGCAGCGCCTGACCTGAATCTCCTGGTTTGTAATTCTTATTTTATTTTGTTGTACCACTAGTATTTTTGAATTTTCCACATGTCAATGTTAGATCCGGTTCGAGCAAACGCAAAAATTTATGTGCTAGTCTTTGGTTCAAGTTCCGATCTGTGCATTAATATTTGGTACTCCTATTGTGCTAGGTTTTGGTTCAATGGAGCCCTCTGGTGTCGGAGAACATCTCCAGGAGCAGGAAGAATGCACTGGATCTGTGCCTTGGTTTGATGCGTCATCCTCGTGCCTAGCTCTGATGGCGAGTGTTGTTCCACAAGCCGGACGCACCCAACACAGGTTTGAATCTTTGTGAGGACATAATGCAGCTTTCTTTTTTCTGGTATTTTGGTTTTAATTAATTTTCAATTTTACAACATGATTTATTTTATTACTAGTTTGTACCATGCTTACATCTCTAACACTCTGAATAACTTGTTTATTCTTAGTTTTGGCATTGTCTGCCTTCATGGGTAGAACCATGTCTATTTATTTGTTTTCAAAATGTCAAACAAGTTATTCCATCTTTTTCGTTGATCATGCTGTTTGAGTCAATTTGCAGTTCTTTGGCATCTTGGTACAACCACGTCTCTTCTAGCAATCAATATCAGTATTTTTCCCCCATCCACCAATTCTAATGTTGACGACCAGTCATTTTCCATGGATTGCAGTAGGTAATTTTGATTTCTCATTTTTTCACTTATGCCGCTAGTGTTACAGATCAAGTGAATAACTAATTTGTATGGTTAAACAAACTCTTGTAGAAAATATGAAGAGGCACGACCTGCTAATGAATCTGATACTGATCCTGAAAAGCTGCCAATGCAGCACTTCGAGCAACAAATAGCAAGTGGTTACTCTTCAAGCGAGGATGACCAGCGTGAAAGGTTAGTTTTCTAAAAAAGATTGTCCCTTCAATTCTGCTTCATGCGATTCATTAATGCAGTTAATGTTGCCTAAACTAGAGCCTTTTTTAAGTGCGATCCTCCGATACTGAAATATAAAACTTTTGCATATCAATATGTGTCCAGATTTTATTTTGCAAATTGATGTGGGAAAAAATTATTTTAGCTGATCATAGTCTTAGAGCTATGTGGGTCTCATTGTTAGCAGCACTCCATTCCACATTGTTAGCTGATCATAGTCTTGTGTTCAACTCACGTTGTATAAGCAACTTAATGGATCCTAGAATAAAAAGGGAATCAAACCCTCGCTGAAGTGTTTACCAGCTTTGGCGAAGACTACTCCGGCGAACTTTTCATCCTCTTTCCATTGTCTCCAACCTGGCTTGCTTCCACTATACTAATTACATACCAACTCTGGAACAAAGATATATGTATCAGTTGAAGCTCAACGTGTACCTCACTATACTAATTTTCCGGAAAGATCATTAAAGTGAGACGCAACTAGAGCTTAGTACCAACTATACAAAAATTGTACTAAAACAAGAAACAATGTTTTCCTGGTGTGGGAGAGATTGAGCTCTAACTAAAATTCAGTTTGATATTGTCTAGTATTCCACAACTAGCTTAGTACTAACTATACAAAAATTGTCCTAAAATAAGTAACAATGTTTTCCTGGTGTTGGAGAGACAGAGCTCTAATTAAAATTCAGTTTGATATTATCTGTAATTCAGTTTGATATTGTTCAATCCACAACCATGACTGGCGATAGAGAAGGCTTGCACCAATCTGCCCTAGACAACTGGCCAGGCAAGCTAATAGGCAAACGTTCCTTGTGCTAATCTGCCCTACATTAGTTATGCAACTGTTGTTTCAATTTTTTGTTGTTTCTAAACACTAGTACCTGGAGGTTTGTTGATTTTTTTTGTGCTTGTTACTAATGTGTACACTACTTGGCTGCTCATCTGGTTCTCAAATAATTTGTTGGCTGATCATAAAAAAAAAATTCATTGCATCAAAGTTACTTAATACTATGTGATGTAGCTATTTTGACTACAGAAAATGCCATGTAAATTTGAGTTCAAAAAAGTTGCATCTCCCAACACTACGGGATACTGTGTATTTACCGAGTGTGAGTAACACTCGGCAAATAGTGCTACACACTCGGCAAACTCTTTACCGAGTGCCACACTCGGTAAAGTGGACTCGGCAAACAACGACTCGGTGAAGTTATTTTACCGAGTGTCTAATATCGGCGCACTCGGAGCAGAGAGTTACCGAGTGCTACAATGACACTCGGTAAACAATTATGACTTGACGGTCGTCAGCCTCCAAACTGACCGTTAACGGCGACGTTTACCGAGTGTCACTAGCAGCACTCGGTAAATAAATTAGCATTTCGTGATTAAAACAATTCCGCAAATAAATTTTTTGAATAATGTTTACCGAGTGTAGCTCCTAACACTCGGTAAAAGAATAACCATTTTCGTGATTAAAACAATTCCGCAAATAAACTTCAGGAATAATGTTTACCGAGTGTTCCCACTCGGTAAAAAGTAGTCAAATATTTCCGAGTGGGGACGCGGCACTCGGTAAAAAATGGCACACTCGGCAAAATTCACAGAATCAGAACCAATTTGGTTCTGTTCGCTGTTTTACCGAGTGCTACACTCGGTAAAACTGACAGAATCTCTGTTTTACCGAGTGCTACACTCGGTAAAATATGTCCACAGAATTTTTTTTGTTTGTTTCAGTGCATATCCAGTCACAATAAGCAACAAAATCACAGGAAATTATAATAACATGACAGATAGGCAATATATATCACATATATGTCCACAAATGTCACATCCACTCACAATAACCAACATATGTCGACAAGCACCATGCAAAGTCCACAAACACCATCAACATATGTCCAAAGTCCACAAAGTTCAACCAAGTCCACAGTTCAACATACAAACCCATCAAACAAGGTCGGATGGCCTGTCACATGGTCGGAGGCCTGCGGAGAAACGGAGTCAAGTCCAGGTCTTGATCACCCTGCATATCGTTGTTCGATCCAGCTATAGAAGGTCCCTAGAATGAGATTGCACATGTGAGTTATCTGGATCAAAGCAAATTCTAAGGTCTAAGCTATGGTAGGTCAAACTAAGGTATAAGTCGAAGGTAGCTCTATATGACACGAAAGTGAAGAGTGCATCTAAGTGACTCACAGGAGTGCCGTCGCGCGGAGGTGGAGGCACCAACGGTATCATCGGCGGCGGCGGAGGCGGTGGAGGCTGGCCCATGCTCTGAGAAAAACGGGCCATGTACTCGTACCAGTCCTTGTGCGCCTGCTGGAAGGCCTCAAGCTGGGCCTGCACTCGCGCCCTCTCCTGTGCCAACTCGGCCTGGTGCGACAGCTCGAGGGCCTGAAGCTGGCTCTGTGAGGCCTGCTGTGACTCCTGCAGGGCTTCAATCTGGGCCTACAATTATTTATCACATAGTTAGAATGCAAATAAAGAACGAGTAGAAAATGAATGGACAACGAATGCAACAGAACTAACCTGGAGTGCTACCACCTGGGGCTGTGAGCGTGGGCGTATGGCCGGACTCGAACTCGTGCTCCGGGCTCTAATCTGGGCGAGTGTCTGAGTGTTGGCCGTGTCTATGGTGCTGTTGCCCATATAGTACCGCCCGTGTGGCTTACCTGGTCCCAACCTCATGACGATGTCACCCTCGAGGTCAGCGGTGCTCGGATCAAATTCTGACCCATGGATCTCTCTCGCCATCGCCGTGTACTCGCTGAGGCGCCTGTGCACGCTCGGGTTGCTGTATGCCTCGGGCGGGTCCTCCGCGTTGTAGACGAGGTCGGGGTCCTTTGCCTTGCCCTTGTGTGCCAAGGCATATGCCTTGAACGAGGCGCACTCCTGGCCGGGGTGGAACCGCGTCTGCAGGAAGAAGCACAACAATAAGATATTATGCATTCAGAAGTTAGCATAGCAACAACGAAATGAAATCCACGTACATATCTGGCTGCATATTCCTTGAGGGTAGTGGGGCCTTGTTTGTGCGAGGAACCCTGCATCATCGCACGGCAACGTGAGCGTACGGCGTGATATTGCTCGTACTCCTCACTCAACCACTTGTCCACAATGGCCTCCCAGCAGTTGTCCATCCCCGCACACCAAGCAGGAGGCACCTGCACGTACACGAGCACATGACAAATCATAAATCAATTTCAGTGCAATTAATCGCAGACGATGTAATCTCATGTTTACCGTCAAGTATTGCTCCTTAGTCAGGGGCAGGTGCACTGCCTGCGCTCTGGTGACTCTGTGTCCTCTGCGGGCATGGTAAATTCTTCTGCACAGGAGCTTTGTCTCGTAGAAGAGGTCCTGCACTCGGTGAACACAGACTCTGTTCACCACGTCATCCGCGTCCTCCCTACGTACTCCCTCCGCCAAGGTGTAGTAATCCTACAAGCAAATACAGTCAGTAATATACAATTAATGTGATGTTATTATCAGCATAGTGCGATGAACACGTACCCACAGCTCTTTCATCACCCGGTCGGCCTTGCTGTTATAACACCTGCCAGCTCGATCAGTCTGATCGCTGGCGGCGTGCCAGTGGGACCACTTCATGGCGGGCTGCACAACACCATCGATCCTCACCATCCCGGGGTAGTTTGCCCTGCACAGAAGACCCAGGATCCCGTTTACTCGGCGAGAGTGACTCCCTGGGATCACCATTTCCCAATCCCTGCACAAAGTTATTGAGATTGAATATTAGTTTCTGTTATAACTTAAAAACCTGTGAAGTAGTGTTAACATGCAAAAATTACTTACTTAGTTCCGGAGGGTCGAATCACTAGCCGTCTCTGTATGGGTAAGTCTGGGAGGCGCGACGACCCTCGCAGCCAAACCGTAGGCACCCCATTTTCCTCTGCCAGCAAGTCGGCATCCTCCTCGCGCTCAGCCCGCTCGGCCTCATCCTCCCTCCGTGCCTCCTCCACCGCCTCCGCTATCTCCTCCCTGGTCTCCTCCTCCTCCTCATCCTCCTCCGTGGCCGCTACGAACTCGTCGTCGTCGTCCTATGGAGGAGGTGTCGGCTCTCGACGCCCTCGTCGTCGCCGTCCTCCTCCTCCACCCTAGGCTCCTCCTCCACCCTGGGCTCCACCTCCACCCTGGGCTCCACCTCCCTAGGCACGCCCTCGTCGTCGTCCTCCTCCTCCTCCCTGGGCACGCCCTCCACCCTCAGTCTGTGCACGCCCTCCTCCTCCACCCTGGCTGGACCCCTCGCCACCAGCCAGTAAGGTCATAACCGACCTAATCTTCCTGATTCCACCGCCCACCATCAATCACCTGCAACAAAAGGAATAAACTATCAGTACGCATATACAAAAGTAAATGTATCATACATGTATAAAAGAGATGCAAAATAAGTAAATGTATCATACATGTATAAAAGAGATGCAAAATAAGTAAATGTATCATACATGTATAAAAGAGATGCAAAATAAGTAAATGTATCATACATGTATAAAATTGCCATAAGTACTACAGATCTTACATGTACTAGAAATAATCATCAAGATCATCGATAGGTGGGCCAAAAATCTCATCATCGCTATTGTCGACGTAATTATGATCGTCTCTCAAAGTCTCATCACTAGCGACACTGCCTGAATGGTGTTGCTCAAGTAATAACAAGTCCTTCGCGTTGTGAACCTCCTCTCCATCATCCCCGTCAACAATGACCGTATCATTGTCTACTTCCATTGCGAGATCTACATCTAAGACAATCTCAAAACTCCCTTCTAATCCTTCTTCTTGAAAGAACTCTCCGTCATATGTGTTTGCATCGATGTTATAATCATCATCGTTTGGGACGGGTACTTTACCATGCGGCGATACCTTGTACACAACATCATACGCCTTAAGACGGTCTTTGGTTTGGCACGGGTATGAGAGATAATAAACTTGCGTGGCCTGTTGGGCCACAATGTACACGTCGTCTCCTAGCAAGACGGATGACTTTAGAACTTCGACTAACCCAAGCTCAGGGGTCTTTATCACTTCTTTGGGATCAAACCAATGGCATTTGAATATGACAGGACGAAGAGGTACACAACCAGGAAACTTGAGTTTGTATATTTCTTCAATTATTCCATAGTAGTCCAACCCATCTGTGCCTGGCGTGAAAACACCGGTATTTGTGGTTCTTCGATTCGGCCGACTCTGCTCGTGCCGAGTTGTGTGAAAGCGATATCCATTGACATCGTACACAGAGAATGACTTGACCCTAAATTCAAATCCATTGGCAACTTGCCTCAACTCGGCACTCATAGACACGTCAGTTTTGGCCTGCTAGTTCAAGTAGGATGATTCGTTATATATTTGTCGAGTTGAGAGTTAAGTACAAACAACAAATGAAATTGAACAGTACCTCCTCCTTGAACCAACAAATAAAAGTGGGATTTCGTTCTCCCGCGCCATGTCTTAGAAGGGTTTCAACTTCCGCTTCGGTGGGTTCCCTCCGTGATGGACGATGGTAGAGGAGAACAAATTTGCTGTAACGGCCGTTAACAAGAGGGTTGGATGGGTGCATGCGAAATATTGACAAGAAAAGAAACAAGTTTGTGTAAAACTTACGCAATGTACGGGCCAACCTCTTCAAGGTTCCGCAACACATACAGCTGGATAGAGCGCCACTCTTCTAGGCTCAACATCTTCAAGGTAGGTTCACTTGCACTTCCGAGTTGCCCTCGGAAAAGGCTGAGGGTCGACTGATTGTCGGCAGCATTGTAACGAGGGGGTGGATTATGCACGTTAGGAAGGTTGTCGGCATAGTATCTTGTTGTGAAGTATGACACCTCCTCCACAATGGATGCCTCTGCACAGGAAGCTTCAATTTTGCATTTATTTTTGCATTTTGTTCTAAGAACCTTTAGGCATCGCTCAATTGGATAGCACCAACGGGCATGCACAGGGCCCCCCATTTTTGCCTCATATGGTAGGTGCAAGAGCAAATGTTGCATCGGATTGAAGAAGCCGGGGGGAAAGATCTTCTCCAACTTGCAGAGCAACACCGGGGCCATTCTTTCCATTTCTTCAATCTCGGTCCGAGATATCTCCTTAGCACATAGCTTGCGGAAGAACATGCTCAACTCTGCCATCACTCGCCAGATGTGATCAGGGAAATAGCCACGAACCATCACCGGAAGAAGGCGCTCAATCCATATGTGGTAATCATGACTCTTGAGCCCTGTGATTCGCATGGTACTTAAGTTCACACCCCTCCTCCAATTCGCTGCATACCCGTCAGGGAACATCAACGATTGGAACCATTGAAGAACTTCTTTCTTTTGGGCCCTCGTTAGGACGAAGTCGGCCTTAGGCTTCTTCCATGACTTCCCGCGTAAGGGAGGCAACATGTTTAGCTTTGGTCTATCGCACAGCGTTGCTTGATCCAATCTAGCCTTGACATTGTCCTTTGACTTTTCCCAGTCCATGATTGTGTGAAGGACCGCCTCGGCGAAATTCTTTTCAGTGTGCATTACATCAATGTTATGTGGAAGAAGGAGGTCCTTAAAGTAAGGAAGCTTCCACAAGCACGACTTGTGTGTCCAGGCATGCTCTTTTCCGTATCCCACGAAGCCCCCCTTTTCATTGTCGACCACAAGACCATCTAACATCTCAAGAACCTGGGCACCTGTCATCATTTCTGGTGCAGAGTCTTCCACTGTGACACCTTTTCGAAAGTTCTTCTTGTCTCTCCTGAATGGGTGGTCAAGAGGGAGGAATTGTCGATGTTTGTCAAACGAAGAAAACTTGCCCCCCTTCTCCAACCGAAAGAACTCCACAGCTGACTTGCATATCGGGCATGGCATCTTCGTGTGAACACACCAGCCACAAAATAACCCATAAGCCAGGAAGTCATGCATGGAATAATGGTACCAAATATGCATTCTGAAGTTTGTCTTTGTGAATCGGTCGTATGTCACTACCCCTTCGTCCCATGCACGGACCAAATCGTCTATCAAAGGCTCCATGTACACACTCATATTAGCCCCCGGGTGTCCTAGAATTATAAGTGACAAGAAAATATTTTGCCGTTGAAAGGCGACGCCAGGTGGGAGGTTGAGAGGGATGACGAATACGGGCCAACATGTGTATGGTGAAGAACCCATTCCATAAGGATTGAACCCATCAGTTGCCAGTGCAATGCGTACATTACGAGCCTCGTCAGCTTTGTCGGTATGCTTCCGATCGAAGCTTTTCCATGATTCACCATCGGACGGATGTATCATCTTGTCAGTGTATCGGCGTCCAGTTTTGTGCCACGTCATCTGTTTTGCGGATTCCTCGCTCATGAAAAGCCGTTGGATCCTCGGTATGAAAGGAAGGTACCTCAGGATCTTTGCGCCGACTTTTGTTTGCGTCTTCCGACCATCACCAGATTCTAACTCAATGTACCTAGATGCCTTACACTTCGGACAGTACTTATCGTCAGCATGTTCTCCCCTGAATAAGATGCATCCGTTCGGACAAGCATGTATCTGCTCGTACGACATCTTGAGTGCACGAAGGATTTTATTTGACTCATACGTGTTCTTTGGCAGAACGTGATCATCCGGAAGTAGGGTGCCAACTACTGTCAATAGTTGATCGAAGGATTCTCTACTCCAGCTAAACTGGGACTTCACAGCCATTAGACGTGCAATGGCATCCAGTTTAGAAACATTGGTGCGCCCTGTGAAGGGGTTGTTGTGCCGCATCCAACATGGCGTAAAACGCCTTTGCAGTTTGCTCTGGCTCCTGCTCTGCACTTCCTTCATCGAAAGCCATGTCATGGTCATTTAACATTTCTGCCACCCCGGCTTCAGAATCAAACTCCTCGATCCGTTGTCTCACGACCTCTTCTCTCGCACGATGGCGTTCACCATGCATGGTCCACCGGGTATAGTTCTCTACAAATCCATTGTTGACAAGATCTTTAGTCATCTCCTCATATGTTTTCATTGCCTTGTTCTTACACTTCCTACAGGGACAGCCAGGCATGTCGCCGTCCGTTTGCAAATGCCTTCGTCATGAAATCATTGGCCTTCTCAATCCATTCATTTGTGTATTGACCCCTCTTCTGATAGCCCGTGTACATCCACTGACGGTCATCCATCCTAACATATAGACGATATTGCAGTTTAGAGCAATAGAGTAGTAGTGCTAGAGAAAAACCATATGAGATGATAAAGAGACATTCATGTTCTTGGTCGATTCACATAGAAGATGTTTGCTAGATTGGATGATGAGATTTTACCTAAGGTTGAAAGGCCGCTATGTCACTTGTAGATGGAGGAATACATGGAACCAATTTTTTTGTAGCCACAAACATCACTAGCAAGATTTATCGAAGATTGAGGTAGAGCATCAGCAGGTTTTGTAGCGTGTCTCAACCATATACCCAAGCACCGGCGCGCGCCTAGCAGCACAACCATGTGGCTAGCACACAAAGGGGCGCTAGGTTCTGTCGCAACACTATAGGTCACATGGCATGACACTACCACAAACAAATCACCGATGACAAGCCCTAGTTACTAATGAATAGATTGTTCAAAGATTTTGGACAACAAGAGTGATATATTTAGCAAGTGGAATACATGTTGATGAGATAGGTACATACTTGTTGATAGCATGAGAAACTTGGACCGGATCATGTGGAAAAAAATTAACAAAAGATTGGATAATTTCCATATATTTTGGACAGAAAGGCAACCAATATATAAACATGTATGCTTATGAAAATTATTATCGGTGTCGCAGCACTAAAGGGTAAAAACTGCCGCTTCTCCTTTGAGGAGATCGATCAGAAGACTGAAGAGACGATCGCAGAGATCACGGCGAGCGCGACGCTGCCGCGGATCCCAGCCTGAAGCTGGAAGCCGCTGCCGGCGGTGCTGTCGCTCGCCGGGTTAGCTGATGGCGTGACTGTAGGAGAAGAGTGACGACGGTTATGTATGTCATGAACACATACAGCAGAAGCAAAGGCCTCTCACAACGACTAAAGCACTACAGAGAATTGCAGTGGGAAAAAAGAAGAAGGATCGGAATGACTGTTTATCCTCCCAGCCCAATTATCCAACCACGCTGAAAGGGAACTCACAGTCCGTGTGTCCTATTCACTTTCAGAAGAAAAAAACGACAAACCGCCGGACTCGCTACATCCCCTATCTGACATGAATTCCACACGGGCGCGACGAGCACGCAAGCAATCCCCAAAGGTCCGTGGACGCCGAGCGCTCAGTCCGAGCAGCAGAAACGGCGGCCAGTGCAGGCAACGGGGGCCGTCCCCCATGGATGCATCCATTTCCATTCCATCGCATCACGGCGCCACCAGACGGAGGGGAGAGGTGGGCAACAGGGCAGGTACCTGGCGTCGACGGGAGCAGGCAGGGGTCCCTTGTCGCCACCGGTGCGGCGGGAGCACGTACGGAAGGGGAGGCCGCGGTCAGGGGAGGGGAGAGAGTGCTCACCGTCGCCGCTGCTGCTGGGGCCCACCCCACCCCACCTCGCGGGAATGGGAGCGAAGGAGGGAGCACGGGGCGGCGTCGGCGGAGGGGATCGTCGTCCGGTGCCGCTGTCTCTCTCTCCGTCTCTCTCTCTCTCTCTCCGTCTCTCCGGTGGCGGCGACTATGGGGGACCGCCCGGTGGCGGCGGTGGTGGAGGGGAGGAGGTGGCCGCGGCGGTGGGGAGGCGCCGGCGACAGCGGGGAGGCGCTGGCGACGGCGTGGAGGGGAGGAGGCGGCCGCGGCGGTCGGGAGGCGCCGGCGACGACAGGGAGGCGCCGGCGACGACGTGGAGCGCGCGGGCGCGTGGAGGCGCAGGCGCAAGTGCGGGGGACGGCGGGGAGGCGCCGGCGCGAGGGACGGCGGCGGTGCGGCGGGGATGCACGAGCGTGTGCGGTGTGTGTGTGTGTCTGTGCACGATTTGAGGGAGAAACGGCTAAGTGTTGAATGCTTCTGTTTACCGAGTGCCTAGATGTACGGCACTCGGTAAACTCAAGCACCGCAGCCCAATGACATGTGGGCCTGGTACATGTTTACCGAGTGCCCAGATCTACGGCACTCGGTAAACAGAAGCATGGCAGCCCACTGTGGCAGACAGGTGGGCCGTGGCTAACCTTTACCGAGTGTTTGAGGTCACACTCGGTAAAAGTATCCATTATTTCATGCAAAACAAAAAAGAAAAAATGCCAATTTAATCCTAAAATTCACCAAACTTTCACATGAACTATTTCATGTCATCTATTTACTATCTAAAAAATTCCAAGTTCAAATCATAATGTTGAATTTCACTCTTAATAGAAATCCTACTCGTCATTGTGAATGTTTAGCGTCTCTTTGGGAGATATACCGGTTCGGCAGCGACGAATGTAAAAATACTTCCGAAACGTTATGAAAATTTTTCTATAACATAGATGTATGCTTCAATGTTAATTCTTCCAATCTCGTGATTTATCGAGTTCGATTTTAATTATTACAATTAAATTTACACGATATGTACCTAATTTTCATAAAGAATGAAAATTTTGTGAAATATAGTAAATAAATTGAAATAAACACCATATTTTGGAATGGAGTACTAAATATCATATGTGGATAGAGGAAAAAGAATGAAGGGAAAAACAAGAAATTTGGTTGAATTTTGCCGAGTGTTGCGCCAATACACTCGGTAAAAGATAGTGTTTACCGAGTGTTGTGCACTTACACTCGGTAAAACTTTATTATTACCGAGTGCAAATACTTCTACCGAGTGTGACACTCGGTAAACATTTTTGGTCTTTTTTATTTGCTATGAGTGCTTGATGGGCGGAGCTGTTGTTACCGTGATGTTTGCCGAGTGTATGCTCATAACACTCGGTAAACATGTCATGCCGTGATGCCGTTTGGCGCACGGTTGCTATCCTAGGTGACGTGGCACCTCAATACCGAGTGGCTGTTTTTACTGAGTGCGCCCCTTCGGTAAATTTGTAGTTTTACCGAGTGTCTGAAGTTACCGAGTGTGCTGACTCGGTAAAGCGGTCGACTACCGGGTGTTTATGTTTTCCGAGTGTTGGCACTCGGTAAGTACTGTTTTCCGAGTGCCCCGACTTTTGACACTCGGTAATTGTCGGGGCACTCGGTAACTACACAGTCTCTGGTAGTGCAAAGTTGCAGGTGGTTGGAGTGAAACTAGATTTATAAATTGTAAAAGAAAATAATGTAGATAATGTACCTAAGATGTAAAAGAAAACATTTTGTAACTTTTTAGTGAAGTGCTGCACTAATGTACCTAAGATGTAATTGTTATGTTGGATTGAAGTTTTTTTACCTAAGATGTAATTGTTATGTTGGATTGAAGTTTTTTTTCATAATGGTATCTATTTTTATTCATTGCATGGTTGGGCATTGCTTCATCTTCTTCAGGCTGCAGGTAGAGTATGACTGTATGAGATATGAAATTATGAGCACTTTTGTTCAGTTCTTCACATATATTTTTTCATACTTCGATGAAGAGAAGTTCACTACAAATTTTCTCCTTTGTTTGTCGTTTGAATTTTTGCAGCAGGCTGCTCGATTTTGGACCTTTTGGTATCCGGTGGATCAAGAAGTGAAGAGAAGTTCGCTCCAAATATGTGGACTGCTGAATTTTGGACCTTTTGGTACCCTGGTGGATAAAGAAGTGAAGAGAAGTTCACTCCAAATCTGTGGACTGCTGGATTTTGGACCTTTTGGTACCCCGGTGGATCAAGAAGTGGCCGTGCATTTCTACTTCTATGGCATTTCTTCTTTGGTATATTCATCTATGTTCTTGCTATCACCACAAGTGTGACCGAACTCTTGGAGAAACCAATCTTTATAAGTGATTGAGCACTTCTGAACAGAAGCCATTTTTATGAACTCCAAGGGAATGTTGTTGGCTATGTTGAGCGCCCTTGCTGCCCTTGTTATTGTCATGCTACGTAGTCTAAACCCGGCACCCGGCAAGATCGACACATAATGAGGTTCTTATGAGTGAGGAAGTGACTACATATACCCAGAATTGTATACCACTCCATTCCAGTTATTGTGGTAAATTTGCTCTTCTTGAGTGAGGAAGTTATTACATGTACCCGGAATTGTATACCACTCCATTCCACTTATAGTAGTAAATGTGTGGATGAGGCTGACAAAAAAATTACAGCCAGGAATTTCTTGTGGGACAAGACTCCCAATATAATATGTTTTTATACATGGAACATGTCTCGGAGGCACTGATGTACATGTATTTAGGGCCTCTTTAGACAGGGACTGTCTAAGATTAAATTCATATAGCGCTGCTCCATAAGCAACCAGAGTAAAGTTCAGGTAAAGAAAAATCAATATATAGCGATGTGCAATGCTTTGATCAATCAAGACAAATGCAAAAGGCTGACCATATGGTGATATCCTTGGTGTCGATAACTGGGAAGTTTAGTACATCATGATGTTGACGATGGAGTTTGCAAGCGATGGATTCGCTATAGAATGCAAATCATTGATACTCACAGCATTAAAGCTAGTTAGTAGCAACTATGAACAATGTCGATTCCTTAGCAGCAACTATGAACAATGTCGATTCCTTAGCAGCAACTATGAACAATGTCGATTCCATATTGGCGAAGTTGACTTCATTAGAGTCCATCTTTACTTAGTGCTCAGTAGAGAGCGTCACTACTATAGAATGGACTTGTTGTCCCGGGCGGTAACGACCTTTAGTCCCGGTTACCGCGCCGGGACAATGATCCCGGGACTAAAGGTGGAACCTTCCGTCCCGGGTCATCGAGCCGGGACTAAAGAGGGACCTTTAGTCCCGGTTGGTGTTACTAACCGGGACTAAAGGCCCTCCAGCCGAGCAAACCTGGCGCACCCTTTAATCCCGGTTGGTAACCCCAACCGGGACTAAAGGTTCACTCTTTACTCCCGGTTGGTAACCCCAACCGGGACTAAAGGTTTCTTTTCTTTTTCTTTTTTTTGTTTAATTTATTTTTAGTTCAGTTACACATATTTGTTTAATATATAATATGTTTTTATGTATGTATCCTACGCTGCTAATATAAATACACGCACGCATATAATTACATCTAATTCTCATCTCGAGCATTATTATATTCGAATAAAGTATGAAACTATATATATTATAGATATATATGTATATATACAACACTTTCATAATCTTGTTCTCGAAAATAACGATATCAATAAACATTTAATTTACATCATTAGTTCCTTAGATCAAAGTAGAACTCGCCGTTGGGATTTAGCACTTTTTCTAGAAGATATCCTGCTATTGACTCTTGAACTGCTTTCAGATGGTCTTTTTGCATGACCCTTCGTTTCAACCATTCAGTCTTACATTTGAAATAAAAGGAAAAGTATTAATACATACATATATATATATATATTCATTTAAAATAAATAAAAAATTGATATATACGTACTCTGAGGACATCTTAGGAGTTCTTCTTATGTATGCAGTGATAAATTCACAAACGTAGTATCCACACAAGTTATTACCTGGTTCCTGCCGCAAACACCACTGTACGAGAAGAAGATTATTCTCATCATCTCACACGTAAATTGAAGTACGATATAGTAATTAAACACGTGGGGAAGTATATATAGTACTACTTACTGGTATTTCAACTACATTAAGTGGTGCCTTGCAATCCTTGCGGTGTTGCCGAATAAACTCTTTCCAAACCCTGTGCGACCAATAATGTACGATCGTTAATAAATTATGGCAAAGTCTATTCAATAATAGTTGTGCGCGAGAGATCGAAATTACCCCTGGATAATGTCTATCATATCTTGGTATTGTGCTCGCTCTTTTCTCAATGAGTCCAAGATTACTAACTGACTTGAGTTTAACTCAATGACAATGAGTATCCTAGTGAAACCTGCATTGGTTTATACACACACGTACATGCATATAAGTTGTATTGATATTACATAAAATGTGTAGACTACATTATTATTAACACTTACTCAAAGTTGTACGGGAAAAGTATTGTTGTCTTGTCGTGCTGCTTCACGAAGAACTTCATGATATTCGTCTGTGCTTCAGATACCCATTGGTCCTTGACAATAATATCGGTTTTGAATACGATATAAGGATCAATGAAGCCAACACTGGTGTCTTGTATTCTTTGGAGCTCTGACATCTGGAATCTGTATATAAATATAAGTTACATGTGAGGATAATTATATACACGTACGCATGGAAGTGAGTTTATTAAATAAAAGTAAGAATCACTTACAAACAAAAGGAGCTAATGATTGATTTGTCCAGAGCGTTCAAGTAGAATAGTTGATGCAATTCTTCGAAACTAATATGTAAGATGTCATCGCCACGGAAGTAATGATGGTCTCTAAATCTGACAAAGATCCACTGCTCACCCCTGCCACATGCCTGCATGTACCACTTGTTGAGCAAGTACATTTGCGTACCCAATTCATTCAGAGCCGCAGGGTTGTATAGACTTTTGCCAGTATTTATAAGTCTTCTAGGTATCAACTTCCAGGTTCTGGATTGGAGCTTTGCCCGTTAATTGATCCAAGGTTAAACCAGTATCTTTAAAAAAGCATTAAGGGCTTGAACCGACACTTCTCCAGAGTTGTCTGGTCGATAGACTTCTATGTTGGAACCATATTCATTAGCAACAACAAGATTTTGCATTGGTTGCTTCTGTTGTCCGAGCTGTGGGACATCCTTCCCTGATGCTCTTTTCCTTTTCTTATCTGCATCATGTGACTTCACGAGGGAGCGGTCATAGTCTGATAGTGGCGAAGGCTTACGAAGTTCAATCATCTTTTTCTTGTGAGCATCGACCTTCTGCCTCAGCACATCTCGTGGTATGTAAAAGTACGGCTTCTCCTTAAGCTTCGCTTGACTCTTGTTTTTGATATCTATAAAAAAATCTTTCACTTTTTTGTCTTCTTCAGCTGCTATTTGCTCATCAGTCTTTTCAGGAAGTATTTCTTGAGAAATAACTCTTTTTCTCGGGGTCTTCTTTGCCGCCGGGACCTTAGACATCTTTGTAGTGCGTCGTTGTGGAGGGGGTGGGGGCGGTGTTGGAGACCGGCGTGGAGGCGATGAGGCCAGTGTTGGTGGAGACCGGCGTGGAGGCGTTGGAGATCGTTGTGGAGGCGGTGGGGCCGGTGTAGGAGTTGGAGATCGTTGTGGAGGCGATGGGGCCGGTGTAGGAGTTGGCGATCGCCGTGGGGATGAAGTCGTCTCGCCCCCCGCGACGCTGTGATGAAGATGGGGAATGAATGATTAGGCTAGGCTGGGGGGAGACCCTGCTACAAAAACAAGTTGTGTGTCAATTATTTTTGAAGCCAATATAAAATTAATGGAAAATAATATTTCATTCACTTTCATTCATACCTAGGGTGAGGTAGGGGAAGCGGTGGCGCCCCAGGAATGATGATGAAGCGTTTGCGCCATTGAATAAATGTCTTCTCTGCTTCTCCTAGTGTCTTCTCCCCATCACCGCCTTCAATGTCAAGAGGAACATTGCTGTAACCTTTGAGCACTCTATCGACCGAGACTGCTAGCATATCCAGGTTGAATAACTGACCCATGGATTCTTGGTGTCTTCGTTCGGTCTATTGGAGATACAACCCCGACAGCCACCATGATTGATGCATTATTACCATCTGGAATATGCAGCTCACATGTTGTTAGAGGCTCGGTAATGTCATCAACAGGGAAGCGCAACCCAGCGTCGTCTTGAATAACTGGCAGCTTCGTAGAAGCACAACTGCTTTTCATCTGACCAACGGGGCTAATGGTGACTCCCGACGTTGATTGCGATTGCATTTGACTCATTGCTAGCTGCACTTGCCTCTTGATCTCCTCCTGCATTCTTGCCTCAAGAGATTTTTCTCATTCACGTGATTCAAGCAATGCTTGTCGTGACTCATCAACAAATTGCTCCAATGCACGAATTCATTCTGCCTCCTCATCCTTCTTTCTCTGGCGGCTTCTGTAGGTATCCTTGTCTGTTGGGAATGCGTGTAGCCACGGAACTGCCCCATAGCCTCTTGTTCGACCACCGTGTTTGGGATTCTCTAGGGCATATGTCAATTCATCCTTCTCTCTGTTGGGCTTGAAAACACCACTATCAGCTTCTTCCCTAGCACGAGCTAGTCTCTGTGTTGCTCTCTCAATTTTTTGGCCAAAAATTAGCTTGCCAGTGTCTGGGTCTAGGCTTTCCCCCATGAGCGTAGAACCAATTCTTCGCGCGTTGAGGCCAGTTCTTCTCTATTGTTTCAGGTATGATTCCCTTGGCAGTAATCTCTGCTTCTAGGTTCTGCCACTTGGGAATAGCACTCCTATAACCACCTGATCCCATGCGATGATGGTATTGCTTCTGTCGGGCATTCTGCTGATTCCTCATCACACATTCCTCACTGTCTTGAGATGTCTTGTATTCTACAAAGGCATCCCAATGGGACTCCAACTTGACAAACACCTTAGCATTGAAATCCGGCATAGCATTCTTCAAGATAAACTTTTTATACAATGTCTTCTTCCAACTCTGGAACAATGTTGCCATCTTCTTCATTATCTAATCCCTCACTAGCTCCTTCAAAGCATCATCTGCTTGTAATGTGAAATGCTGAGTGATATCTTTTCAAGCTAGGTTCTTGTCACGATCAGATACAAAACTAACATTAGGAGCGGATATCTTCTGCTTCCATTCACGAGCACTAACTGGGACCCTATCCCTTATAATGAACCCACATTGATTGACATATGTCTGAGCATGTAGTCCCAATGGTTTGCCGGTGTCGGTGTCGAATTCTGATATTATGAAACGGCCCTCTAATGGCTTTTTTGGCCCTCGGACTTTCCTACTTTTGTTGGTGGTTGATGTAGATCCAGAGATCGGCTACATGAGTAGAAACACAACGATTAACAACAAATATATGTACGCATGCATCTATAAGAGATGATAGATAATCGAATATATACCTCGCCAGTATTTTCTTGCGTGACAATTTGTTGATCTTCAACCACCGGCATATTCAGTATATCCTCATAATCAGCAAAGTACTGACTCGTGTCATCTATATCCACATTGGTGCCGGCGTTGATAATATCTGCCATTATGTCATCACTCAAGTTATCATCCGGAGCAGCCATTTGTATCTTCAAGATAACACATAGATAGAATTAATATGGTACATAATATAAGTACATGTGATAACACATATAGAATTACTAAATCCAATTAAATATAATAACACATAATATTTCATAAGGATAAACAATAATAAGGTATAGGCTTTGGAATCAAATCAAAAACACTTTCGATCCAAAAACATGGAAATAAGTACATGTATATATATACACATAGAATGATACAATATATTTTTCTCTCTCTCAACACATAGAAATAAGTGCATATGTCTATATCTCTAGATATGCATGTGATAACACACATAGAATGTCTCTCTAGATACAATTTTCTCTCTCTCTCAACACATGAAAATAAGTACATGTATATATACATATAGAAATAATTAAGTACATATGTATACATATAGAATCTCTCTCTAGATATATATATAGAGAGATAGAATATATAATTACTAAATCCAATTAAATAAATATAACATGAAATTAGATAAACTAGTAATAGATAATACATTTTAATCTAACATATATAAAAAACTATAATAAAAAACTATCTAAAAAAACTATCTAAATAAAGTACTAATTAAATTTTAATACATTTAAATCTAACATATATCAAAAACTATCTAAAAAACTAACTAAAAACTAACAATAAACTACTAATTAAATTTTAATACATTTTAATCTAACATATATATCAAAAACTATCTAACATTTTAATACTGGCGAGGGCAGCTAACATTAAACTACTAATTAAATCTAACATTTTAATCTAACATATATATGGCCGAGAGCAGCTAGCTAGCTAGCAGGCTGGGGCGGCGGATGGCGTAGGCCGGGCAGGGCGTGCTGGTCGGCCACGGGGCCGAGCTGAGCACCTCGCGCGAGGACGACGTACGGCGGAGACGGCGGGGCTCGACGACGAGGCCGGGCGGGAAGCGGTCGGCGACGGAGGGCTCGTATGGGGCGGCGGAGACGGGATGCGGCGGAGAGACGACGCGCGATGCGGGCTGGGCGGATGGCATGGCCGGGCGGGGGTAGAAGACGACGGCGGCGCGGCAGAGACGAGCTCGACGTAGGGCCGGGCGGGGCTGGGCGACGGAGGCGAGATCGAAGATGGCGGTGGCGGCGGCGATGATCGACGTGTAGATCGAAAAGTAGAAGATGAAACCGTTCAATATATATAGGCCGGGACCCTTTAGTCCCGGCTGGTAACACCAGCTAGGACTAAAGGACATTTAGTCCCGGCTGGTAAGACTAACCGGGACTAAAGGTCCAACCCTTTAGTCCCGGATCGACTTATAAGCCGGGACTAAAGGCTTTTTAGTCCCGGTTGGTGTTACCAGCCGGGACTAAAAGTATTTTTGGCGGGCACCGAAATTGCCGCCCACCCTTTAGTCCCGGTTCTTGGCCTAGGCTGGGACTGAAGGCCTGAAAATTTTGGCAACCCGCCAGCGTAATTAGAAAGGCCTGGGATTTTGATTTTGTTTAATACTAGGTTAATCAATTAATTCCATACCAACTTCAATACTTTGCAATATTTATTTTAAAAAATACTATTGATTAACTCATTATTTATTGTAAATAGGAAAATTTTGTAACCTAAAGTTTTTAATTTCTTTTATGAATATAGAATATAAATGTTACTAATACTAAGTATTTTGTTAATGCAAAAATATATTTGTAACTTAAAATTAATAAAACTAATATTATTTGATAGGAAATTTATTATCACATTATTGTAACGTCAATGTTTCAATTTTTTCTCGGTTTTTGACCAAAATTGACAGGAAATTTTTGTTGAACCTATAAAAATAAAGAAAATGTAGTATTTTTTTTGTTCTACAACTTTTTTCAAATGAAAAATGGCCTATATAAGGATTGTAGATATTGATGAGATGAACAAACTTGGTATTCAAAACTTTTCAATTTGAGACAATCTAGGGTTCCGAAAACTAGTTTGTAGACGTCGAAATTTAAAAATCACAAATTTGAACCGTCCAAACTTTCTCAAATGGAAAGTTGACCAAAACAAAAATTGTAGATCTTTTTGAGTTTAACAAACTTGGTATTCAAAACTTTTCAATTTGAAGTCATTTAGAGTTCATAATACTAGAGTCAAAGTGTTGTTTTTTCATTTGACCAAATTTGACTTGGTCAAACTTGCTCAAATGAGACACTAAATGACCTTAGATGAAAAAACTCTGAATACCAAGTTTGATCATCTCAGCAAGATCTACAATTGTTACATAGCTCATTTTCCCATTTGAGAAATTTTTATCAAACACTAGTCACAACTTCTTGAATCTCATATAGACTTTCTAAAACTATGTCCCACACTTGTGAAATTTGAACTATATTTTGTTCAAGCTTTCTCAAATGAAAAAATGGCCTATATAAGGATTGTATATATTGATGAGATGAACAAACTTGGTATTCAAAACTTTTCAATGTGAGACAATCTAGGGTTCCGAAAACTAGTTTGTAGGTGTCGAAATTTAAAAATCACAAATTTGAATCATTCAAACTTTCTCAAATGGAAAGTTGACCAAAACAACAATTGTAGATCCTTTTGAGTTTAACAAACTTGGTATTCAAAACTTTTCAATTTGAAGTCATTTAGAGTTCATAATACTAGAGTCAAAGTGTTGTTTTTTCATTTGACCAAATTTGACTTGGTCAAACTTGCTCAAATGAGACACTAAATGACCTCAGATGAAAAAACTCTGAATACCAAGTTTGATCATCTCAGCAAGATCTACAATTGTTACATAGCTCATTTTCCCATTTGAGAAATTTTTATCAAACACTAGTCACAACTTCTTGAATCTCGTAGACTTTCTAAAACTATGTCACACACTTGTGAAATTTGAACTATATTTTGTTCAAGCTTTCTCAAATGAAAAAATGGCCTATATAAGGATTGTAGATATTGATGAGATGAACAAACTTGGTATTCAAAACTTTTCAATTTGAGACAATCTAGGGTTCCAAAAACTAGTTTGTAGGCGTCGAAATTTAAAAATCACAAATTTGACTCGTCCAAACTTTCTCAAATGGAAAGTTGACCAAAACAACAATTGTAGATCTTTTTGAGTTTAACAAACTTGGTATTCAAAACTTTTCAATTTGAAGTCAATTTGACCAAAACAACAATTTAAAGTGTTGTTTTTTCATTTGACCAAATTTGACTTGGTCAAACTTGCATAACATATTACATAATATCCGTCCCTAAAACATAATATATTAAACATGCATCGTTGTATCATGCGGGCACAACAGTAAATTTTTTCTTGACGTATGTCCCTTGGTTATGATCTTGTCGTAACCATGGAGTGTCTTCATCATTTAACATGATGCTTGGATCTTTCTTCACTATGAAGGGTGGAATTCGGACATTTCTTTCGTAATCTTCTGACATGTCTGACTTGTCTTCAATTCCCACTATATTTATTTTCCCAGAAAGAATTATGTGGCGCTTTGGCTCATTGATCATTGAGTTGATGTCTTCGTTTTTTCCTCTCTTTGATTTTGTAGACATGTCTTTCACATAGAACACCTGACTCACATCGGCAGCAAGGACAAATGGTTCCTCTTTGTACCCACTATTGTTGAGGTCTACTGTTGTCATTCCATACTCTTTGTCGACTGTTACCCCACCTCCGGTCAGCTTCACCCATTGGCACCGGAACAAAGGGACTTTAAAATTAGGTGCGTAGTCTAGTTCCCATATCTCTTCTATGCGGCCATAATATGTTTGTATATTCCCATTTGAATCTGTACCATCTATGCGAACACCACTATTTTGATTGGTGCTCCTTTTATCTTGGGCAATTGTGTAAAATGTATTCCCATTTATCTCGTACCCTTGGTACGTGAGGATATGCCACGATGGCTGCCTAGCCAACAAATATAGTTGCTCATCAATATTGTCATCGCCTTGACATTCTTTTCACAACCAACCACTGAAACTTTCCATGTGCTGACGCCTAATCCAAGCTTCAGTCTTCCCTAGAAACTTGGATCATAAGAACTCCTTATGTATCTCGATGTACGGATGCACCAATGACGAGTTCTGAAGAACTGTGTAGTGTGCTTTATTGAAATAATCGTCTTCCATGCCGATATATGTTTTCTTCCCTAAAATTCCTTTACCACTGAGTCTCCCCTCGTGTCGTGATTCGGGAACGCCAATCGGGGCAAGGTCAGGAATAAAGTCAACACAGAACTCAATGACCTCCTCTGTTCCATAGCCCTGGGCGATGCTTCCTTCAGGCTTAGAACGGACTTTCACATATTTCTTCAAGACACCCATAAACCTCTCGAAGGGGAACATGTTATGTAAGAACACAGGTCCAAGAATACTAATCTCCTTCACCAAATGAACTAGGAGGTGTGTCATGATATTAAAGAAGGATGGAGGGAACACCAACTCAAAGCTGACAAGACATTGAACCACATCATTCTATAGAGTAGCTAGTTCCACTAGATTGATTGCCTTCTAAGAAATTGCATTGAGGAATGCACATAGCTTCACGGTGGCTAGACGTACATGTGGAGGTAGAATTCCTCTTAAAGCAACTGGAAGCAATTGTGTCATAAGCACGTGGCAGTCGTGGGACTTTAAGTTTAGGAATTTCTTATCTGGCACATTTATTATACCCTTTATATTGGAGGAGAATCCCAATAGGACCTTGATGCTGCTTAGACATTCGAACATGCTGTCCCTCTCTTCTTTGCTAAGCGTGTAGCTAGCAGGACTTAAGTAATGACGTCCATCATCTATCTTCTCTGGATGAAGGTTGTCTCGTTCTTTCATGCCCTGCAAGTCCTGGCGTGCTTCAAGTGAATCCTTTGGCTTCCCGTACACACCCATGAATCCTAACAGGTTCACACAAAGATTCTTTGTCAGGTGCATCACGTTGATTGCGTTGCGGACCTCTAGGACTTGGCAATAGGGTAGCTCCCAAAAGATGGACTTCTTCTTCCACATGGGTGCGTGTCCCTTAGCATCTTTGGGAACAGATTCACTGCCTTGTCCCTTTCCAAATACTACTTTCACATCCTTGACCATTGCGAGTACATCTTCCCCGGTTCGGTTATGAGGCTTCTTCCGGTGGTCTGGCTTACCTTTAAAATGCTTCCCTTTCTTTTTTACTTGGTGATTCAAAGGAAGGAATCGACGATAGCCAAGGTACACGACCTTTCGACATCTTTTCAAATATATACTGTCAAGGTCATCAAAACAATGTGTGCATGCATTATATCCTTTGTTTGTCTGACCTGAAAGATTACTTAAAGCAGGCCAATCATTGATGGTTACGAACAACATTGCTCGTAGGTCAAAGTGTTCTTGTTTGTACTCATCCCAGACATGTACACCTGTTTTGTTCCATAAAACTAGAAGTTCTTCAACTAATGGCTTCAGATAGACATCAATATCGTTGCTAGGTTGCCTCGGACCTTGGATGAGGATCGGCATCATAATGAACTTCCGCTTCATGCATAACCATGGAGGAAGGTTGTAGATACATAGAGTAACTGGTCAAGTGCTATGACTAGTGCTCTGCTCTCTAAAAGGATTCATACCATCTGTACTTAAGGCGAACCTTAAGTTTCTAGCCTCATTTGCAAATTCTGGAAATTCCCTGTCTATCGCTCTCCACTGGGACCCATCAGCTGGGTGTCTCAGCATATTGTCTACCTTACGGTCTTCTTTATACCACCGCAACAATTTTGTATGGTCTTTATTTCTGAACAAACGTTTTAAGCGTGGTATTATAGGAGCATACCATATAACCTTGGCAGGGATTTTCTTTCTAGGACGTTGTTCACCCTCGACGTCACCAGGATCATCGCGCCTGATCTTATACCGCGATGCTTTACATACCGGGCATTCATCTAAATTCTCGTATTCATTGCCATGGTAGAGGATGCAGTCATTAGGACATGCATGTATCTTCTGGATTTTTAATCTCAAAGGGCAGACAACCTTTTTTGCTTCATACGTAGTGGTGGGCAATTCATTTGGCTTTGGAAGCATCTTCTTTATGAGGTTCAATAAATTCCCAAATGTCTTGTCGGATACACCATTCTTTGCCTTCCACTGTAGCAATTCCAGTGTTGTACCCAGCTTTTTTTGCCCCTCTTCGACCGTCGGGTATAGCAACTTCCTATGATCCTCAAGCATGCGCTCGAACTTAACTTTCTCTTTTTCACTTTCCCATTCTTGTTGTGCATCACGAATGGCATCGCCAAGAGCATCACCGAGATCATCTTCTACCGCTACCTCTTCTTCATCTCCCCCCATTGTAGTATCATCAAAGGCACCATACTGAGCAATAATGTCATCAATGTCTAAATCTTCTCCTTCACCTTCTTCCATCATGACCCCGCTTTCTCCATGCTTAGTCCAACATATATAGTTTGACATGAAACCTGACTTAAGCAAATGTGAATGAAGACTCATTGAGCTTGAATATTCCTTTAAATTCTTACATAGGGCATATGGATAGCACATGAAACCATCCCGCTTATTTGCCTCGGCCACACCTAAGAAAGAGTGCAAGCCCTCAATAAAGTCTTGGGAGCGGCGATCAGCATTGTACATCCAATGGCGTGACATAATCTGTATTACACGACAAATTATGAAAACCTTGAACATAATTAAGTATTTTATTACACAACATAAATGACACACACACGGATGATTAATTAACTAAGCCTGGCTACAACGTAAGCAATCCGAACTATCACTAAACAAACTAAAACTACAATGCACTTCAGTAACATAATTATTTCGTGATCATACGCAACTAAAATAGACAAATCATTCTTCTGTTGAATATCAATAAGCTTCTCCTGCTGGCTCACTGCCTCATCATCAGCAGCAGCCGCTACCTCAAGCGCACCCAAATTCTGCACGTATGTAGCATAATCTTCCTCCCAGTACCAACCATCGCATCCATTGCCCTCCCACTGAAATTAAAGCCAAAAAATATTTAGTCAAAAATATTCAAGAAAAGCAGGTCAATTAGCCATAATTATAAAATGCGTAAGAAACTCACATTGCGATCCGGGCACTTGTAGAAAACACGACCCTTGTTGGGTCCCTGTCTCTTGACTCGGTACTCCATCACAATCTTCTGCTTACACTTGCCGCAGATAATGAGAGGGAGTTCTGGCCTCAGTCGTTTCGCAACCGAACGAGAGTCCGAGGATCCGGTACGAGTTGTCATCTACTTTCTATACTTATTTTTGCAAACTAGCGTAAATTTCATATTTTCTAAAATGATATATTTAAACAAAACTAGTACGGATTTCACATGTTTCAATAAATAACCATCCGTACTAGTTGACCTTGCTTACGTGATCATCTTGGCCAGCATTTCTCCACTGGACGGCACCGTACTTGGTCAAGGAAGAGCTTCGATTCTACGAGAAAGGGAACACGGTCTTTCACGACCGTTGCCGCTCTCCCCCATAGAATCAAAGTTCCTCCTTGACGTCCGTTACCGCTCGGCAGAGAACATGTTGGCCGAGCGGAACACGGTCCGCAAGTTCAACTAGTACGGATTTTCTATAATTTTCTAACTATTTACTAAGTTTTTCATTTCATGGAAAATTTAATTCTAAAAAAAGGCATGATTTCTAAGTAGTTCATTTCATAGAAAAAATAATTCCCAGTGACCTGCTCGATATCGGCGAGCTCGCGGACGTTTAGGTTGCCGAGGATAGTAACATTTGTAGATGACATTTGTAGGTCTGAAGTTATCAAATATCCATCAAATTATAGCTCAAAAACATGTTTCAATAAATAACCATCCGTACTAGTTGACCTTGCTTACGTGATCAACTCGGTGAGCATTTCTCCACCGGACGGCATCGTACTTGGCCAAGGAAGAGCTCCGATTCTACGAGAAAGGGAACACGGTCTTCCACGACCGTTGCCGCTCTCCCTCGTAAAATCAAAGCTCCTCCTTGACGTCCGTTACCGCTCGGCAGAGAACATGCTCGCCGACCTGAACATGGTCCGCAAGTTCAATTAGTACGGATTTTCTACAATTTTCTAACCATTTTCTAAGTTTTTCATTTCATGGAAAATTTAATTCTAAAAAATAAAAGGCATGATTTCTAAGTATTTCATTTCATGGAAAAAATAATTCTAAGTGACCTGCTCGATATCGACGAGCTCGTGGGCGTTTAGGTTGCCGAGGATAGTAACATTTGTAGATGACATTTGTAGGTCTGAAGTTATCAAATATCCATCAAATTATAGCTCAAAAACATGTTTCAATAAATAACCATCCGTACTAGTTGACCTTGCTTACATGATCATCTCGCGAGCATTTCTCCACCGGACGGCACCGTACTTGGCCAAGGAAGAGCTCCGATTCTACAAGAAAGGGAACACGGTCTTCCACGACTGTTGCCGCTCTCCCTCGTAGAATCAAAGCTCCTCCTTGACGTCCGTTACCGCTCGGCAGAGAACATGCTCGCCGAGATGAACACGATCCGCAAGTTCAACTAGTACGGATTTTCTACAATTTTCTAACAATTTTCTAAGTTTTTCATTTCATGGAAAAATTAATTCTAAGATCACGTAAGCCACCAGGGACGAGGATGGCGCGTGCTCCAGCGAGGACGAGCGAGACGTGATTTTGATGAACTAATTTAACTTTTGTTTATCCAAACATATATGCAAATCATCATGTGATTTTGAGCTAAAAATGACATATAAAATCATAATAAAGTCCAACATATAAAGTTACACATGCATCTACATCGCAAAATGAGATAAGCTACTGACAAAACATAAGAGGATTAAGTTTGTTACCTTCAAAATCGAAGAGCAACACCAATGGAGGGGGAGAGAGCAAGAACAACAGCAAGCTGAAGAACAGAGACAGTGAGTTTGAATGGAATGGCTCGGGCTCGGGGAGGAAGAAATGAGCTGAATTATAGACCGGGATAATTAGTTCCGGTTAGGGGTCCAAACCGGGACTAAAGATTAATCTTTATTCCCGGGGCGTCACCCAAACCGGGACTAAAAGCTTTAGTCCCGGTTGTTATTACCAACCAGGACTTTAGTCCCGGTCGGTAATACCAGCCGGGACTAAAGATCCCTGCCCCGCGGACGACCGTTGGGCAGGGACCTTTAGTCCCGGTTGGTATTACCAACCGGGACTAAAGGGTCCTTTAGTCCCGGGGGCAAAAAATGCCGAGGCTAATGCTAAATTGGAACATCGTTCTAAAGTCTGTTCTCTAGTAGTGCGTGCATGATAACATGTTAGAAGTAAAATGTAAAAAGAACAAATGACACATGGAAATGGAACGACAGGACAAAGCATCTAGCACTTTATCAAGATGCTCGGCTTCGTGTGAGGATTTGGCAAACAAGGCAGGCAAGTTTCAATTCTGCCTCCCTCCTGTCAAACCAATAATTGGTGGTTACAACAAACTACAATTGGCTCTAAGATACTATTATTACCTGGATTTGCTGAACTATTTGCGGACTGTATGGAGGATACAACCTATTTATACTGGAACAGGCCTAGGGTAACATATCTGTACAGAAGACCATGCTTACATCATAAAGAACTAGTACAGGTTGCATTCGTTGAATACCTAGGGCACCAGATGTTTGGGAAATATACTTGAAGCACATTTTGCACAAAAAGGGGCCCTCGCAAAGCATATACATAGTGCTAGATACCATCAGTGCTTGAGAGCGATGATCACCCAATGTTGTGCAACAGAACAAATCAAATGTAAACCCTCTCTAGAATTATAGCTAGTAGGCAGAACACCACTATCCATGCCAGGTTCTTGTCGTGATGTGTGCAGTACACACATTCTTTGCAATTATTTTGGCCTTGCTTATCTTATCATATTTTTGCTTGATCACCTCCTTTGCCGGATAGCTTCATCGCAGCGCTGAACGGCCAATATGAAAAAATGTATAGTGAGACCTTCAGTTATCAAAATAGGATTGTGCATAGACCCTTTAGTTATCTCCGTGCAGAATATACCATTTCATATCAACAAAAGGATCTGGCCCTGAACATGACTTAAGACTTGGTCAAAAGTGCATTGCTGTTTTGTTCATATTTTAACTCAAAACAAAGAAAAATCAAATCATAAAAGCCTTGCATCATCTGGCTTATCAGACTTCATAAAAAAACTCTAAAAGTGATGTTAGCACTCTTAAATACTGAACACACTTAGCACAGTTCCTAATACACACAAAGCACTCATTAATCTGTGGGTTTCCACATGCTTTCTACTTGCAGCAGTCATAAAAGGTATTATAGATAGAAACAATAGAAAAGTAGAAGTGTAGGACGATGCTTGGTTCATATCAGAGCTGTTATAGGACATGCAAGAGTGGGAGGCAGAACACGAGTGCTACATCCATTGAACAAGTATATTATTTAGAAAGCTGCTGGTTGATGTTTATGTTGTAGTCAAAGAATTGTCGAGAAGAGGTACATCCACTGAACAAGTACATAAATCCAAGTAATAGGCAAATAGTTGAGAAGAGGTACATTACTAAAACATGATAACAATTGTACAACAATCTGAATCTGTTCTTATTTGGTACAAAAGATTTTTTATTGAAAGTACATAAATACTCAGCAACACAGTGCTAGGCATTTATCAAAATAACAACATCAACTAAATTAAGATAAACATATATGAGCATTTTTGAGAGAATACATTAGCTTTAATAACTTGAGAAATTAAATAAAGATAACCATGAAAAACAAGACTGTTAAGGGTAATATGGTAAACATAATTATAATTGATAACAATATGCACAATTAAATAAAATTGTCCAAAAGGATTGATTCAAAGTAGTGGTACGTAAAAGTGTTTGGCCGGTACTCAAGTGTTCTTAAATATAGAGGCGAAAACTTATGTTAATATTTTCAGATTAACTTATTTGGAACACGAGGTGATTCAAGTATAAATAGGAAATGAAATGTGTTTTAGACCGTGAATAACTACAATGTGATAAATATAAATTAAGAAAAAAAACGTGATTCATGAATGAGCTGCCATAAATCTGCATCCATGCTCCATCATATATGGACTAGAAAAATGCAGGTACCAATAATTGACAAATTTAGGACTGGAAATCCAATGCAAAGAAATAAATGAGACCAAGGACTGAAAATGCGATTCAATTTGGATTCTAGGCGGAGCGGAAGAAACAAACCACTAGTGTGCCTTATAAGAAAAGGTACCTGTGTTTCATTTTTATTGTTATATTGATTAAATTAAAGAGACCCATCATCGATTGTTGCATTGACTAACTTTAAAATATACAGCATGAACATAAATATAAAATTTAACACCCTGTAATTTCGTTGACCAGATGTATTCAAGTGACACTGAGATGCATAGATATAAAAAAGGAACAAGGTAAAAGAAAAGGTACTTGGTAAAAAGAGCTATGTTTATAACTGTCTACTTGTCCGACGTATATAGTATAATTGTTGTCACAAACAACAACTAAATGAGAAACAAATATATTTATGAAATACAAGAATTTAACAAAGGATATAAAAAAATTGATCAGGTGCTATCACTTTAGTATTAAGGACTGATTGGACAACTTGGAAAAACATTGCCAAGTCTAATTAAAACCTTTAGGCTACATTCCAGGTTAGAGCTTAGGGAAATGAATGACGAGTTTCAGTAAGAAAATTGAATGACAATGGTGCTATTATTTATGACTAATTTTTTACCCGCACTCAACCCAATTAGCAAAAGGCGTGCTCACCATCTAAAAAAATGATCCTTAACAGTTAACACTAATCTGTGACTAATTTTTTACCCGCGTTCAACCCAATTAGCAAAAGGCGTGCTCACCATCTAAAAAAATGATCCTTAACACTAATCTGTCAATGCTCAAGTACTACTAAATCAAATATTTACCATAAGAAAACAGGTGAAAGGCAACTAAATCTGAATGCAAACAAAAATGAGCAGGTGTATAAATGTGCAGATCCGGCCAGACAAAAAAATGGATTGGTTTCAGAAAAATAAAATAAAAGGACATATAAGAACGATTCTTAATGGACTTAATCTGAATATAAAAAAAATCCAAGTGAGAAACCATCATGTGTGTACATCACGAGGAACAAGAAACAGATTTACACAATATATAAAAAATCAGTGTAGGTGGACAAAAGAATGTAGGATTACCCTGGTCTATAGATTTATGCATGCCTTCAAGTATTTTTGGCAGATTCAATGTAGATGCGTATGGTATACCATCGTTTTTAAATGGATCTCCATTAATAGAGAAAAAAAACAGCTGAATCAAGAAAGTGCAAAGTCAAAGAGAGATCGAATTTTGAACAAACCCTAGAGTAACCCAAGATCTGGGCGAGAGCAGTAGAGAAAAACGGATGATTCAGCGACGTCAGCAGTAGAATGACCCAGGGACATCTCGTAGGGACAACGACTTCGGTGGCAGCGGCGACCGTAAAGGTACCATGGCGGCGGCGGCGTTTGGGAGAGAGAAAATAAGGGAAGCAAACAAGTGGAAGATGGGGAAAGTGAGTCGTGTGAGAGAGAGGAGCGAGGCAAAAAAAAAAGTTGTCACATTGTCAGACTTGAATACGGTCTCCAGAAAATATTTCAATACAAAATACGAGCAGTATATATACCATTTGTGCTGTAAGGGTTGGCACAGATCTCAAAACCACATCCAACGGTCGCATGCCTGGGAGCATGTGCTCTTAAGGGTAGAATTTCCGCGTGACTGGACTGCTGCTGGTTGGTGTTCTTGATTATGGCCTGGTCATTGGACTGCTGGTTATTGGCCATGGTTGACGTGTGTGTAAGAGCATGGTTAATAACCCAGCCAGCAGCGAGCTGTATGCCTGCCATGTCAGCTATAGCCATTCTATTAGCCAACTCATATTATAGATTGGCTGCAACAGTGACTGTAAGTATTTAATGCTTATGTATGCGTGGACGTATCACAGCAGCTGGAACGAGGATGGTGGGGAGTCAAGCGCCGATCCTACAGCCTGCAGCTGGCTGGGAGCAAGCTGCATGGTGGATTCAGCCGGGCTGGGAGTCAAGCGCCGGCTGTTTGCTTTCTTCTTTTCTCTCTCTGCCAAATCACTCTATTTTTCTGACGTGGCTCTATTTAGCCGGCTGAGTAAGCATTATTATACTTGCTCTAAGCTGCTACGAGTGCATCCACTGCATGCCCTTTTATGCTCGTCTCAATGGATGTTATGGGAGCATGAGCATTAAATAAGGTGACATATCGGTAAAAACCGTTGTTTTGCATGCATCGAGGAAGAAAGAGAAGATTGGAGTTTTATGGGCATGAAATGAGTTAACGCTGTTTCCCACGCGTTGGAAAACGAATGAGGCTGGGTTTAGTTCGTGAAATTTAGAAATTTGGCTATGGTAGCATTTTTGTTTTTATTTGGCAATTAGTGTTCAATTATGGACTAATTAGGCTCAAAACGTTCGTCTCGCGATTTCCAACCAAACTATGCAATTAGTTTTTTTTTCTACATTTAATGTTCCATGTACGTATCGCAAGATTCGATGTGATGACTACTGTAATATTTTTTGAAAAACTTTCTTTTTGGAAACTAAACGCAGCCTGAAAGCTGCATGCATTGAGCCAATTCCTTTCGTTTCGTCCGATCCGGGGTGGCCTGCGTTCACGTACTCCCATGCCACGCTGCCGATCTTCTTTCGCCTGTTCGTTTGGCTGCTAGGGTAGGAGAGAAAAATATTATTTATTAGCTAAAAATATGAATTATAAACTAAACCAGCATTTGTTTCTCCTTCCGCAAAGCAGCTGTCAAATCGCCATGGCCCACCTGCTCCCTATCCCTCCGGTGATCTGTTCCGTCTCCAGATGGATGTGGATTTGTTTCTGCCCTCAAATCTCATCTTTCTCCATTTCTTTGATTCTTTTTATCTTTTGCATCTGTTTTCTCTCTCTAGATGACGGGATGTGGCAAATGCGCAAAGCATGTCGATGAATATTAATATGATACGTTGTGTGGAAGTGTGATATTTTAATATGCTAGTTCTTATAAAAATATAAAATGACTACATAGTTCATATGACACGATTGATCATAGCATCTTACAAGAATTAAATGTTACAAGTACCTATGAAATAGCAAAATGAAAGTGTTCACTAAGGCCGGTCTCAATGGAGTTTCATGGGCATTAAATAGGCTGATGTGGCACTTATTGATGAAGAGAGAGATGATAAGAGTTTCATGGGAGTAGAGAGAGTTTCATGGAGATGAAACTCTTCTACACTATTTCCAAAATATGGATGTATTGGTAACAGGGCCATGAAATCCCCATTGAGACTGGCCTAAGAGAGTTTGTTTCATTCACAGTTACCAACACTGCCATGTCCAATGGGATGAAAGACTAGCCTTATACACAGCGCCCTGGGTGGCAGCCTGGTAGGCTGACAGCAGGCAGAAGGACCAAGAACTAGTGCCATGTTCACTTGGTTTATAAGTCATGGCTGAAAATTCTGTTGGCTGATTTATTGTAAGAGAAAAATATTGTTCATGAGTTGAAAAAGTACGACTTATAAGCCAAGCAAACAGTAAGTATTTCTGTATACGTCGCTTGGGTGTTGGGTCAAGTACCGGGACCAATAAGCCCACTCCGTACTTTTTACGCCACTTGCACTATGCCAGAAAACCTTATCAGTGACGCGTGTAGAGGGTCATCATCAGTGACGCGTAAAACACGCGTCACTATTCTTGCGTCTGTGATAAGGGCACATTAGTGACGCGTAAAAACGCGTCACTGATAGGAAACTATCCGTGACGCATATTTAGAACACGAGTCACTGATAACGCGAACATGCGTCACCGATAACTGTAAGACGCGTCACTGATAAGGAAATAGAGTGACGCTTATTCAGAATACGCGTCACTGAAAACGGGAACACGCGTCACTGATAAGGTACAAGCCCGTCGCCAACCTGGTGTCGTGCTAACCTTTGTTATCCATGGAATGTAGTAGATTTTAGGGTATGGTTTGTACATTTGTTCCATATTTGATTTTTCTATTTTTTATGAAACGAAAGGTGTAGAAGAGAGGATTTACCTCACTCAAAGAAACAAACTTTTATCATTGTAGATCAATTATATTTAATCCAAATTCATGCTCTACATGGACCAAATCCATGGAGAATGAAAGCCTAATGAAAGTACTCTATATTTGGATTTTGGAAGCTTTGAGATAAGCCTTGATCAAGGACTCAAATAATCTTGGAAGGTTATTCATGAAGTGACATCGGAATTCTCAGAAATGAGAAAGTTGAGAGTAAGATGGATTTTCACAAAATTCCCGAAGACTGTTGTCAAAATAGGGGCCCCATATTGGCTTCAAATCAAATAATGACCCACATTTCAAAAGGAGAGCATAAGGCAGTGCAAAAACATGTGGGGCAACTGGGTTTGATCTCCCCTCCCAGCTCGATCGTTCCAACTCATCCTACTAGTTCAACCTCTCCTATTTAAGATAAGTTCCTGGAGTATAAATATGTTACCATTGTGCAACTCGATGAGAATCTCAAAACTTGCCAAACAAGTTCAACCAGATCAGGGACAAACAAGTTTATTTAGTGTGTTTACAATTGTTGTGCTATGATGAATTTAAACCTTGGGGATCACATGGTGCTTTGACTTTTGTTTGTTAAATCTTTGTGGCTCTGAAGAAATTCGACAACTGAGTTGTAGACATATTTAGAACTAGGTGTAAACATTGTCTTTGTTTATAAGCTTTCGACTTTTCATGCATGCATTTTTTGCACACACTTATTACACTCATTAGGTTTTGTTTTTATCTTTGCTCAATCATCTAGTCCAAAGTAAAAAAGTCTCAAGTTGTTTCTACATGATTGGATATTGCTTCTACTACCAAACTGTCACCTCGATAGTAGTTTGCGCACTTAAACTATCTTGCAGGTATGATAGAAGTATTTTCATGACAAGGAAATTGATGGTATTTTTATAAAACAAAAGATTAGACAAGGAGTATGAGTAAATACACCCAAAGCTAAAGGACACACAAATACGGTAGCCAAATGATTGCTAGATTCAAGATTTTCAGCATATTTGAAGTTTATAATTCAAGTCTAATAATGTCATGAAATTTCTTACCAACTCAACAATATCCAATGGAAAATTTTGATGTCTGAGAGAGTCTACTTAGTCATGTTCTTAAATGTTTTGGTAATTGAGATGACAAACTAAACAACTAGGACTAATATATGTATCAAAGTGTGTTAGACATGTTTAGAGAGGTTCTATAGATACTAAGTAACAAGATGGAAGAAGTACAATCCAAATCCAAGGGTGAAGAGAAGACACCAAAAATATTCCTCATTGGATCAGTTGATTAGCGGGCATTGGATCATACGGTGAATGTCGGAGAACAAACACAGAAGAGAAGTCTTAATGCACTGGATCATTGGATTGTGAGTTGAAGAGATGAAGGCATCACTGAATCATACGATGATGAACATATAAGGGTTGAACAAGGTTAAAGTAATGATAAATAGGACCACATGCTTTTCCAGTGGTGGCAAGGAGAATCCATAAGTTGATATGGCGTGGGACAAAGGCATGCAAAAGAGAACTTGGATCCACAGGATGAAGGGAAAGAGAAGTCATCGGATGATCTAGTGACATAAGAGCTAGTGGTAGTGGCTCAAGTGTCAATGGCCAATCAGATGCCTCGCTGGATGATTTAGTGAAGAGCATTTGTTTCCATAGATCATTCGGTGTTAGCTATGTCTACAGCCCATGGGCATAAAAGTTAGTTGAGTCGTTGGGAATATAAATATCCCCATGGGCCAGCCATTTGAATGTTGTTGGTGTATATTGAAGCCATATATAGGAAGCTAGTGTAAGAATAGAACAAGATGGATATCTAATGCTTGCGCCATTGTAGTGGTTTTGGAGGTTCAACGCTATGATATGTTCACTTTTACCACTACTACGGCTATTGCCAATTACACAGAGGTTAGCAGCGCTATTTAGCTTAGCGCACCTATCAATTAGGCTCTACTTACTTTTCTAGTTAGTTGGTCAAAATCGGCATGACGCTGTGGAGAACCAGAACACCCCAAGCTGATTCCATGATATAGGTTGAACAATATTGATGGAATCCTTGAGGGAAGGGGAAGAAATCATTGAGGATGTAGGGAGACCATGGAGCAATGTGCCCATGCCCAATGGTGAGTTCTTGGGCGATGCTAGCTATCGGTTTTGAGAGACCAAGTATGATGAAAGGGGACTGACAGTTCGATACAAACCTTAGCATATAGTTTTCCAAACGTGCCGGCACGGCACTACACGGCACTAGCCCGCCCCGGCACAGCACGCTAGGCACGGCTGATGAACCGTGTCGTGCCACCGTGCCCGACTCCAGGCCCAGGCACGACACTATCATTCCTGGAGCGTGCCGTGTCGTGCCGTGCCAACTCCAGGCTCAGCGTGCCCGTGCCGGCCCAGGCACTAAACTGGCAAAACCCCTTAATGAACTCAGCACAACAATTCAAAGAGATCTAAAATGACTAAGTTCACAAAAGATCAAAAACAGATCAGAACACAGCACAACAAAGAACACAAACTTTTGAAACTAAAACTAATTTAAGTAGGAGCTGTGCAATGACTGCCTCATTAAAAACCTGTTTAGGTAAAACTCACCCTTGTGAGAAACCCTAAACAGGAAAAGAGTATAGCCAGCACCTAGATTAATTGTTCATTACATCCATCACCATAAGTTCAAGTCTCAGTTATTACAGAACCATTACATAAATGGAAAGTGAACTAGTCGACATCAAGATAAAGACCAGCAAAGGCCTCTTCCAGCTCCTTGTCCTACACCATGTGCTGCAGTCTTGTCTCAGCATTCTCCCAATCCTTGATGCAGGTAAGCGCCTCTACAGTTTCAGGGTTCAGCCTCCGCCGCCGCTCCTCGATGATCCTGCCAGTTAAGCTAAAAGTAGACTCTAAAGAAATGGTTACATAGGCACTATCAAAATGTCTTTAGCAAGAACAGAAAGTATTGAATAAGTAAGCTTGTGCTCATGCCACCACTGCATGATGTCAAACTCATCATCCAACTGGCTTACTGTGTCACAGTCCAGGTAGGATGCAAGTTCACTAGAGTTAGAACTAGCAGTTGCTGCCTACAGCAAGGAAGTGGCAGAAACACTCCTAGAATGATCAAGACTAGAAGGGAGGGAAGAACAGCCAGCTCCAACATCCAACTCCTCATCATCATAAATTTCAGCCCAAGCTGTTCTTTTCTTACCAGACAGGGATGGAGGAACAACCCTTTTCAGCCTATTAGAGCCATACATTACATCATACCTGTTATACATTTTAAACAGAAGAGCTCTGGTGTCCAGCAACTTATTAGTGTAGTCAATATTAAAAAGAGAATGTAACTTCCTAAGCACTTTGGTAAATCCCTTAATTTTAGCTCTTGGATCCAATATGAATGCAATAGAATAAAGATCAGGTATGTTCTTCCAGTACTTATTGTATTTGTCAATCATAGGTTGGACAACAGATCTTAGATGTTCATCATGTTGATACCTATGCAGGTGTATAGCAATCTTAACAAGATGATGAATCATAAGTGGAGAAGTAGGATAGTAAACACCAGACAAATCAATAGTTGAGTCATAGAACAGTTCAAGAAATTTCAAGATTTTATTTGCCATAGCCCAGTGATCATCAGTCAAAAGGAAACCACTACCTGAACCTCTAGGGTAATTGGCCTCAATGAAAGTACTGAAAGTACTCTTGTGAGGCAGCAAGTGCTTAAGCATTAGGTAGGTAGAGTTCCATCTAACATCCATGTCTAATCCAAACTTCCTAGGTCTAACACCACTAGCAATGTAATAACTCTTGTATGCAACAATTCTTTGATTAGAGGAGTTCATAAAAGAGATTGCTGTTCTAAAATCCTCAATGAGAGGATTCACAGCAGCCAGTGCTTCTTTCACAATCAGGTTAATAATATGACAAGCACATCGTTGATGCAAAAATAGATCAGAACCCAAATATTCTTTAAGTATAGGTTTCAGTTTATCCATAGCATTTTTATTTGCAGATGCATTATCCAAAGTTATAGAAAAAACCTTGTTAAGTATACCATACTCAGCAAGGACAGATGCAACACGCTCAGCAATGTTCTCAGCATTATGGGACACACCAATCAACCTTAAACCAAGTACCCTTTTCTCTAATTGCCAATCAGCATTAATGAAATGAGCCACAACAGATAAATAATCTTCTTTAGCCTTTCCAGACCATATATCAGAGGTAATAGCAACAGATGAAACAACATTATCCTTTAAATAGACCATCAGTTTATCACGTTTCTCATTGTAGTATTTAAACAGATCTCTACCAGTGGTTTGCTTAGAGACTGGTGAAAAATTAGGGTTATGAGCAGTTTTAATATAATCTTTAAATGCCTCAGTTTCACCAATCATAAGAGGTAGGTCCAATCTAGCAAGCATACGAACAAGTTTAACACGAGCTACCTCAGCACTGTACTCCCAACGACGAACAGAACCATCAAAATTAAAAGCAATATGAGTCTGAGTCATGCCCCGTGTCTTCTCAAGTTTCTTAGGACACTTAGTAAGATGTCGAGTAAGATGCTCAGTGCCATGAGCAGAATAAGCAGAGTAGCGCTTATGGCAATGAAGGCAAGTGGCAGCAAACCTGATCTTTCTACATTTCTCAGTTTTGTAGTGCTTCTCAAAGTCCTCCCAGACAGCAGACGTGGAAGGGCGATTAGAACCGACAGGGCTAACCTCGCTCTGGCCACCGTCGGCATCAGCCATGTCGACTGGGGGTCAGAGTCATCGACGAGAAGGGGATCAACAGTAGAACGGCCGAAGAGCATGGCAGCGTCCTCATGGACATCATCGTCCTCATCATCTCCGGCCATCCCACACATACGCAGCTCGTCGTTCTGGGAGTGGTCAAACTCCCCGTCGTCGTGTCACCAGGCGCCTGGGGCCATCTCTGCCTTCTCCGGTTCCTCGACGGCTGCCACAATCAATAGATAAAAGCAGGGTTAGGTTGGGGATTAGGGTTTGGGTTAGGGTTAGGGTTAGGGTTTACCCTTACCTCTACGGTCGGAGCCCCGTAAACGACGACGATGAGATGGACCGATTGCACACCCCCGGTACGTCAACGGAGATCGGAGCCCCGGAGGTGGCGGTAGCCAGCGATGTGGATGACGGACAGATGATGGAGATGCTGCGAGGATGCCAAGAACGAGGCTCAATCGACGTTCAGGGATGAAGAATAAGGGAACAGATGGAGATTGAGGGCGGGAACCACCAGATCTGAGGGAGAAGAGGGAGATTGAGGGCGGAGAGGGAGAAGAGGGAACCATCGGCCACTGGAACTGACCCCTTACCCGCCGAAAGACTCCATAGTGATGGCGTCGAGGAGCCTAGGTTACGAGTGTGGCGAAGAGCGGCGAGCAGGCGAGGAGCTAGGGTTACGAGTGCGGCGAGGCGCGGGCGAGCGACAGAGTGAGCGGGGAGAGTCGGAGAGGAGAGGGCGAGAGGCTAGGGTTACGAGTGAGGGGAGTGGGGAGAGCGGCTGCATCGGGCGGCTTATATACCAGACCCCCCGGCCGTTCGGCGATCCAACGGCTCACGCCCCGCCTCCGCGATCCGACGGCTGCGAGCCGTGCCTGCCCCGTGCCGCCCGTTGGAACGGGCCGTGCCTAGGCCGGCACTATGGGCCGACCTTTTGGCCAAGGCACACGCATGGCTACGGGCCGGGCCAGGCACGGGCACGGGCGAGGCCGGGCCGTACCGGGCTAGGGCCGTGCTTTTTTCGCACCGGGCCCATGCCAGGCTGTTTCGCGTGGCCCGTTTGGAAATTTATACCTTAGCAGTCGAAAGCAAAGAACATTATTGCCACGTCCCTAGCTTGTTCTGGGAACATTCATGTTCCCATTTCAGGAACATTTCCGTTCCCATAGTATAAAAAATATTGTAAAGCTCGTACGCGCGTTTTCGTTCCACATTCCTGTTTCCTTCCTGGAACATGGTTGCTAAGAGATGAACATGGTAGAGAGAGACGAATAGAGAGAGATAGAGAGGCAGCTAAGATTCTATTCAAACATGCATTTGGATCCACGATTCATCAGTATATATATAAAAAAACCTACTGAATTTCACCAAGTATTAATCTGGACACAGATTTGATTTGTTCCATGCTCTCAACACCCTACCATGGTATAGTACAAATAATGTACAAGAGTGGAGACCGGGACGAACAACAGTGCACTTGACGCCACAGATCGTGGAACAGCGCACTATGGGAAACAGGGGCTTTGCCGAGTGTTTCCTATTTTGCCGAGTGTGAAATGTCGGGCACTCGGCAAAGCCAAACACTCGGCAAAGTATAGCACTCGGCAAAGCCTCCCTTTGCCGAGTGTCGGGCTCTCGGCAAAGCTAAACACTTGGCAAAGGCTAACCGAGGTGACGGCGGCCACCCACCGTTAGGCTTTGCCGAGTGGTCGCCGTCAGACACTCGGCAAAAAAAATTTTAATTTTTTTTTATTTTTTGTTTATTTTCTTTGCCGAGTGCCCTGTCTCTGGCACTCGGCAAAGACCCCCTTTGCCGAGTGCCAGGTCTGGCACTCGGCAAAGAATTTTTTTTTATTTTTGCTCCCAGATTTTTTCTTTAGGGTTTCTATAGTGCTTTAAAGTACATGTTAAAATTTGGTTGAATTTTGTGACTTTTTACTATATTTTTAGAATTATTTTTGTTTTGTTGATTTATTTCGCAAAAAACAAGTTTGAACTGCAGGTGCATCGAATAATGAAATCTAATCATTCGAAAAATGATTGTCATGCTAGTGAGTGTGTTTTGAGGCCCTATCCAGGAACTTGCGGGATATTTTTCACATCTGGTTAACGAAACATGAGGACAAAGTTGTGGCCAAAGTGTTTTTAAATTGTATAAAATTCAAACGAATTCAGAAAATCATGAAACTTGTGGATGCATCGTTATATAGCATGTGGAGCCTATGGTAAAAATTTGAAAAAGTTTCGTGCACGTTGTCACGTACGGTGCTTAGAAACCAGGACATCTCCACATGTGATATTCACATCTGGTTAACGAAACATGAGGACAAAGTTGCGGCCAAAGTGTTTTTAAATTGTATAAAATTCAAATGAATTCAGAAAATCACGAAACTTGTGGATGCATCGTTATATAGCATGTGGAGCCTATGGTAAAAATTTGAAAAAGTTTCGTGCACGTTGTCACGTACGGTGTTTAGAAACCAGGACATCTCCACATAAGCACCGTACGTGACAACGTGCACGAAACTTTTTCAAATTTTTATCATAGGCTCCACATGCTATATAACGATGCATCCACAAGTTTCGTTATTTTCTGAATTCGTTTGAATTTTATACAATTTAAAAACACTTTGGCCGCAACTTTGTCCTCATGTTTCGTTAACCAGATGTGAAAAATATCCTGCAAGTTCCTGGATACGACCTCAAAACACACTCACTAGCATGACAATCATTTTTTGAATGATTAGATTTCATTATTCGATGCACCTGCAGTTCAAACTTGCTTTTTGCGAAATAAATCAACAAAACAAAAATAATTCTAAAAATATAGTAAAAAGTCACAAAATTCAACCAAATTTTAACATGTACTTTAAAGCACTGTAGAAACCCTAATGAAAAAATCTAGGAGCAAAAATAAAAAAAACTTTTTCTTTGCCGAGTGCCAGACCTGGCACTCGGCAAAGGGGGTCTTTGCCGAGTACCTGGCACTCGGCAAAGGGGGTCTTTGCCGAGTGCCAAAGATAGGGCACTCAGCAAAGGGGGTCTTTGCCGAGTGCCAGAGACAGAGCACTCGACAAAGAAAATAAACAAAAAATAAAAAAAACTTTTGCCGAGTGCCGGCCCATGGCACTCGGCAAAGGACCTAACAACAAAATGGGCCCAGGCCGGCCCACCCCGTCCAAACCCTATCCCCAACCGCTCCTCGCCGCCTACGCGCCGCCGCCCGCACCCACGCCGCCCGTGCCCCCACGCCGCCGCCGCGCCCGCGCGCGCTGCCCCGGTGCCCCGCCCCGCGCTGTCCCGCCGCCCGCGCGCTGCCCCTGGCGCCCCGCCCCGCGCTGCCCCGCCGCCCCGCCCCGCACCGCCGCTGCACGCGCGCGCTGCCCCGACGCCGGCATCAAGCCCCGCCCCGACCCTCCCTGCCATCGATTTGCGCCGCGCCGCGTCTGGCCCCGCTTCCCGCCGCCGCGATTGGCGAAGAGCGCCGCACCCGGCCCTGCCGGCCGCTGCCCCGCCGCTCCCCGCCCCGCCACGCCCTACCGAATGACCGGTGCAGAAGGAGGAGGCTGGGAGGAGAGGAAAGAGGAGGTTGCCTTCCCATTCCGTTCCCGGCGCCATCTTCCCCGTGTTCCTGTCTCGTCGACGCCTCTGCCGCCAAGGTATAATGATGTGCCATTGTGATTGTTGGCCTTCGAGCCGTTATGATTGTCGGCCTTCGAGCCATTGTGATTGTTGGCCTTCGTGCCGTTGTTTTTTGCAGGTTTTGGACACCTCCCCGTGCAGGGGAGGTGCTGCCAAAATTTAGAATTAACCCAAATCTATTTGTTTTTCATGCAGGTGAAGGAACTGTTTGAGCGGAGCCGAAGCACCTTGGCTACACCGATCGTCTTCCTCGGCGTTGCGGGTCTGCCTGCACCACGTCGCCTCGCCACTGCACCGACTCGCCACCGCCTCACTAGCCTGACTCCACCGACACCCTAGGTATAACCCCTCTTTTGCGTACCTTGGTCGTAGATCACGTAACCGAGTTAGGTGTTTCCCGTCTGAAAGAGATACGGTTGGTGGTATGCATATCTTTGCATATCTACGGCCGTATCTTTTTCAGATTGTCCACGTTATTTGGACAGCCCGTGGATGCGTAGATGAGTTTAGTTTCCTTGGTCCGCTCCGATCCGAGACAGGGTTTTGGCATTACCGTCCCCGTTGTTCTTCGGATACACACTCTCCCTGCTAGGACATGTATCGGGAGAACAGCGGGGAGGTGCTGCTGAAATTATGTCTGGGATAGGAGCAGACCATGGTAACTAACCTCATCTACGCATCCGCGGGTGGGATTAGGACCTATCCTCACCTATTAGACAGTATGAAAGTCGTGTAGATGTAGTTGATGGTTGTATTACTCGCTGGCATTTTAGAGGATGGATGACCATCAGTGGATGTACACGGGCTGGAAAAGTCAAATGGAGTACACAGATGAATGGTTTCGCAAGACCGAGGCTTTTTTGAACAAGGCATTTGGCAAGGCTTTGTCATCACATCCGCTAGAGCCGTGTCCCTGCTCCAAATGTGCAAGCAGGAGAAGTATAAATAGGGTTGACATGGGTAAACATCTTGTGAAGAATGGATATATGCCAGGCTACACCTGGTGGATCTACCATGGTGAAGCCCATCGTACGAGAGAGGAGGTGGTGAGACCACGCGTCAAAGCTTTTGATGATGATGCCGGTGTACCAGACTTGTTAGATGATGTTCACCAAGCACTCGGCGTTGATGAACGCGAGAAGGAGGAGATGGAGGCAGCCACAAAGGCTTTCTACGAGATGATGAACTCTGCTCAGAAGCCCCTTTACGATCGGTCCTCGATGTCTGAACTTGACGCCATTAGACGCTTGTTGGCGTTGAAGTCTGAGTTAAACATCAGTCGAGACGGCTTCGATAAGATGTTGATCGTGATTGGCACCCTGCTTCCGGAGGGCCACATTCTGCCAAAGAGCATGTACGATTCATAGAAGCTCCTTCGGGCACTTAAGATGCCATATGAGCAGATACATGCTTGTCCGAAGGGGTGCGTCCTATTCTGGAAAGAACATGTGGACGCAAAGTACTGTCCAAAGTGTGAATCATCTAGGTACCTGGAGACAGACTCTAGTGATGGTCAGAAGAGTCAGACGACAGTCCCAGTGAAGATCGTACGGCGCCTTCCGTTCCTATCGAGGATCCAACGGCTATTCATGAACGAGGAATCTGCGAAACAGATGACATGGCACAAAAATGGAAAACGGTACAGTCTGGAGAAGATGGTGCATCCAGCTGATGGTGAAGCATGGAAACACTTCGATGACATATATCATGAAAAAACTGGAGAGGCTCGTAATGTACGTGTTGCGTTGGCAACAGACGGGTTCAATCCTTTTGGAATGATGGCTACCCCATACACATGTTGGCCCATGTTCGTTATCCCCCTCAATCTCCCCCCCAGTGTCTCCTTTGAACGACATAACATATTCTTGTCATTGATAATTCCTGGACACCCGGGGAGTAATATGGGTGTGTTCATGGAGCCGGTGATTGATGAATTGATCCATGCTTGGGAGGTAGGGGTATGGACATACGACAGAGCTACAAAGACAAGCTTCAAAATGCACGTTTGGTACCAGTACTCCATGCATGACTTCCTGGCGTATGGGTTATTCAGCAGTTGGTGTGTTCACGGGAAGCTCCCATGCCCAGTATGCAAGGAAGCTTCGAGGTTCATCTGGTTACGGAAGGGTGGCAAGTATTCGTCGTTCAACACACATCGGCAATTCCTCCCTTCTGAGCATCCATTCAAACAAGACATCAAGAACTTTACGAAAGGTGTCGTAGTGACAGACCCTCCACCGCAGATGATGACTGGTGCCGAGGTTCATGCGCAGATAGATGCTCTCGTGTCTGCTCCAGATGGTGGGTTTGTGGGATATGGTGAGCAACATATGTGGACACATAAGTCAGGCTTGACGAGGCTCCCCTATTTTGATGACCTTCTTCTGCCACATAACATCGATGTAATGCACATCGAGAAGAATGTCGCCGAGGCACTTTGGGGAACACTCATGGACGCTGAAAAGTCTAAGGACAACACTAAGGCTAGAGTGGACCTAGCAACGTTATGTGATAGACCAAAGCAAGAGATGCAGCCTCCTAGAGGCAACAAGACATGGAGGTGGCCTAAGGTTGATTTCATCTTGACCAGGGATCAGAGGAGGGAAGTACTTCAATGGATCCAAATGCTAATGTTCCCTGATGGGTATGCAGCGAATCTGAGGAGGGGAGTCAGCTTAGGCACTCTGCGAGTCAACAGGATGAAGAGTCATGACTTCCACATCTGGATTGAGCGGCTTCTTCCAGCGATGGTTCGAGGCTGTGTCTCTGATCATATATGGCAAGTGCTTGCAGAGTTGAGCTATTTCTTTCGCCAACTTTGTGCAAAGGAGCTTGACTGGTCCGTCGTTCGTGACTTGGAAAAAGCGGCACCTATGTTGGTCTGTAAGTTGGAGAAGATCTTTCCACCCGGCTTCTTCTTGCCGATGCAGCATTTGATTGTGCACCTCCCCTATGAGGCACGTATGGGGGGCTCGTGCAGGCCCGGTGGTGCTATCCAATCGAGAGATGTCTGAAGACTGTTCTAACAAAATGTAGAAATAAGGCCAAAATTGAGGCTTCCATTGTAGAGGAAACCATTAGGGAGGAGGTGGGAACCTTCACACAGAAATACTACAAGTCGAACCTCCTTCATAGCGTGCATAATCCACCCCCTCGTTACAATGCTAGCGAAAATGAATCGAAGCTCAGCCTTTTCCAAGGGCAGCTCAGAAGCGCAAGTGCATCGACCACTAAGCAATTGAAAAATGAAAAGTGGCACAGTATCATGCTGTATGTGTTGACCAACCTTGTCGAGGTGCAGCCGTTCATTGGGTAAGTTCTCAACCCCCTTGTTTCGATACGCCGTCACACTATTTCGCATCCCCCTTATTTCTCTTTGGTACAGGGAATTCACTCGTCAAACCTGGCAAGGACGAAGGGATCCAACCCCGCAGGAAACTGATACCTTTCTTTCAAAGGGTGCGGGACCACGGAGGCCCGATTTCATTTCTTGGTTCAAACGGAAGGCCCAAACTGATGTTACTATAAGTGACGAGTTAAGACAGGTTGCAAACGGCTGTGCCATTAGGGTCAAGTCATTTAACGGCTATGATGTGAATGGATATCGCTTTCAAACAACATGCTACGAGCAGAGTCGGCCCAATCAAAAGACCACAAATAGTGGAGTTTTAACACCAAGCACTGATGAGGTCCAATATTATGGAAGAATTGAGGAAATCTATGAACTTTCATTTCATGGTTCCAAAGCTCTTAATCCTGTCATATTCAAATGCCATTGGTTTGATCCTGGAGCAACGAGACGGACCCCTAATCTTGGGCTAGTGGAGATTCAACCAAATTCCGTCTACCCAGGAAAAGATGTCTATATTGTGGCTCAACAGGCCTACCAGGTGTATTATATGCCATACGCGTGCCAAGACAAAGAGCTTAAGGGTTGGGCTATTGTGCACAAGGTATCACCACATGGTAAACTATCTACCCCAAACGATGAAGATTACAACTTCAATCCAAGCACATATGAGGGAGAGTTCTTTCAAGAAGAGGGGCTACAAGGAAGCTTTGTGATAGACTTAACCGAAGCGATAGAAATGGAAGTAGACAATGAAAGGGTTGATGATGAGGATGCTGGAGATGAGGTCCAAAATGTGGATGACCTACAAATGCTTGAGCGATTACGTTTAGGCAATGACAATGAAGACAACATTCCTCCTTCAATTAGTGTTGATGATTTGGACAATGTTGATAGCGACGATGAGACCTATGATCCAGCTAATCCAAATAATGATGATTATTTCTAATAAATGTAATACTAAAGTTGATTATCATTTTGCATCTATTTCTAATTAAGTGTTTTGTAAGCATGAATATTATTTCTAATACATGTAATACTTTTTTTTTTCAGGTGATTCAACAAAGATGGCGGGTGGGCATCACAGGCCCGTCAGGTCGCTTTACCAAGCGGGGGAGGAGGCCGAGGGGTCGGACGCGAGGAGGAGGAGGAACCCGAGGAGCAGGAGGCCCCCAGCATGTCTCCAGGTGTCGGAGGAGGCGGAGCCGGTGACGCCCGTGGATAGGGCGCACGAGGAGGAGGAGGAGGCGGAGCCGGTGACACCCATGGAGAGGGCGCATGAGGAGGAGGAGGAGGAGGAGGAGGAGGAGGCGAGGCGCCCTTTGATGAGCAGGAGGCGTTGGCGAGAGGCACGAGTTCCTCTTCCTCTGCTCCGAGGGTGTACCTATGAGGTCTCGCGAGCCTCCCCGCTTTTCCGCTTCCTCACCGCCGCCCAGTGATTCGCCCTAAAGGGCAAAAGTAAGTAAACTTGACATTTTATTTGCCCCTACTTCATATGATAAGTTCAAACAAAGATGAACTACTAATTTTTCTTAATCACATGTGCAGGAACTGGGTGGTTGTGTCCGGTGCTGGTGCACGCACCCCCAATGGCATCCTGGGTCTTCTGTGTAGGCAACACTACCCCGACGTCGTCACGTACAATAACAACACGTTGGCGGCCTGTTCGTTTGACCACTACGCCATCGCCGCTGATACGGAGCCGTACCCCAACAAGGCAGCACGGGTCATTGGGGAGTTCTGGGTAAGTCTCCTCGCATAGCATAGCTTCTTTCATTGAACTTTTTCTTTAAAAAATATCCATACAAATATCGTGTTTGTCCGCAGGCTTATTTCAAATGCGAGGAGGGATTTGAGGGTAGGAAGGATCAGGTGGCGACCAAAGCCTGCAAAAAGCTCGTCGTCGACATGATTCACGAGGCGAAGATCCAGGCCATTGTCACCTACTACGGGTCGAAGCTTGGACAGAGGGTCAAAAAGGCCGATGCCAGAACCATGGACTTGACCCGGGAGCAGTACATTGAGGTACATGAGAGCATCCAGATTGATTCGTTTTGAGAATAAGTAGGTTTAATTTGATCATCTTATATGTCAATTACCGGATGACATGCAGATGATTCCCTGGTGGTGCGGATCATATCCCGAGGCGTGGGAGAAGATCATGGACAACTGGTTTACGGAGGGGTATGCCTCGACGCACAACGCTGCAAGGGAACGGCGTTTGGAGATGCAAGGACCAGCACACCATCAAGGTAGCCGCAACCTCGCCGGATACAGAGACGCATGGGTACACGAATTCATTTATCTATTCTGATGCTCAATTATGACTGATTTCTAATCTTCTTGATGTCTTTCTCGTAGAGGGCGGCAAATCAAGGCCAGGAGTGCTCGGACTTCCAGGCATGGTGCATGTCCCACAAGGGAAAGGCGACGTCTGACGTCTCCTTCAGCCTGGAGGACGGGCCCCAGGAGTACACGAACCCGAGCGTCCACACCCGCATCAGCGAGTACACGTCGGCGGCAAGGTCAGTCCATGGGCCAGACTTCGACCCGTGCACGTAGGAGATTGATACGGAGCTCGTCATGAGGTTGGGAGGAGGGAAGAAGCACGGCCGCATGTGGATTGCCGATGGCACAATCGACTCGACCGCTGTCCCCGACCTCTCCACGATCCGAGCCCGGAGCACGAGCGAGAGCCCAGCCATACGCACACGGCCGACCGTTGCACAGCAGCGGGTCGACGTCCTCGAGGTAATTTCAGTTTGACTCGTCGTATATTGACTTTTAAACACCATAATTAGCTATGCATTACTGAAACATTGGAGTGAAATGTTGCAGGCCCGGCTCAAAGAAGAAGCTCGGCAGCGTCAAGAGCTGCAGGCGCAGCTGATGTCCCAGCGTCAGACCTATGAGAGTAGGTTGACGGGCATCACGGAGACCTATGAGACTTGGTTGTCGAGCATCATGGGCTTTCTTCAAAGCCTTGGGCAACATATGGGTCTTGCTATGCCACTTGAGCTGCTCGCTCCACCACCTCCACCTGCAGCCTCACCCTGGGATGGACCTACACCTGTGAGTATGAAAGTTAATTGCAGTGTCTTACATGCAAGTAATTTCTAATTAGCTAGCCAAGTACATGTCTAACACATAGAATATATACTCCTTTGTGCAGCCTCAGTCGGCGCCTCAGTCGGCGGGTTCCAATAATCCGCCTAATTCTCAGGATCCGTATCGGTCACCGCCCGATCAAAGGCGTATTTGGTAATGAGTTTGAACTTGTCCATGTTCATGGAATTGTGGTAATAAACTGGATGTTAGATGATGAACAACTTTTGAACTTGTGAATTTCGATGTGATATATTCAGCCACTTATGTTTGTGACTTCTAAATGGTGTTTGTGATATGTAAGTGATGAATGTCATGGATTTGAAGAATGTGATGAATATCTGTGAAATTTTCTATTTGAATGTGTGATGCAAGTGTTGGAATGTAAAAACAAGAAAAAAATAGGCAATTATAGACGCTTTGCCGAGTGTCACACTCGGCAAAGGCCTCTTTGCCGAGTGCAATGGCCACTGCACTCGGCAAAGCTAGCAAAAACTGCATGAAAACACCAGATTTCCCAGCTTTGCCGAGTGTAATGGCAAAGACACTCGGCAAAGCTGGGCTCTTTGTCGAGTGTCAGGTTACGGCACTCGGCAAAGGGGAAGGCTTTGCCGAGTGTCACTACAGACACTCGGCAAAGAGACTTTTAAAAAAAAAAAATTTTGCTGAGAGCTGACACTCGGCAAACAATTTCGGGAAAAAAAATTATATAAATTCTTTGCCGAGTGTCGTACATGAGACACTCGGCAAAGCAACCGTCATGATAGCGCCCCGTTAACGGCTACTTTTCTTTGCCGAATGTCCGGTCGACACTCGGCAAAGGCTTTGCCGAGTGCCCGACAAATGACACTCGGCAAAGAAGGCTTTGCCGACTTTTTTTTCTCCGAGTGGCCTATGCCGAGTGCAGCGCTCGGCAAAGCCTTTGCCGAGTGTTTTTAGGCCTTTGCCGAGTGCCGTAGTCCCTGTTTCCCATAGTGGCGATAAGGTTTCTGGCATCCAAGGGACAGACAAAAGTAGCCTTACATTATTCCGGCAGTCTTTATTTATTCTGAGGAAGACACACTAGTACATTTCTACTAGTAGATCGCATGCCTTTGGTTCCACGTACGTTTGGTTCACAAACCTACTATTTGGGTCATTAAAACTAAATCCGACATTGGTATTAAGAGTGAATATAATTGAACTCCATAAAGGAACAATACTAATAATGCATGCTACGTACTCCAGAGTAGTCTCAGCATCTGGGTACAAAATAGATTTTATTCCACACTCTCAACACCACAATACCGTCCAACAAAATGGAGATAAGATTATTGGACTACTGAAGAGCAACACGCACACCACTGAAACAGCCAAAACCTTTGGCGGGAAAATTCTAAACAGATCGAGACAAACATGCCGCCTTGTCCCCTTGATTCGATTCCGACAGGCGGCTTTAATTTCTTATTTAAAGAAGACCATCATATAAGTACGTACCAGCAGGCAGCAGCTATACAGCCTACAGAGAACGATCCATCGACGACGTCACACGGCGGAGTCGAGTTGGTGTAGACCATCATCATGACCTTCCGATGATGGAGCAACTCGGGTGATGCTCATGGCCATGGCCTGGAGAGAGCTCTCGGCCTTGGGTTCAGGGGCCGCCGGTTGCTTTGGCTCTTGCTCTTTCTTTTCACCACCACCTTCCAGATGCCAGAAGGCGGTGCCTTCCTCGCCGATGCCTTTCCTGTTGGAGGGGAAGACGACGAACAGGAAGCTGGCGAGGAACGCGACCGCCAGAGGCAGGAGGCCCAGGAACTCCCTCCACTGGGTGGACTCCTCCGGGACCAGGCAGCCTTGCACGCCGGCGTTGCAGAAGGCCACGGCCACGAACACGGCGGCGCTGACGATGGCGTGCAGGAAGTCACGCGGCCTAATTTTGAACTTCTCCCACTTGACCCACTCGATTCCTCGCAAGTCCTCGGGGTCGATGTTGAAGAGCCAGAGGCCGTTCCAGGTGGCCAGCCCATAGTAGGTGTGGCCGTACCGGTCGGTGACGCTGTCGGTGAACCTGACCACCGCGCAGATCAAGGTGAGGAGGCCGATGAGCCCCCAGGTGAAGGCGAAGTTGACGCGGTGGCCGGTGCAGTCGCCGCCGTTGGTGAAGGACGGCGCCATCGTCTGGAAGGCCAGCGTGGTGCCGGTCGGCAGGAGCTTCGACAACGTCGCGGCCGCCCCCAGCAGCGTCGTGGCCTTACGCTCCTCCAACTCTTTCTTCTTGTTTTTGGCGTCGTCCTTGTTGACGGCGGCCTCGGCGGGGGCGTTGGGTTCTTTCGGCGCCGCTGTGGCGCCCCCAGTGGATCCGCCATTCTCATCCGCGCCCCAAGCGCCGTCCTCGCCGATGCCCTTCCTGGTGGTGGGGAAGATGATGAACAGGAAGGTGGCGAGGAACCCAACCGCTAGCGGCAGGTGGGTGAAGAAATCCTTCCACGGCCGCGACTCCTTCCTGACCAGGCACCGCTGCACGCCGGCGTCGCAAAAGGCCAGGGCGAGGAACACGGCTGCGCTGACGACGGCGTGCAGGTAGTCCTGCCGCCTCAGCCTCCGCCTCTTCAGATCCGCCCTGTCGACCTTGGAGTCCCTGACGAGCTCGCGGCCGTGGCTAAAGAGCGTCAGGCCTCTGCGGGTGGCCACCCCGTAGTGGGTGTTGCCGTCCTTGCCCTGGACGCTGTCGGTGAAGTTGAGCGCCGCGGTGAGCAGCGTGAGGAAGACGATGAGCCCGCAGGTGAAGGCGAAGTTGACGTCGTGGTCCTCGCACGCGCCGCCCCTGGTGAAGGACGGCGCCATCGCCTGGAACGCCAGCGTGGTGCCAGTCGGCAGGAGCTTCGACAGCCCCGCCGCCGTCCCCAGCGACTTGCTGAAGATCGGCCGTTTCTTCTTGGAGTCGTCGTCAATGGACTTGGACGGCTGGTTAGTAGTATTGCTCTTGGGGCCATTACCATTCTTGGAGTCTGAGGTAGAGGCCATGGTCAGGTCGACGTGTGTGTAAGTGTATCCATGCTGCATGCCCCTTTTATACACAGCACAGCGCCCGGGTAGCAGGCTGCACTACCGGAAAAACGGCCTTTGCCGAGATCCGAGATTTTTGCCGAGAGCAAAAACGCGGGCTCTCGGCAAAGAAAACGTTTGCCAAGAGCAGCTCTCGGCAAACACCAGCCGTCGGCAACTGACAGGATCGCCGTGGGCCTGTCTCTCGGCAGGCAACAGCTCTCGGCGAAGTGGGCCGTTTTGCCGAGAGCTGCGCTCGGCAAAAAATGCCCATCGGCAAAACGGTCCTTTGCCGTAGGCCGCCCTCTCGGCAAAATCAGGCTCTCGGCAAAACATTGCCGCGGCCCATAGCCGTGACGTGCCCTGACGGCGTCACCGCTTTGCCGAGAGCCTCTCCGTTACTGCTCTCGGCAAACCTCTTTGCCGAGCGCCGCTCTCGGCAAATATTTGCCGATAGCCCCTCCCAGGCTCTCGGCAAAGGTGATTTCTATATTTCATGTGCATGTGTTTCTCTTCTCCTAACTCTCTCCAATTAAATTATTTTTTCTTTCATATGCTCCAAACTTTTTTTCTCTATAGACATACTACAGGTTGTACTCAATATTAAAATTTTGTGTATTTTTGTAATTATTTGCTATATATAATTAATTAATTGCATTTCAAGGAGTTTTTTAATCGATTAAAATTTGAACAGCGATTGATTTAAACACGGGAAAAAATTAGGTAGAAAATGATATTCATGCTATTTATGCATTATTGAGGGCAAATAACATCTTGTTGACGTTTTTTTCACCTTTCATTTTACGAATCGAAGACCATGAACATATGTCGCCCAACGATTTAAAAATTCTTAAAAAAGGAAACGAAGTCGGAAAATTGTGATATTTACAATGAAGCCATGGTATCACACTTGGAGGCTGTGGTAAAAAATTGAAAATGTTTCGCACAAGTGGTTGCGTATGATTCTTAGAATCTAAGACATCTCCGAATAAGTTTCGTAAAGTTGAGAAGGATCCATTAGGATTTTCAAACAATGTCACGGTCGAATTAGTTCTGGAGTTCCAAACTTTTTGTATAGCCATTAGAGAGCATAAGTTGTAACACGGCAAAATTTCGTATTTTTCCGGAGCTGTTTGCTGTTTATTAATTTTTTTTGGATATTATTTGCCGAGAGCTTCAGGGAATTGCTCTCGGCAAAGGATCTTTGCCGAGAGCAACTAGGCCCACTCTCGGCGCAGATTTCTTTTTTTTACCTGGCCTAGATCAATGGTTTGCCGAGAGCTAGCTCTCGGCGAAGAGGTTTGCCGAGAGCTGCTCTCGAGATTTAATTTTTTTAGAAATATCATTTTTTGTTCAGTTTGCCGAGAGCTACTCTCGGCAAATAATAATTTTTATTTTTTTAATATTTTTTGTGCAGTTAGCCAGTTAAAAAATTCGAACGAAATTTGAAAAAAAAATAAGTTTACCGAGAGCTGGATATGGGGGCTCTCGGCAAAGGGGGAAGGTTTGCCGAGAGCCTCCCAGATCTGGCTCTCGGCAAAGTGGCCTCACCACTTAACCCTTTCGGCACAGCCCCGCAAGCCCCGCAAGCCGAACCGTTTCGGCCGCAGCCCCGCCGCCGCCGCAGCCCGCCACGCCCGGCCGCGCGCGCTGCCGCCGCCGCTCCGCCCGAGCCTCGCCGCCGCCGCAGCCCGGCCAGCCCGCCCCATCCCGCCACGTCCGCCCGCGCCGTCGGCGGCGGCCGCCGGCCCGCCCCAGCCCCGCCACGCACGGCCGCCGGCGTCTCGCCCCCGCACGCCAACGACGCAGTCATTCGTCCCGCCCCCGCAAGCAGAGGAGCGAGGAGGAGTGGCGCGCCGTCCTCTCCCCCAAGCAGTTCTGCATCCTCCGCCAGAAGGGCACCGAGTCAGTACTCTTCCTCACTCCTCCTTTTTCCCTAAGCGACTGCGGCGGTCTGGTGCCTTGTTCTTCCGTCGCGGCCTGCGTGAACCCCCGGCTGCTGGAGTCTGAAACCATCCCCCTCCCGCGCCTAACCGTGGTACAGCTATTACCGCGTTTTCTTGTAATGGATTATTCTTTCTTCCTCTGTTGTGGAATTTGGTCGCCATGGATAACCCCAGTTCCCCACACTGCATGAACTGGGGTGAGTGCGCCTTAGGAGTCAGGAGGGGTGGAGGTGGAACAATAGACTGTCAGAGGCAAGAACCTGAAAATGCTAGCCACTGGATTAGGGTGGTGTTTTTTTCCCCTGTACTCCTTCCGATTTCTGTGCGTTCAGATTATACGCATTGACGATTTCCACAATGAACATTTTGATATCAGATTATGAGAATATGAGCTGTTCGTGCCTTTGATCTTGGAGGAACGCCTACTTATAACATTAACAACTGATGCTTTCTCATCATTGTTTTATGACTTCATCCTTGTTCTTACCTAATATTTCCATAACTGAACTTGATGAATCTAGCTTAGGAGTTGAGTTTTGTGTTTCTAGTTGTATGTTACTCCTACATGTTAAATGCTATGATATGATAAATAATTTAGCTCCAGTTTACTAATTATGGTCTTCAAAGTAGTTGACATAGACCTCGTACTGCTTTCCTATTTGTTGTTCCCCCATAAACCAAGATTTACTTTGGTACGATCATAGCTATACTAAGAGTAAGATTGATTTGAAAACTTCTGCAAGAACCTGATTATGGCAAGAACTATGTCAGTATACAACAGTGTGTTTTTTGAATTAAAGGACCAGGAAAATATTTTTCAATCATAGAAATGTGTTAGTGACGCTCATTGATCCAGTGTGTGTGTTAATTTTCTGCTCTTTGGATAGCTGGATCTAAGGATTTTTCCCCCTGTATTTTGATTAGTGTTTGTTGCACTATTTGTTGGGAGATTTAAGGTTTGTGGTGTTCCTTTCCTACTGTGTTGGTTTATGCCAAACGGTTTCTGAAACCTTAATCCAAAGATGACCTCTTGCTTTAGTTCGGCTACACGCTGCCTCTTGAGAAGCTGGAACTCCTTGTACTCTTCCTTGGCCGAGATGATGGCCTTCACCTTGTCAATGACGTCTTCCTTCACCTTGGTGCAAGGGTTCACCCCTTTGCTGGGGATCTGGGACAGGTGGAACTTGAGCCTGCTGATGCCGCCGTTGAGAACCTTGTGACAGAACCTGCACCTGACCTTGTTTCCATCCAGCTTGTCGTAGTACTCCCAGCAGGCGTCTCTCTCCCGCACTGGGGCAGTGGACAGTGAAGAACGTGCTGGAAACAGGAACGCAGCACATTAGCATTGATACATGAACGTTTTGGGTTATAGATGGTGCAATCAGAGCAGGGAAATTACTTTATGGTGTGGCAGCAGGGCTTCAGACTGGTATCTGCAAATGAATAAATGTAGGGTCCATAAATGTATTAGTTTCCACATAAAAAGAAAACTGCTCCTGATGAAATGCAGGTATCGTAACTGATACAGGGCATACTCGGATCAGCTAGAGCTAGAGTTAGCTAACAACTGGTTGAAGGTTTAGCTAAAAATTAGCCCATCTATTAGCAATTAGCGCATTTTCATCAATAAACATATTTGGATCGTATCTAGCCCCCATATCATTTCAGGAAGCTAAAAACTTTAATAATATTCAGAAATATGCATTTTCATCAATAAACATATTTCATCAACTTTCTGTGTGCCAGGAAAATAAGAAATAGTATAGCTGAAAACCATACCAATTCACTTACATACCCCACTCAACTGTAGTGGTAGTAGTAGTTAGTGTAGTAGTAGTTGTAGTAGTTAGAGTAGTAGTAGTTGATAATTAAGCTGCATGTGGTTCCTTGATATATATGTGGTTGTCGGCCATCGTGCCGTGGTTTTCTTTCAGGTTTGGAAACCTCACCGTTCAGGGGAGATGCTGCCGAATTTTTGAGTTGACGTTATTTTGCTTCTTTCTTTCTTTTTGCAGGAGCCGAGTCGGAGTACCCCGGTGTCCCCAGGTCTGCCCGCACCGCGTCGCCTCGCCACTGCACCGACCCGCCACGGCCCCGCTAGCCTGACTTCACCGCCACCTAAGGTATAACCACTCTTTCTTTGTCCTGGTCATGTATCTCCACGTAACCCAGTTAGGTGTCTCCCGTTCGAAAGAGATACGGTTAGAAATATGCAGATCTTTGCATATCAATAACCGTATCTGTTTTGAATTGTCCATGTTTTTTGGACAGCCCGAGGATGCGCAGATGGTGTTAGTTTCCATGGTCTGCTCCGATCCGAGACAGAGTTTCAACAGTACCTTCTTGTTGTTCTCCGGATACACAATCTCCCTTCGGGACGTGTATTTGGAGAACAGCGGGGAGGTGCTGCCGAAATTCTGTTTCGGATAGGACCAGACCATGGGAACTAACACCATCTACGCATCCTCGGGTGGGATTAGGACCTATCCTTACCTATTAGATGGTAGGAACGACGTGTAGAAGCAAGTCCATGGTTATATTTATTACTTGGTGATATATATGTTAGAGGATGGATGACCGTGAGTGGATGTACTCGGGCCGCCGGAGCGCCCGTGAGATTACCAGAGAATGGGTCGACAAGACCGAGGCTTTCATCAAGCAAGTATTTGACCAGGCTCCCGGAGCGCGTGCCGTTTTTTGTCCCTGCATCAACTGTAAGAACAGAAAGAGGCAGACAAAGGAGGTGATGACTTCACATCTGGCTAGGCATGGATTTACGAAAAACTATACCCAGTGGACCCACCACGGTGAAGCCGATCGTGTGAGAGAGGAGGTGGTGAGACCACGTGTCGAGGATTACAATGCTGATGCCGGGGTAGCAGCTTGGTTAGATGACTTTCACGAAGCACACTTCGCTGACGGACGTAGGCAGCAGGAGGAGGAGCCAGAGGCAAGCGCAAAGGCGTATTACGACATGTTGTCTGCGGCAGGGAAACCCCTTCATGGCCACACACAGATTTCAAAGCTTGATGGCATTTCACGCTTAATGGCCTTAAAGTCCCAGTTCAACCTCAGTCGAGAGAACTTTGATGAAATGTTGACAGTTATTGGCTCCATCCTTCTGGCCGGTCACCTTCTGCCACAGAACATGTACGAATCGCAGAAGGTCCTTCGTGCACTTAAGATGCCGTATGAGCAGATACATGCTTGTCCGAAGGGCTGCGTCCTCTTTAGAAAAGCACACGCGGATGCAAAGTACTGTCCAAAGTGTAAATCCTCTAGGTATCTGGAGGTAGACTCTGGTGATGGTGAGAAGAGGCAGAGTCCGTACCCCATGAAAATCCTACGGTACCTTCCATTCATACCGAGGATCCAACGGCTATTCATGACAGAGGAGTCCGCGAAACAGATGATATGGCACAAAAATGGAAAAAGATACAGTCCTGAGAAGATGGTACATCCAGCCGATGGTGAAGCATGGCATCACTTTGATAACATTCATCGTAACAAAAGTGGGGAGGCACGTAATGTGCGTGTTGCACTGGCAACAGATGGGTTCAATCCTTATGGAATGATGGCTGTCCCATACACTTGTTGGCCCGTGTTTGTTATCCCTCTCAATCTCCCCCCGGGCGTCTCCTTCCAACGACAGAATGTGTTCTTGTCGTTGATAATTCCAGAACACCCTGGGAATAACATGGGTGTGTTCATGGAGCCTTTGTTCGATGAACTGGTCCATGCTTGGGACCATGGTGTATGGACATACGATCGAGCTACAAAGACAAACTTCAACATGCATGTTTGGTATCAATACTCCATGCATGACTTCCTAGCATATGGGATATTCAGCGCTTGGTGTGTTCACGGGAAGTTTCCATGCCCCTTGTGCAAGGCAGCTCTGCAGTTCAATTGGCTGCAGAAGGGCGGCAAATATTCCGTGTTCGACAAACATCGACAATTCCTCCCTGCTGAGCATCCATTCAGACGAGACATCAAGAACTTTACTAAAGGTGTCATGGTTACAGACCCCGCACCACAGATGATGACCGGTGCCGAGGTTCATGATCAGATAGATGCTCTCCGGATCAATGAAAAAGATGGTAGGTTCAGTGGGATATGGTGAGGAGCATATGTGGACTCATAAGTCGCCCTTGATGATGCTCCCCTATTATAACGACCTTCTTCTTCCACACAACATTGATGTAATGCACACCGAGAAGAATGTTGCCGAGGCGCTTTGGGCAACGATCATGGACATTAAGGATAAGACGAAGGACAATGTAAAGGCGAGACTGGACCTGGCAACGATATGTGATAGACCAAAGCAACACATGCAACCTCCTAGAAGCGGCAAGAAATGGACAAGGCCTAAGGCCGATTACAGATTGAAACTGGAACAAAAGAGAGAAGTATTAGAATGGTTCAAAACATTAATGTTCCCTGATGGGTATGCAGCGAATCTGAGGAGGAGAGTGAACTTATCTACCTTGCGAATCAACGGCCTGAAGAGTCATGACTATCACATATGGATTGAGTGTCTTCTTCTGGCGATGCTCCGAGGCTATGTCCCTGAGCATGTGTGGAAGACGCTAGCCGAGTTGAGCTATTTCTTCCGCCAGCTTTGTGCCAAGGAGTTATCTCGTAGCGTGGTTGCAGAATTGGAAAAAATAGCACCTGTGTTGCTCTGTAAGTTGGAGATGATCTTTCCACCCGGCTTCTTCAACCCTGATGCAGCATTTGATTCTGCACCTCCCGTATGAGGCACGAATGGGGGGGGGCCCGTGCAGGCCCGTTGGTGCTATCCAATCGAGAGATGTCTAAAGGTTCTTCGGAAGAAATGCAGAAACAAATGCAAAATCGAGGCTTCCATGGTGGAGGCATTCGTTCTAGAGGAGGTTACTAACTTCACACAAGCATACTATGGTGACAAGCTTCCTAGCGTGCATAATCGACCCCCTCGTTACAATGCTGGTGAAAATGAATCAAAACTCAGCCTTTTCCAAGGGCAACTTGGAAGTGCGAGTGATGCGACCTCATTGTTGTTGAAAAATGAAGAGTGGCTCACAATCATTATATATGTGTTCACCAATCTTACCGAAATGGAGCCGTACATGCAGTAAGTGGCTTCTTGCACGAACTTGTTAATTAAATATGCCGTCAACATTCTGCATCCAACCTCCTTGTTTCTCGTTGTTACAGGGAGTTTATTAATGAGAACTGGCATCTATCAAGGGAACCTACCCTGCAAGAACGTGACACCATTCTTCATCAGGGTGCGGGAAATGGAATCTCCGATTTTATTTCTTGGTTCAAACAAAAGGTACTATGCAATTTAGCTCGTTCACCGATTGGCATTCACAGTTGCTTGTACATTCCAATTTAACGATCTATCCTCCTTGACCTTGCAGAGCCAAACCGATTTGACTATGAATCCAGAGTTGAGACAGGTTGCCAATGGCTTTGAACATAGGGTCAAGTCATTTTCTGGTTATGATGTGAATGGATACCGATTTCACACAACAAGACACGAGCAGAGCCGGCCCAATCGAAGAACCACGAATTCCGGAGTTTTTACTGGCGGCCTTGATGGGGCCGAGTATTATGGAAGAATTGAAGAAATATACGAACTTAGGTTTCATGGTCGCAAACCTCTTAACCTTGTCGTATTCAAATGCCATTGGTTTGATCCTCAAGAAACGAGACGAAGTCCTTCCCTTGGGCTAGTAGAAATTCGACAGGATTCCGTCTATGGCGGAAAGGATGTCTATATTGTGGCTCAACAGGCCACACAAGTTTATTATCTCCCCTACTCGTGCCAAAGGGACCCTCAGTCTTCAGGGTTGGGATATTGTGCACAAGGTATCGCCGCACGGTAAAGCACCTTCCCCAAACGCCGAAGACTACAACTTCGACCCAAACACATATGATGGAGAGTTCTATCAAGAAGAGGGCCTACAAGGGACTTTTGAGATTGACTTAACCAGAGCTATGGAAATGGAAGTAGACAATGAAATGGATGTTGATGTGGACGAGGGGGATGAGGTGGAAAATGCGAAGGACTTGGCGTTACTTGAAGGATTACATATTGGCAATGGCAATGATGACATAGTTGCTCCTTTGGAAAGTGTTGAACATTTCGACATGGCTGATAGTGATGATGAGAGCTATGATCCAGCTAATCCCGATGGGGATGATTATTTCTAATACATGTAATATTATGTTATTTTTTAATTATGCTTTATTTATTTTGCATCTCTTTATAATAATGTCTTTTTTATGATCCATCTAATCCGATCTTATTGTTTATGTCTTGTAGGTGATTGTGCAAAGATGGCGGGCCGCAGAGCTTTGCGGGCGGTCAGGTCGCTTTACGACACGGGGGGCAGTACACCAGCGCCCTCAGGTGAAGCTAGGGGGGTCGGCACCACCTCAGGGGAGGAGGAGGAGGGCGGCCGGGAGGAGGCCTAGGGCTGCCACCGCCTCAGCCTGCAGCAGCAGCAGCACCAGAGCCCGAGGAGGAGCGGGAGGAAGAGCAGGTGGACGAGCAGGCTCAGCAGGGAGAGGACGAGCTGCAGGCCGAGCAGGAGGCCGAGCAGCTGGACGAGCAGGAGGAGCGGGAGGACGAGCAGGACGCCGAGGCAGGCGGTTCCAGTTCCACCGGAACCTCGGGTGTCTACCAACGAGGTCCGGCGAGCCTACCTGAGCGGCCGATACCTGAGGCTCTACGCCCGGTCATTCGACCCGTTGGGCAAAAGTACGTAACTTTTACATTTTTTTTCGCTCCTACATATGATAGAATCACAATGGAAACTAACAGTTTTTTCTTAATCACTTACGCAGGTCTTGGAAGGTCATGGTCCCAGGTGCTCACAAAAGGTTGCCCAATGGCATCCTGGGTCTTCTCTGTAGGGAACACTTCCCAGGCTTGGTTCGCTACGCCGAAGCTCTGGAGCCGGCCTACACGTACGAGCACTACGTCGCCGCCCCTGATGCGGAGGACGAGACGGGCCGCACGTATGAAAGCGTGGCGGAGCGGGTTATGTGCGAGTTTTGGGTAAGTCTTCCTCCCACTACTTTGCTCAATACATTGCATTCGCTAGAGTTTCTTGAACCAGTGTATTGATACATCTTTTCTATATGCAGGACTTCTTCAAATGCGCCGAGGGCTACGAGGCGAGGGCGGCCAAGGCGGCGGCCAAATCTTTTAGAGGTCGCATCTCAGACATGCATTACGAGGCGCGGCTCCAGGCCATCATCGATTACTGTGCCGTCTACGAGCAACGGAAGGTAAAGAAAGAAGATGCAAGATTAATGCATCTGACCAAAGAGCAGTACCTGAAGGTAAATATACAACATCAATATTGATTTCTTCTGAGATTGGGTAGGCTTGAATTGTTCTTATATCTGTCAATGTACTTGATGTCGTACAGGTGCCTCCTAGGCTGGTGCGCCAATAAAACGCGGGCCTGGCAGATGATGGTCGACAGGTGGGTGAGTGGCAATTGGGCGGATAACCACACCGTCCTCCGGGAACGACGTTTGCTGATGCCAGGTGTATCACACCACCAGGGCAACCTTAACATCCACGAATTCGGGGCTAGATGGGTACGTGACTTGGTGTAGCTTCATTTATTCTTTCAGACGTTTATTCCTGCATGATTTATAATCGTCTTGTTGTTTTTCTCGCAGTCGGCTGCACATCAAAACCAGCCATGCGGAGAGCTCAAGTCATGGGTTCTGGCCCACAAGGGCAAGGCGACAGACAACATCAACTGGAACCCGGACGACCCAGCCGAGTCGTTCACCAATGAGAGCATCCCCGAGCGCATCAGTCAGTACACCGAGGCGGCAAGGGGAGTCCATGGGGCAGACTGGGATCCGCACACCGCGGACATTGACGGCGACATCGTCATGAGGGTGGGAGGAGGCAAGAAGCATGGGCGGTACCTCATCGGCAACAGCACGCTCGACCCGCACACCACTCCCACTCTCTCACAGGTCCGGACAAGCAGCACGAGCGGTAGCGTGCCCATACGCCCAAGGCAGGACACTTCGACGCATCGTGTGGCAGCACTACAGGTTATTTCTGTTTTATTCGTCGTTCATTGGTTTTACATTCCTCGAAATTGCTTGTAACAATGCGGTGAAAAATTATAGGCTCAGGTGCATGCGCTCGAGGAGCATAAGGCTAGGGTGGAGGAAGAGCGACAGAGGGAGCGGGAGGCCGAGCGACAGAGGTGGGAGGCCGAGCGGGCGAGGTTTGACGCCTTGGCTCAGTACGTGGCAAGTCTTGGCGTCACGATGGGTCGTCCAGCGCCACTAGAGCTGTTCGCTCCTCCACCGCCTTACCCATACCCACCTTACTCATACGTGAGTTCAACTTCTCTAACAAAAGCTCTTTACTGTACATGTTGGCCATCGTGCCGTTGATGTGATGGGAGGCCTTCGTGCCATTGATATATATGTGTGCCGGCCATCGTGCCGTTGATATGTGGTGGGCGGCCATCGTGCCGTTGGTTTTCTTGCAGGTTTTGGAAACCCCACCGTGCAGGGGAAGTGCTGCCGAAATTTTGATGTGTCTAGGCTTAGATTACAATTTTATACCTAGTTCTGCAAATTTTGACTTGTCTACGCTTAGATTACAATTATATGCCTTAGTATTACTATAATTACTAATTTTTATTCTCCTTTGTGCAGAATCAATCGGCGGGTTCGAATGATGTGCCTGAGCAGCCGTCGTCGGGAGGGTCGTGGCACCAACCGTATCCACAACTTCCGCCGCATCAGCAGCCGTCGGGAGGGTCGGGGTACCAGCCGTATCCACACCTTCCGCCGCAGCAGCAGCCGCCGTCAGGAGGGTGGGAGCCTTGGGGGTGAGCCTGTTGTTCTTCATCATGTATTAGCACTTTGTGACATGAACTTGTGTGAGATGAACTTAGCACTTTGAGATGGACATGTGTCGTTGGATTTGAGATGTTTAGATGGATTATAATGTGAGACATATGATGTGGATGACATATTTGTGATATATGTGATGTGGATGATGTGTTATATTTGTGAAATATGTGTTGTTGAAGCTGGAAATATAAACAAAAATAAAAAAATGCTCTGAAAAACAAAAAAAATGCTCTCTGGACTCTTTGCCGAGAGTAGGGCTCTCGGCAAATCTGCCTCTTTGCCGAGAGCTAGCTTGGTGGTCGACTCTCGGCAAATATGACTCTTTGCCGAGAGCCAGCTTGGTGGTCGACTCTCGGCAAATATGACTCTTTGCCGAGAGCTTGATGGTCGGCTCTCGGCAAACCTATATTTTTTTTTGAACACCGCCTCTGCCGCAAATCTTTTTTTTAACAATTCTTTGCCGAAGGTCGCTCTCGGCAAAGAAGTTCTTTGCCGGCGGTCGCTCTCGGCAAAGAAGTTCTTTGCCGACGGTCGCTCTCGGTAAAGAAGCTGTCACCGTTAGCGGTCGTTTGGGGCGTTACCAGGGCGCGCCAGTTTGCCGAGAGCTAGAGTTTGCCGAGAGCCTTGAGATTACTCTCGGTAAATATTTTGCCGAGAGGGGCTCTCGGCAAAGAATCCTTTGCCGGTAGATATTTTGCCGACGGTTCTTTGCCGAGAGCTGCTCTCGGCAAATAGTTTGCCGAGCGTCAACTCGTCTTTGCCGAGAGCTTCGGGCTCTCGGCAAAGGCCGGGAGTCCGGTAGTGCTGGCAGCCTGGCAGGCACAAGGACCAGGAACCGGATGCTCAAAGCGCCAAGAGACCAAAGTGGGAGCGACAAATATATGCAAGGGCATTTCTGTATACGTCGCTTGGGTGTTGGGTCAAGTACTGGGGCCAATAAGCCCACTACTTTTTACAGCCTCTTTGGCACGGCTCATCCAAAACGGCTTCACCGGTGAAGTCAAAGCCGGTGAAGCCAGAAAAACTGGCTTTTTTCGGCTTCTAGTTCATTTTAACCCCGCCTTATAAAATGGCTTCACGCTACAGTGTCTCGATTTACGCAAAATAGATAAAGCCGAAGCCGGCATAAGCCGTGCCAAAGAAGCCCTACGTCGCTTGGGAATTAGGCCAAGTACCGGCAGCGAGAGGCTCCACGTACAAGCCCGTCACCAACCTGGTACGCGCGTTTTCATTCCACATTCCTGTTTCCTTCATGGAACATGGTTGCTAAGAGACGAACATGGTAGAGAGAGACGAATAGAGAGAGATAGAGAGGCAGCTAAGATTCTATTGAAACATGCATTATTTGGATCCACGATTCATCAGTATATATAAAAAAAACCTACTGAATTTCACCAAGTATTAATCTGGACACAGATTTGATTTGTTCCATGCTCTCAACACCCTACCATGGTATAGTACAAATAATGTACAAGAGTGGAGACCGGGACGAACAACAGTGCACTTCACGCCACCGATCGTGGAACAGCGATAAGGTTTCAGGCATCCAAGGGACAGACAAAAGTAGCCTTACATTATTCCGGCAGTCTTTATTTATTCTGAGGAAGACACTGCACACTAGTACATTTCTACTAGTAGATCACATGCCTTTGGTTCCACGTACGTTTGGTTCACAAACCTACTATTTGGGTCATTAAAACTAAATCCCACATTGGTATTAAGAGTGAATATAATTGAACTCCATAAAGGAACAATACTAATAATGCATGCTACGTACTCCAGAGTAGTCTCAGCATCTGGGTACAAAATAGATTTTATTCCACACTCTCAACACCACAATACCGTAGTGGGTGTTGCCGTCCTTGCCCTGGACGCTGTCGGTGAAGTTGAGCGCCGCGGTGAGCAGCGTGAGGAAGACGATGAGCCCGCAGGTGAAGGCGAAGTTGACGTCGTGGTCCTCGCACGCGCCGCCCCTGGTGAAGGACGGCGCCATCGTCTGGAAGGCCAGCGTGGTGCCGGTCGGCAGGAGCTTCGACAGCCCCGCCGCCGTCCCCAGCGACTTGCTGAAGATCGGCCGTTTCTTCTTGGAGTCGTCGTCAATGGACTTGGACGGCTGGTTAGTAGTATTGCTCTTGGGGCCATTACCATTCTTGGAGTCCAATTGGTTAGGAGTAGTAGTAGAGGTTGAGGTAGAGGCCATGGTCGGGTCGACGTGTGTGTAAGTGTATCCATGCTGCATGCCCCTTTTATACACAGCACAGCGCCCGGGTAGCAGGCTGGCAGCCTGGCAGGTAGGGATGAAAACGGTACGGATATTTTCCGACCGTATTCGAAACCGAATCTGTTTAGAGGGGTTGAGATCTGTCTGTATCCGAGTCTGGATATCCAATATCCAATATCCGATACCGTATCCATATCTGAATACTCAAATCGCATATTTATGATGTCGATATCCAATCGTATCCTATCCGACATAGTTGACACTATCCGTATTCAAATCCGAATCCGGACAGAAATATAAAAACAATTGTAATATCGGTGATATCCGTCCGTATCCGATCTGTTTTCATCCCTACTGGGAGGCACAAGGACAAACCAGATGCTCAAAGCGCCAAGAGACCAAAGTGGGAGAGACAAACATATGCAAGGGCATTTCTGTATACGTCGCTTGGGTGTTGGGTGTTGGCCCAAAATATTTATTTTAGCTGTTTTACGCTATAAACTTCAATGGCCCGCCTAGGCCTGGGCCCGGCCCGAAAAAAGGTCCGACTCGCCCCGGTGGGATGGTCATGGACGGGATTATTTCGGCCCAAAATAACTGGGCTTTTATTTGTCCCGGCTCGGCTCGCAAAATGCTCAGGTCTAATTAAGCTGAAGATATGGTCCAAATTGTTGTGTGGATTGTCGTCCGGAGGAACAAACAAAGATGATGCATGTGAAGCCACAGCACGTGACGCTATACTATTATTTCAGCACGACCATGATATGAACGTGCTTGATTACAATTGCATATTTATTGAAAAGCTAAGCACACATTGTGCGATTCTACAAAAGAAATATATTGAAGGGCAAGAAATAATGGAGTTTATCAAGAACAAGAGTCAAAAAGTTAGTTTCCAAACAAGGGTCAAATTCAAATTCTCAGTTGGAAACAATGGAGGAGAGACATAAAAATAATAAATTTTAAAATTAATTACACACCCTAGCAACGCAGGGGCATATTTACATATTTACTCCTATACTGATTCCCATATGGCCATATGGCGAGGGACCGCAGCCGCGGCCACCACAACATTTGACAAAATCAGTTGCACATCATTCGTGCTAATTTTTTTAAATAGTATCCTATATATAGTTAGATACAATGTACAATTGACAAATAGATCCTATTGTACAACATGATCTTGTCGTAAATAAAAAAGAAGACAATGTACAACATAATCAGCTCGACGACGTGGGTGAGTGCAGGCCGTGGATACAGCCAGCATGCATGTCTATAGCATCCCACGCAAAGAAAAGCCCTTTGAGGCGCATGAACACCTGGCACGCGACAAGGCTCCTCTCCCCGGCCTGCCACGGCTCCTTCTCCGCCGTTGCCGCGGGTGCACCGAGCAGCGACGCCGTGTGCGTGAGAGGGCCCTTCAAGCTCACATCCCTGGGCAGCCGCGCCGCCACGTACCTCCCGTCGAACACCCTGTCGCCGAGGAACGCTCTCAGCGACGCCAGGAACCCCTCCTTGGTGTCCGGCAGCCGCGCGCCGCCGGTGAGGACCTTGAGGAGGAACCCGAGGTGGTAGAGCCCGCACCCACGTGACACCGGTGCTGCGGGTCTTGGCGGACACCACGCCGGTGGCGAACAGCGCATACGCGAACACCCTCACGCTCAGGCTGCTCACGCCGCCGGAGCCGGAGCCGGAGTCGCGGTGGAGCCCGACCTGCCACACGGACTGCGCGGCGGCGGCGGCGCCCCAGGGCGTGGTGGCGCGCAGCACGGGGAGCCTCCCGTTCGCGTCGCACAGCGTGATGCCGAGCTGGGAGTACGGGACCGACGAGTCGACGTCGACCTTGGGCAGCCCGTAGCGCGACGCCGCGGGGAGGTCGTCGATACGCACGGCGGGCGGCAGGCTGTTGCCCTCCTCGTCGCCGCCGCCGCCGTGGTGCTCCGCGTGCACGGTCACCTACGGGTATTGTTAGATCAAGAGATCACCTAGAGTAGCATCTAGTCGGGTGGTTCTTTGTATTTGGGATGAACAAGTAGAAAACCTAATGAACAGTACTACAGAGTGATATAGAGAGAAGAGTGGATGGGAGTGTACAGACCATCGGAGGGCGCCGTCGAGGAGGATCCGGCCATCTCGTTCGGTCGGTGATGTTCTGCGCACGGGCAGCGATGGTTGGAGAAGAGTTGGTGAAGTCCGGCGATGCAGTAGCGGTGCAGTCAGGCCGACGGTGATGACGGTGGCGTCTTCCCGTCGCTGGCTGCGCACCCTTACTAGATCGGACTTAGGGTTTGTTGGTGGGGCGGAGTGGCTCACGGTGAACCTCGTACTATGAGCCGCCGCCCCCCACCACTTTATATAGCGCAGTGTGACGGGGGCCCACCAACCATGTAGGGTTGGGCGCCCCCGATCAGGGCGCGTGACCAAGGCCCAATAGGCCGTTGGGCTTATTGGCTAAGAGATCATTCCAACATTCTCCCCCTTGATCTCACACTATTACTTTTATCTTTAAACTTTAAACTTCAATCCTTTTCTCCTTACTCATTTCTTCACAGATGATGCATAGAGTATGTTTCATCGTCACGATCAATCGCCGATAGATTTAACAGCTACAGTGCAGTCTCTGATCTGAAATAGACACTTTAACTTTTGGGCCCTTTATAGTCCAGGAATCATAGGCTTTTCCTTAAACCCATGCCGGCTACATGTTCTCTGAACACGTTGGGTGGTAAGCCTTTTGTAAGCGGATCCGCGAGCATCTTTTCGGTACTTATATGCTCAAGACTTATCATTTGATCCCGGACTCTATCATTCACAACATAATACTTTATATCAATGTGTTTGGCAGCACCACTTGACCTATTGTTGTGAGCATACTGTACTGCTAGATTATTATCGCAGTATAACTTTAGTGGTCTATAGATGTCGTCAACCACTTTCAAATCGGGTATGAACTTCTTTAGCCAGTTCACTTGCCCCGTTGCCTCATAACACGCTACAAACTCGGCATACATTGTGGATGATGTAGTGACGGTTTGCTTTGAGCTTTTCCATGAAATAGCTCCCCCTACGAGAGTGAACACATATCCAGACGTGGATTTTCTATTATCTCCCGCATAATCAGAATCTGAATATCCCACTATATGGAGTGAATCAGATCTTCTATACGTCATCATGAGGCCTTTCGTTCCTTGCAAATAACGCAAGACTTTCTTTACCAATTTCCAGTGTTCTATTCCAGGATTGCTCTGGAATCTGCCAAGTAACCCAGTAACAAATGCCAAGTCAGGGCGCGTGCATACTTGAGCATATTGCAAGCTTCCGACAGCTGAAGCATATGGAACCACTTTCATTTGATCGATCTCATATTGGTTCCTGGGGCATTGAAAATCCCCATATCTGTCGCCCTTGACTATAGGAGCAGGTGAGGGACTACATTTGTGCATACTGAATTTCTTTAAGATCTTTTCAATGTATGCCTTTTGTGACAGTCCTAATACCCCTTTACTTCTATCTCGGTGAATCTCGATCCCTAGAACGAACGAAGCTTCACCAAGATCTTTCATATCAAACTTTGAGGACAAAAACTTCTTTGTCTCCAGTAGTAGATTGACATCACTACTAGCAAGTAGGATATCATCCACATACAAGACAAGGAAGATAAACTTCCCATTTTTAAACTTTGTATAGACACAATTGTCCTCAACATTCTCTTTAAACCCAAAATTCTTTATTGTCTGGTCAAACTTCAAGTACCACTGTCTTGAAGCTTGTTTTAATCCATAAATAGATTTCTTTAGGCGGCATCCCATTCGTTCTTTTCCTTCCATGACAAAAACTTTCGGTTGTGCCATGTAGACATTTTCCTCTAAGTCTCCATTAAGAAATGCCGTCTTTACATCCATCTGATGTAATTCTAGATCGTAATGTGCCACTAATGCCATTATGATTCTGAAGGAATCTTTACATGAGACTGGAGAAAAGGTCTCATTGTAATCAATCCCTTCTTTTTGCGTAAAGCCTTTTGCCACAAGTCAGGCTTTATATCTCTCTATATTCCCTTGAGAGTCAAGTTTTGTCTTGTAGACCCATTTACAGCCGACTGTTTTGGCTCCTTTAGGAATTATCTCTAAATCCCAAACTTTATTGGCATTCATTGATTTCATTTCATCTTCCATGGCCTCAAGCCACTTTGATGAATGATCACTTCTCATGGCTTCTTCAAATGAGGTGGGATCATCCTCCATTTGAAGCTCTTCAGTATTATAGATTTCATAATCATCAGAAATAGCTGATCTTCTAACTCTTTGAGACCTTCTAAGGGCCTCCACATTTGGCACATTTACTGTTTGAGGCTGTTGTTGCTCCCCCTCATGTGTGGCAATAGGGTCTGTAGGATTCTGAACCATGGGTTCCTCATCCTCATTTATTGTTGCCATAGGAGGAATAACAACAGGTGCTGGCACCACAACATCTTGCGTTGTAGGGGTAGCAGCAGCAGGTAGCTCGAAAAATGGCTCCTGAACCATCGGAGTGGGTGCATACACCCGTTTCTCCTCAAGATTAATTTCTCGAGCTACCATGCTCCCCCTTATCATTTCATCCTCTAGAAAGATAGCGTGTCTTGTTTCCATAAACTTTGTATGTCTATCTGAACAGTAGAAACGAAAACCTTTTGACTTTTCTGGGTAGCCAATGAAATGGCAACTTACTATTTTGGGATCTAACTTCCCAATGTTTGGGTTAAATACTTTAGCCTCAGCAGGACTCCCCCACACTCGTAAGTGTTTTAGTGAGGGTACTCTTCCTATCCACAATTTATACGGTGTTTTGGGCACCGACTTACTTGGTACTCTATTGAGAATATGAATGGCGGTTTTTAACGCCTCCATCCACAGACTCAACGGTAAGGTGGAGTAACTTATCATACTACGCACCATATCCATCAGGGTACGGTTATGCCTTTCAGCTACTCCATTCTGCTGAGGTTCACCCAGTGTTGAATACTGGGCGACTATACCATTCTCCTGTAAGAACCTTGCAAAAGGTCCAGGAACTTGTCCATATGGGGTATGCCGACCGTAGTACTCCCCCCATGGTCAGACCTGACTATCTTAATCTTTAAATCATGCTGATTTTCAACTTCTGCTTTAAATATTTTGAATTTATCCAACGCTTCTGTTCTTTCTTTAATTAGATAAATGTACCCAAAACGAGAGTAATCGTCTGTGAATGTTATGAATGAATCATAACCATCTACACTTTTCACAGGAAAAGGACCACATATGTCTGTGTGAATTATCTCTAAAATTCCTATGCTTCGTTTGACATCCTTTTTAATTTTCTTTACATACTTTCCTTTAATACATTCTATACATTGCTCTAAGTCAGAGAACTCCGGTGGAGGAAGAATGCCATTCTTAACTAGTTCCTCTATTCTCCCCCTCGAAATATGGCCTAAACAACAGTGCCATAATTTCGACGATACATTAGGAGTTCTCTTTCATTTTCTGTTTGCATTGTTCGATGAGGATACATTCTCATTCACATCACATACGTAATTCACATTTTCACGAAGTGATAACAAATAAAGCTCGTCTTGTCGGAAGGCAAGACCAATACATCTATTATTAAACAATATCTGACATTTGCCATTTCCAAAATGGCAATCATAACCACCGTGGTCCAACTTTGAAACACTAATCAAGTTTCTTTGCAAAGAAGGTACATAAAGAACATCTCTAAGAAAAAGTATGAAGCCATCAACAAGCTCTAGGGAAGATCACCAATGGCCTCAACATCTGCTTGTACTCCATTTGCGACTTTAATGAAACTTTCGCTTCTTTGCAAAGTTCTCATCGAACGGAATCCCTGTAAAGAATTAGCAACATGAATAGTTGCACCTGAATCAATCCACCAAGTAGATTTTGAAAACTTGACATACAAGGATTTATTTACAAACGTAATAATGTTCTCACCTTTCTTTTTCATAATCAACTTTAGGAAATCGGGACAATCTTTCTTGTAATGTCCCATCTTCTTGCAGTGGAGACATTGATCTTTATCCACTGGGAATTGCTTGTTCTGAGACTGTTGCATGGGACCCTTTCCAGGTGACTTGGAGAAAGAGCTGTTATTATAGTTCTTTTTCTTATTATCTTTTAGATAGTTGATAGTACCACCCTGTGAAACTTTTATTCTTTCCTCCTCCTGCACACACATGGCTATGAGCTTTTCTAGATCCCATTTCTTGGGTCGTATGTTGTAATTAACAACAAAAGTGTCAAATTCTTTAGGCAAAGAAGCAAAAATCAAATGAATAAGAAACTCATCCTTGAGTGCCAAATCCATTGGTTTGAGCTTATATGCCAAATTGCTCATTCTCAGTATGTGCTCTCTAATGCCACTGCCGCCACCAGAGTACCTTTCTGTCACCAGCTGCTTAATCAGCTGGGTTGCATATGTCTTTGAAGAGCCAGTGAACTGACTCTTTATTCTTTCTAGGTACTCTGTGACCGTGTCACAGTCTGGAATTGAGCCCACTATTGCAGGCTCAATTGTATTCTTTATCATATCCAAACATTTCTTATTGGCTGTGATCCACTTTCTATGTTCGAGGTCAAAATACATCTTTACGGGAGCAAAGTCCTGCTCTCTGTTCTGCCATGCAGCATCAGTCTCATCAGTCTCCCTCACCGGTGTCTCAGGTTCTTTGGGACACGGTGTGGTGACTACCCAGTCAACCTCAGCCAAAATGAAGACCAAGTCGATCTTTTTCTTCTATTCAATGTAGTTATCCCCTTTAAGAGTTGATATATCTTTGATATAAGCCATCAAGGAGTATCCTCCTGAAAACACAATTCAAATAGTGTGAGAACATAAATAATAACAATAACAATTGCATGCCTTATTTCCAACGTTGGTTAAAATTAAAACATATAATTGTTCTCTACACTAATTCTACATCACCGTTGGGCAGAAATAGAATTAATGCAAGACAAAACATTATAATATTGCCATTAATCAACGTTGGTCAGAATAATAACAATATTAGAATCCATTTTCAAAATTAAATTCTCCCATTGATTCGAATTTAATAATGAAAATTACATCTTTAAATACGTAGCGGAAAACTTTTAATTTGATGAATTTTACCCACAGGGAAAAATACCTTTTCTATTTTCTTTTGAGCCAATTTCCATTTTTCAATTTTCTAGAAAAATGCGAAACTGGACTCAAACTTTTCTGTTTCGGCCCAAAACCGCAGAAACGGCTCGGCCCATCTCTTCGTGCGCGCGCAGGCCGCACCCAGGCCGGCAAAGTCGCGCCCCGCGCGCTCCCCCCTGGGCCGCAAGTTGGCCCGCTCTATCTCGGCCGTTCATCCATCATCGGACGGTCGCGCGCGCATTTCGCTCGGAATAAAACCTGATTCCGCGCGTCTCCGAGCCAAAACCCTAACTCATTCGTCCTGGCCCTCTCTCTCTCTTCGCCTCACTCTGCTCTCTCTTCTCACTTTCCTCAGCGCAGCAACGCACCGAGCGAGCGAGCGGGCGAATCAGTGGAGCAGCCAGTCCCGGCGCCGTCGCCGGCCCCCTCGCCGGCATGCGCGTTCCCCAGTGGGTGAGCGCGCCGCCGTCGAGCGGCCTGGCCGCGGCGCCCCTATGGCCGGATCCCGGCGAGCAGTGCCCCCGGAGTTTGGCTCTTTCTTTTCCCCACGCACCGGCGTGCACGACGGCGAGGTAAGCCACCCCTTTCCCGTCTTCCCCTTTCGGTTTCTTTGGTTCTTGTGCTCGGATTTCATCCGATTTCCTGATTAGGGTTAGGGTTAGGGATTGGGGATGGGGTTTCACTATTTTCTTTTTCCCATGATATCTTCACGGGTTTGAGGTTCGGTTTCTAGTTGAAACCATGTTTTCATCTCTATCCCAAAACCCGATCTAGGGTTTGGATGTTCCTTTTCTTCACTTTTTCCGAACCCGATCTAGGGTTAGGGTTAGAGTTTCTTTCATCCGAATCAAAATTCGAATCGTTCTACTTCTTTCTCTTTCTACCCCAAGATCTAGATCCACACCTAGGGTAACAACCTGGCTCTGATACCATTGTTAGATCCAGAGATCACCTAGAGTAGCATCTAGTCGGGTGGTTCTTTGTATTTGGGATGAACAAGTAGAAAACCTAATGAACAGTACTACAGAGTGATAGAGAGAGGAGAGTGGATGTGAGTGTACAGACCATCGGAGGGTGCCGTCGAGGAGGATCCGGTCATCTCGTTCGGTCGGTGACGTTCTGCGCACGGGCAGCGATGGTCGGAGAAGAGTTGGTGAAGTCCGGCGATGCAGTAGCGGTGCAGTCAGGCCGACGGTGATGATGGTGGCGTCTTCCCGTCGCTGGCTGCGCACCCCTACTAGATCGGACTTAGGGTTTGTTGGTGGGGCGGAGTGGCTCACGGTGAACCTCGTACTATGAGCCGCCGGCCCCCACCACTTTATATAGCGCAGTGCGACGGGGGCCCACCAACTATGTAGGGTTGGGCGCCCCCGATCAGGGCGCGTGACCAAGGCCCAATAAGCTGTATTGGCTGGGAGATCATTCCAACAGGTACGACTCCAGGAGGGCGCGGATTAAGGACAGCTCCTGGACGAGGTTTGCGGCGGTAACCTGCCGGACGAACACTTCGCCATGCTGCTGCCGCCGCCGCCACTGATGCTGCTGATGCGCTGAGGGCGTGGCGTTGTCGTCACCGGTGTTGGCCCGTTGTGGCGTGCTGCGGCGGGACATGCTCTGGTCGTCGGAGGATTAGTGGATGGTGGCCGCGCGCGGCAGATTGATCGAGTTCGGCTTCGGCCGTTATGATATCTGGAGCAGTTGCTTCGTGTCGTCGTGCTTTTGAGATCAAATGAGTCCACGCGCTGCGATTCGTCCAAGGGCGAAGGCAGAGTCCGACACGAACCGAGCATGCCGCAAAAATAGAAGTTTTTATATTTTCCAACAATATATTCACGATGTATATAGGAACTACAGAGAAGATTTGCCGAATCCGCATACCGCTGGGAATAAGGCTGCAATTTCCATATAAATCTACTCGAGATTCAAACGTATTGCGTCACAGTTTTTCCTATTGCCCTCCCCACACTGCCACACTGAGAAACACAAAAGTATACCAATAAACTAATAATTAACTAAGAGTCTAAGGCGGTAGTGATTAGTTTTTTTTGCAAGAAAGTTAATATAAGTTATTTGTAGACTTTGAAATTGTCATTTTCAACTGACGAGAAAATAAATATGGTACTGCCAATTTCTTTGTTGACAAAACAGAATCCCACCCCAACTCTTCTAAATGTATATCTGTTGTAGTCCGTGTACAAACCCAAACTATACATGTCGCTGTGCTTGCCTTTGAATTCACCTTGACATGCTATCATAGTAAGCACTTTTTTAAAGGACGGTAAAAGCTTTGCCGCAAGTTTTATTAGATGATAAAAAGATAAAAACTGTACAAAGATTTACATCACCCGGCGGCTCCTCCTCCACCGGCAACCAAAAACAACTAAGACTAAAACTACCCGAAAAAACTAAAGAAACACCAAAACAACACTTGGGGAGACGGTCTGCTAGCACCGCACCACAACTGGAAGAATGTTGGCCCCTCATTTTGAGAGTCCTTTGGTGCATCTGTACTTGCGTCAGGATCACGCACAAGTACGCACAAACAACAGAAATGGCACACGGTTTTATAGTAAAATACCGAACTTTTATTGATATCTAGAAATAAGGTGTTACAATAGTGGCCCAGAGGGCATAGCCATAGACTTTACATTACTAGCAGGGTTCCATTGCCGTGAAGCGGCATTTATTACGATGGGGTGGTACTACTATGGCGATACTCTATAGCGAAGTGACACTCTAAACCACATGCATATTTGAGCGTGGTCGAATCCCTAGGTACTAAGGGCGTGATTGGTTGCTTTGGTGAGGGGGAGCTGGGATGGAGAGCCGGTCCAGGATGGTGAGATGCATGCTCAAACCATGCACTCAATCGTGTTTGGTTGTCTTTGTTGTTGGTCCAGTATGAGACGAGATCTCGTTTGGTTGCATGCATGGATGAGAGTTTTGAGTGTATGACACATGGGTCCCTGCGCCATGCCTGAATCAAGCCATCCTGTATGGAGAGAGAAGTTGAAATTGAGAAGATGAAGTCATGCGGGATGGAGGAGGGCAGATGAATGAAAGGATACATGCGAAAGGTGTGAGGAGGACAACCAAACACATCGCATGAATGAGGTCAGACATCAAAACGGTGCGGGGACGGTCCGATTCGGCCTACCAATCACGCCCTAAGACTCCTTCCTATTCGTCGTGGTATGGCTCTTCGTCGAAGTTGAAATCTTCCTCAGCATCGAAATATGTGAGTCAACAACGGGTGAGTACAAACATACTCAGCAAGCCCTAACCATAGGGTTTGGTGGAGTGGATGGTGAAGGCTTGGTGGAGTGGTGGATGGTAGGTGATGGTGGAGGCGGAGATAGTGAGGTGGTATAGTTCAGTTGAATATAAGGTTGGTCCCTGGGAGAGTATTACCATTCTCGCCAGTTCCCGGGTTAGTAATAAGATTCCTTAATTACATTAGCACTGTTTCATTACACATAAAAGTAAATCTAATCATAAGTGATCTCATCCCAGCAGTTCTCCATTCCAACGACATGGCTAATCGAATAGATTCAATACGCTCTGTAGAGGGTGTACACTTTTCCCCACATGATAGGCACATGATCAGTGGACAGGATAGGCCTAACGTGACCCCGTACCCAAAAGTACGTGACCTTAGACGTCCATATAACTCTACCATGGCTTCTGAGTGGTTGGAAAACACAAAGCTTGGATGATCATACAACATCCAATTCAATAATCCGGATGATACCATATCATCCATTTAATAATAAGTAAGGGCTCGAACATGGCCAAATCAAGGAGCTTTACATGGAAGATTACTTAGTAACCATGCCAACCGGACCACGGAAGATTGCTTAGCATACGTGTCTTCTCCTGATATTCCGTTGCCACTCCGGCCTCCTAGTAGAAATTATACTTCTATCTAACGGGGTGTGGGATCAAGCCTACCCATATAGACATGTGGCTGTACGGATATCTAGCTAGGCGAGATGGCCTATGAACAGTCATTATGTGACTGAGGCAAGTATCTCGCAACAGGAACCCTCACTAGGCGATCCTGCCAAGGTAACTTATACCACATAAGTTACCCCTCACTCGCCCCTTGTCGATAAGTTTAGGTTTACCATATCCATGTTATCACCATTATTATCCTTAGGTTCATTCATATCGTAGAGCTCATGAGGTACCAAATTAAACTTTATCATGTCATCAAAGTTTACTTCATAATAATCGAGCTCATAATTCATATATTTACAAGGATAAATAATATTAGTTGAGTTTATTAATTAATTGGTGGAGGTGGAGAGCAGAGGGTTTATGGTGGTGGTGGCAAGATGTAGTGGTGGTGATAGGGGTAGCTAGGACTTGCCTTCGTTGTTGTCTCCTTCCAGATCGTCTACGTAGTCTGGATCCTCGTTTTCTAGGTTTTCGCCGTCTTCTGTCGGTCGGCGTTTAATAAATATCTACCGCTAAATACAAACATGAAACAAGCAACACAAGACAAGCATATAACAATATGGTGGTTCTAGGTGGAATAAATAGAGCTTGATTTTATAAGAATTTTGGGAGTGGTTTCACGTAAAACGGAGTTAGGATGGAGAAGATATAGATTTTAGAAGTTTAATATATAGTTTGAGATTTAAATAGAATTTTATATACATTTTTGGTGAATGTAAAATAGGTGAAAATATTATGGGTAGGTTCTTGGGTGTATTTTGTTTATTTACAAATTTTCTAGGAATTTTTCTAAGCTAGGAAATAGGATTTATAGCCTCCTGTGTACACTAACCGGGTACCCTTAGCAATTTCACTATGCGTTGTGCTATGAGTGTGGTGTGTGTGTGACATATGGGCCAGTGGGGTCAGCGGCGGGGCATCGTTGACGCGTGGGCCAGCTTGGCCGTTAGCCGGCGACGGCGTTGCGGCCTTGGGCCCACCTATCGAAGAAAGTGAGAGAGGGAGTGGGTGACGGATGGGACGAAGTGGTGACGGGGACGGCATCACCGTTTGGTCCCATGCGATAGTGAGGGAAGGAGGGGGAGGGGGAAATGGTGGTCGGACGGCGGTGGTCGGCGCGGCGTTAGAATAGAGGAGTGCTTGACTTCATCAGAGTTCATTACGCCGACGATGTTGAGCCCTAGTGTAGATGGTGGAGTGGTGGACGGTGCTCGGGGTGTCATGTCATAGTCCTGGGCGTCGTTGGCAGCGATGGCGGGCACCCGAGGCATCCATGGCTACACGCCGGAGTTCCTGCGGTGGCGCTGTGTAGTGGGTGAGGGCTTAGGGGCCCTATCCCTAACTAGCTTAGTACGTGTATGTGGGTGCGAGGGTGCAGTGAGGGTGCTAGAGGGGTCGGGGAGCCAAGCCGAGCCTTGTCGTCGGTCAACCGGCGATCATGGTGGCTCGGCGAAGCTCGGTGCTCGGGGATAGCATGACATAGAGGGAGAGAGAGAGGAAAATCGGTAGGGGAGAAGGTGGGGAGGGGCTCTAGGGCTCACTTACAACTCCAATCGACCAGAGATGCGACGAGGAAGAAGAGAGAAGGAGGCGGCTCCAATGGCGACGACGGAACCGATTTCGGGAAAACGAGCCTAGAGCTCGGAAGAGAGGAGGAGAGGAGGAATGGAGGGGGAGATGGTATGTTGTAGCTAGTGGCGGAGCTATTAGTGGTGGTGGTGTGGCCGGAGCGTCACCGCCCGGGCCTATTTATAGGCCAGCCATGGTGGCGCCGGTGGGAGAAATATCTCCCGACCGTTGGAGATATTTTGGCCGCCGTGCCCGTGTTTGAACTGCCATGGCGGTTCAGCACAGCTCGCCCTTATCCACGTGCTTGTCCGGGAGCTTGGAGCTCGACCATGGTGAAAGGTCCTATATGGTCAAAGTGTGGTGGCTTCCCCACATGGTTGATTTGAGCCATCTTGACACCGTAGGTTGTTAAGCCTTAATCAACGGTGATCACGGCTCTGATACCACTTAAAAAGTCCTAATATCTAGAGGGGTGAATAGTCTAATAAAAATTTCTACAAAACATTAGAGCAACTTGTTAGTTAATTAAACGGTGTATATGCTTTTTGCTCGAGCTCTACTCAAAAGGCACCTACCATAATTCTAGTATCCTATCAATTCTATGGCACACAAACTAGCTAGAGAGCTAACAGGGACTAATTACAACTAAGCAAAACTACTCTAGCTAACAAGCTACACAAGAGTATAACTACCACTACACAAGAATACTACAAATGTAATACAAGAGAGGGTAGAGTGGGTTATACCAAGCCGGGCAAGCGATGTGTCAATCAATGAATACCAAGAAAACTAATGAGAGACAATTGACATACAATTTTTCTCTCGAGGTTCACTTGCTTGCCGGCAAGCTAGTCCTCGTTGTGACAACTCACTCACTTGGAGGTTCACGGGCTTATAGGCATCACACGCCTAACCCACAGAGGGTGCCACACAACCAACACAAGATGAGGGTACACAAGTCACGAGCAATCCACACCTTTCGCAAATCTCCCATGGGGAAGGCACAAGAACCCCTCACAATCCACTAGAGGCGGCCACGAACAATCACCAACACATGTCGAACCTCCACCGTTGCTTCAAGCCATCTAGGTGGTGGCAACCACCAAGAGTAACAAGAAAACCACAGCAAGAACTGTCGGGGACCAATAGCAGGGTACCCGAAGAGGAGGAGCTAATGATCATCAACATTGATTCACCCAAGCAGTCAAGTGCACAACCACAGCTCCAACCGACCCCCAGGCGCATGAGCTCTAGCTCGCCCGACCTTTGGGTTAGGGGCTTCGCCTCACCTGACCTCTAGATCGGGGAATCCATCTCGCCCGACCCCTGGGTTGGGAGCTTCGCCTCACCCAGCCTCTGGGTCAGGAACTCTGCCTCACCCGACCCCTCAGGCGTGGCTCCCGACGGAAGCCCATACCGCCGCCAACCACTATGGGGTAGAAAGTACAACCCAAAGGTCAAACTTCTGGCACCGTGCAGGGAGCGTGCACATCTCATCATGACCCATGCCTGCGACATGTCACTCTAGGGAATTCACACCACCAACAGTGACTGACGCGTGGTCACTATGCTGCCTACTCCCTATACGGTCGCTGACCAGAGCGCTGGTCCGCCGCGTCACCCGCTGGGATGGGATGGGACGCCACGACCCGCTGACAACGCTAGGGCGTGGCATCAGCGATGATCAGGCATCCAGCATGGAGCTATCCTTGTCACCTTCTGCAGTGCCAGCGGGACCTACATAAAGGGGAAGAAAGGCCTAGTGGTCCAAGGGCCTTCTTCCCCTTGACTTTTCCCCTCTATCTCTCTCTCCTTGGTAATTTGCTCTTCCCCTTGGACTATAAAAGGGGAAGTAGGATGCCCCATGAAAGGGCTGTAAAAAAAGAGATATGGCTGAACACACACACACGATGCATCTTAGCAACCCACACACACACCAGAGACTTGGGATCCCATCCCTCTCTTGCCCGTTTGTAACCCCTACTTCAAACTTCAAGTGCTAGTAATACGAGCAACATCGACGAACTGGACATAGGGACTTTCCACCTAAACCAGTATAAACATCGTGTCCTCTAAGCACACCATCCGAGTCAGGCATGCAATATTAGAGATTTGCTAGTCGGTAACTCGGAACACCGATAGTTGGTGCGCCAGGTAGGGGCCTTTTGCGTGTCTCGATGTTATCTCCAGGCTTCGGATGGTCAACCATGGCATCAGCTGAGTCCTGGGCGTGCATGTGAGTTTCAGGAGCCTAAACTTTGTCATCACGGTAGAGGGAGAGTTGGCACAGGCTCCTGCCATCATCTGGCTTCTTCACTCCACCAGCCTCGACACGATCGATGAGGCATTCGAGGAGCTGTGGCTGGACACACCGGAGGATTGCGTCCTTGGGAGCGACCAACTCCTCGACTTCAACTATGGGAGGCTAGACCGCCAGCTCGCCGCCTTCCTGGGACCCCGACCATCTTGGGAGGACCTGCGCTGCCTTGCCTTCTCCTACACCAGCATCATGGCACAACTCACTGGAGGAGCCACGATGGCGTTCCCTTTTCGCCTACGCAATGCTGCGTGGGCTGCGGGCCACCTCATGGCACAACGCTTCCGCCCATCCCCTACGAACGACGCGTTCATAGGAGCAGCGGAGTATGTCATAGAATCACTCCATGACCTTCTCATGGGGGACTCAGAATCTTTTTCTGGCACTGACTCCAGTTGGGGAAGCCATCACCCCTCATGGGAGTGCTTCATGGCAGAGACTCCCGAAGGATGCGCCGAAAGAGTCCATGAGGCGGCTGATCTGCCCCGTGATGATGACGACGACAAAGGCATGGGGGCTTTGCTACACATGTAGGAGGAGCAATTGTGTGTGCGGCGCCAGGAGCTCAAGGAGGCACGGCTCCATCTCAAGCAAGAATGTATGGAGCTCTAGCAAGAGATTGCTCGATGAGGAGACGATGGATGCGCACACGCCAGGGCCCACGAGGTGAACCAGAGGATCATCGAGGATGACGGGGGCCTCCCACATTTCGCCCACATGAGCTAGAACATAGTGGCCATGGCAACCTTGCTTCAAGGGCTCCCTGAGCCTGTGATGCTAGAGGATCATCAGACTCACCGAGAGATCCACATGTTACATGAGCTTGCCACGGTACAACAGCGGAGAGCTCGCTGTCCCAACAACGCAAGCTCGACATCGGCCAGTGCGCACCCTCAGGGCAGCACGACAAGGATGTTTCCATCCACCAAGCACCATGCGACGACGCGAGGCGGGTTACGGTCCTGGTGCACGAATGCCTCAGCCATAACCGCAACGCCCGCGACACCCTAAACGCCCGCAGGTGTACCCATGGTGGCAAAAGGGATGGGGCCAGCCGTGGCTACCACCCTTGATGCGGTGGGCACTACGACAGCGCTGAGGATCAGAGTCCAAGCCCTGACCTACCGGGGCCTCAGGCTTTTGGTCGCCACATCCTCAACGCGCCCTTCCTACCACAGTACTGGCCACTGACCAACGTCCCAAAGTACACCGGGAAAACAAACCCCGCGCTGTGGCTCGAGGACTATCGTCTCGCTTGCCAGGCCGATGGCGTGGATAGTGACAACTTCATTATCTGCAATCTCTCCCTATTCCTCATCGACTCGGCACGAACATGGCTAGAGCACCTTCTGTCCAACCACATCCACAGTTGGGTGAACCTAAAGGAGATTTTTGTGGGCAACTTCTAGGGCACCTATGCATGCCCTGAAAACCCATGGGACCTCAAAAACTACCGGCAGACGTCTGGAGGACCTTAAAAACCCTAGAGTACATCTGGCACTTCTCTCGGTAGTGCAACGAGCTGCCTGACTTCGCCGATGCCGATGTCATCAGGGCCTTCCTGTCTAGGACCACCTACGTGTCCCTGGTCCACAAGTTGGGTCGCAAGGGTCCGAGGACCACCAAGGAGCTCCTTGACATCGCCACCAGCCATGCCTCAGGCAAAGAGGCAATCGGAGCTATCTTCGACCGCTCCAAGGCAAGGCAAAGCGGGACAACGACACCGGTGAGGGCGCCTCCAACCGTCCCCATAAGAAGAAGAACAAATAGTGTCATGAGAGCTCACTCATGGCCGCTGCCGATCTAAGGGGGGTCAGAAGCCCGCCGAGGGCACCCCCGACCACTTCAAGAAGCTGCTTGAAGGACCGTGCCCAAACGACACCTTCCCCATCAAGCACTTGTACAAGGACTATGCCCTCATGAAGCGGTTCTTGTCTAGTGGCGCCAGCAAAGGAGAGCCCAAAAAAGGACCCCAAGCCGATGGTGGACGATGCCGGTGGGAAGGATGACGGTTTCCCAACCCCCGACGGATGCCGTCATGATCTTTGGGGGGTCGGCGGCCTACGACTCCAAATGCTGGCAAAAGTTGGCGCGCCGTGAGGTTTACATACCGAGCCCACCATGCCCGCCTTCCTTCGATAGTCAGAGTCTGCCATCACTTTTGACCGGATCAACCACCCCGACAACATCCCCCAGCCGGGGATGTTACCCGCTCGTCGTCGACCTGACCATTAGCAAGAAGCAGCTTACCAAGGTACTGATGGACGGCGGCAGCGGCCTCAACATCCTATACGCCGAGACGCTCGACGCCATGGGCGTTGACCGATCATGCGTCCGACCGACCAGGGTGCCTTTCCATGGCATCATGCTAGGGAAACAGGCCATGCCGCTCGGGCAGATCGATCTGCATGTCACCTTTGGGAATCTGACTAACTACAGGATGGAGACCCTTATGTTCGAAGTGGTTGGGTTGCACGGGACCTACCACGCGATCCTCGGGCGGCCATGTTACACGAAGCTCATGGCCGTCCCCAACTACACCTACCTGAAGCTGAAGATGCTAGGCCCATGAGGGGTCATCACCGTTGGCACTTCTTTCCAACGTGCCTACAAGTACGAGGTGGAGTGCTGCGAGCACGCTGCTGCAATCATCGCCTCCACCGAGCTCACGACAATCCCGGATAGGACCTTTGAGGAGCCCTTGGACTCCAAGTGATCGGCTAGGTCCTTTGAGCCTGCTGAAGGCATCAAGGAGATCCTCGTGGACCCTAGCAACCCTGATGACAAGGTGCTCTAGATTGGCACCACGCTTTCCTCCAAATAGGAAAGCACGCTCGTCAACTTCCTCCGCGCCAATAGAGATATCTTTGCGTGGAAACCCTCGAACATGCTGGGCATTCCGAGGTAAGTCACTAAGCATGCCTTAAAGATTAGGCCGGATTCCAAGCCGGTGAAGCAATGAATGCGCCGCTTCGACAAGGAGAAGTGCAGAGGCATCGGCGAGGAGATTGTGAAGCTTTTGGCGGCCGGATTCATCAAGAAAGTGTATCATCCTGAGTGGTTACCCAATCCTATCCTTGTAAGGAAAAAGAATGGGAAATGGTGAATGTGTGTTGATTACACAGGTCTCAACAAAGCATGCCCAAAGGATCCATTTCCTTTTTCACGCATAGATCAAGTAGTCGACTTGACCTCAGGGTACAAAACCCTCTGCTTCCTTGATGCATACTCCGGGTACCATCAGATCATAATGAAGGAGTCCAACCAGCTAGCAACTTCTTTTCATCACCCCCTTTGGATCATACTGCTACATCACGATGCCATTTGGTCTGAAAAAATGTGGGGCTACATATCAGCGTTGCATGCTCAAGTGTTTCGGTAACCTCATCGGTTGAACCACTTGAGGCTTACATGGATGACATCGTAGTCAAATCCAAACGCACTGACGAGCTTGTAACCGACCTTGAGTTAACCTTCACAAAACTCCGAGCGAATGGCATCAAACTCAACCCCAAAAAATGCGCCTTCGGCGTTCCAAGGGGTATGCTTCATGGGTTCATCGTTTCTGAACGCGGCATCGAAGCCAACCTAGAAAAAATCTCAGCCATCACTGAGAATGGGCCCAATACAGAACATAAAGGGGGCATAGCAGATCATAGGGTGCCTCGCCGCACTCAGTCGCTTCATCTCATGCCTCGGCGAATGGGGACTCCCCTTTATCGACTCCAGAAGAAAGCCAACTGCTTCGAATGGACGCCCGATGTCCAGGAGGCACTTGGCAAGCTCAAGGGGCTCCTAACGAGTTCCTCAGTCCTGGTACCCTCGACCATCAGGGAGCCTCTCCTACTCTACATCGTGGCCACCACGCAGGCGGTCAGTGACGCACTGGTGGTTGAGCGAGAGGAAGAGGGCCATGCCCTCAATGTACAATGTCCCGTATACTTTATCAGTGAGGTCTTGTCTGACTCCAAGACCCACTATCCCTAGATCCAAAAGCTCCTCTACGCCGTCCTCATCACCAAGCAAAAATTGTGCCACTACATCGAGTCACACCCAGTGACGGTGGTGACATCCTTTCCTCTCGGTGAGATTGTCCAGAACCAGGATGCGACGGGAAGAATCACCAAGTGGGCTCTTGAAATGATGGGACAAGGCATCTCGTATGTCCCATGGACCACCATCAAGTCCTAGGCGCTGGCCGACTTCGTAGCAGAATGGACCGAGATCCAAATGAAAACGGCGATCGTTGATCAAGAGCACTGGACTATGTATTTTGTCGGTTCACTAATGAAGAAGGGCGCCAGCGTTGGGCTAGTCTTTCGCCCCTTGGGGTGCGCATGAAGTACATGGTCCGCCTCCACTTTCCTGCGTCAAGCAACGTGGCAGAGTACGAGGCTCTTGTCAATGGTCTGCGCATCGTGATAGAGTTGGGTATCCGATGGCTTGATGTCCAGGGTGACTCCTAGCTAGTCATCAACCAGGTCATGAAGGAGTCAAGCTGCCACAACCTCAAGATGGCCACGTACTACTAGGAGGTCCACAAGCTGGAGGACAAGTTCAACGACCTTGAGCTCAACCACATCCCCTGATGGCTCAACGAGGCAGCTGACGAGCTGGCAAAAATGGCGTCCAACCAAGAGCTAGTCCCGACTGGTGTCTTTTCTAGCGATCAAAACAAACCCTCAGTGCAATACGAAGAGCCAGGGTAGGCTGGTGGCAAGCCGCTAGTCTCAGACCCAAGGACTAGGCGACGAACAACTTCACCTCACCCCTCAGCCCAGGGCTCGAGGGCTGGGCAGCCGATGACCTCTTCCGCCCCCTTTGGCCTAGGCTCGAGGGCTGGTGCCGACAACGCGCTGTCCGCGCCAGGCTTGGGAGCCGGCCCTCCATCGGCCCCGTCCGACCTTGAAGCTATGGAGGTCCATGAAGGTCTGGTGATGGAGATTGACACCAACCCAGTGGCAGAGCTCGACCCTCCTGCCGATTGGAGAATGTCTTACCTCGACTACCTCCTCAGGAGGTGTTGCCAGCGGACAAGATGGAAGCTCGGCGGCTCACGCGCCATGCTAAGTTGTTTGTCATCAAGGAAGAACTCTACAAAAGCATCCACATCAGGATCCTGCAGCGCTGTATCCTGATCAAACAAGGGAAGCAGCTGCTGGACGACATCCATGGCGGGGTTTGCGGGCACCATGCCATGACTAGAACCTTGGTCGGAAACACATTCTGACAAGGCTTCTACTGGCCGATGGCAGTAGCTAACGCTGAGTAAGTTGTACGCACCTACGAAGGGTGCCAGTACTATGCTCGGCAGACCCACCTGCCTGCCCAGGCGCTCCAGGCCATCCCCATTACATGGCCATTCACGGTCTAGGGATCGATATGGTCTGGCCTCTTAAAAAGCGCCCAGGGGCTACATGCACCTACTTATCGCCGTAGACAAGTTCATGAAATGGATAGAGGCTCGACCGATCTCTGTGATCAAATTCGAGCAAGCCACGCTGTTCTTCCTCGACATTATCCATCATTTTGGAGTCCCAAACTCTATCATCATGGACAACGGCGCGCAGTTCACCAGGAAGAAGTTCCTCTAGTTTGCCGATGAGCATCATATCCACATTGATTGGGCCGCCGTGACTCACCCCATACGAACGAGCAAGTCAAGCGTGTGAATGGTATGGTCCTACAAGGCCTCAAGCCTAGGATTTTCAATTGGCTGAATAAGTTCGGTGGCCGATGGGTCGTGGAGCTTCCCGTAGTGCTCTGGAGCCTAAGGACAACCCCTAGCTGGGCTAAGGGATACACTCCCTTTTACATGGTCTACGGCTCCGAGGCCATCCTCCTGACCAACCTTGAGTATGGGGCGCCGAGGGTTAGGGTGTACAACGAACAGGGAGCCAAGGCGTCCCTCGAAGATGCCATGGATCAGCTCGATGAAGCACATGACGTAGCCCTCCTCCGCTAGGCTAAGTACCAGCAAGCATTACGCTGGTACCACAACTGTCGCATGCGGGGTCAGGCCTTCAACATCGGAGACCTAGTACTCCACCCCGTCCAGAGCAACAAGGATCACCGCAAGCTATCGCTGCCATGGGAAGGACCATACGTCGTCGCAGAAGTGCTCCGACAAGCTCAAAACCATCGACGGCCAAATCTTTACCAACGCATGGAACATTGAGCAGCTACGTCGCTTTTACCCTTACCTCTTTTCCAATTCATTGACATACTTATGTAAAACCATGTTTTCTGAAATAAAAAGCACTCTTCCTTATCAGTTTTAATTCGCTTCCTAGTTTCTTAGTGACACCCAACCCCTGCAAATGACCAGGGGTCGGGCCTCACTCGAGGGCTGACAGGGGAATGCTCTCACTTAGAAACTCGCATCCAACCCCTTCCTACATTAAGGCCTAAAAAGTAAGAGTCGTGGAAACAAACTATGAGTAAAACCAGGTGAACTGCTAAAAGACCTACGCCCCAGCGGCTACGGCGCTTTTGCTCCCCGACATAATCAAAGTTTTTTCACCGGCTCGAGCTGAATAGAATCAATGATGGAAGGGGTCAGGTCGCGCCTACTCGCTTTACATTCGAGATAAAACTTGTTCACCACTAGTTCGCATCACACTCCCTTTCATGATTAGAAAAGGACAAACGTTTAAAACAAAAATACTTGTTCATTACAAGATTATTGGCTCCACGGCCTAAATTCACCTAACTAACTAGCCCCTCTGGGGGAGCACTATGTTTTCAATCTTGTCTGCTAGGTTCCGCGAAAGGGGAGCCACCGCCATTTTCATCTCCTCCAGTTCAAGGGCTTCATAACCGGGCACGTAGCCATGGCTCATCGCCTCCAGATCAATGCTGTCCCCATAATGGGAATGAGCAATCACAAAGGGCTAATTGGCCCTGACACGAAGGGCATTTCTCTCGAGTTGATGCACCCAAGCCGTGATCTCGATGGCACGGGCTACGAGTGAGCTGGTCCCCTCCGACTGCACCACTTGAAGGTCATCGTAGACCACTCCGAGGGTAGCACTTAGGACACCGAGCTCGTCACTCACCGCCTGAAGATTTCTCCTCACCTCGGCGAGATCTACAGCCAGCCCAGTAGAAACGCTCTCGGCCTCCAGCTTCTGGGTCGTCTCCCTTTCGAGCTCAGCCTAGAGGGAGCCGACCTTTTGTTGTGCATTATCTCGCTCTTGGCAGGCCTAGTCGCACTCCCGAAAAGCCTGATCGTGCTCCTCACGAGCCGCGCCGCGCTTTGAGTGAAGCCTCTCCACAGTTTGGATCATCTCATCCAGCTCCTTGCGCAGCTGCTCGATCATTGTGGCATCTTGGCTCACCTTCTTCTCCAAGGCCACGAGCTTCTCCTCGGCCCCTAGCTTTAGCTCCCTCTCCCTCTCAACCTTGCCCAGGAGGTCAAGGATCTGTTGGTGGGTCTCGGCATCCTTTTGGAGTAGCTCATCTCGCTATTTCCTCACCCTAGCGGCTTCTTCATCATCCTTCCATGACCTCGCCGCCAGGACCTCGAACGCCTGCTCGGCCTGGTCAGCGTCCCGACGAGCCTCGACCACCCACGTCCGAAGATTGGCTGCCTCCTCAGCGAGGGGAGTCAGTGCAACCACCCTCTGCTGGGCAGTAGTGAGCTGCGCAGTCACCTCCCCATGCAACCGCGCCTCCTCGATGAGGCAGTCCTAGGCTTCCTTCTGGCAATGGAGTTACTAGGATTTCCCCCGGCTATGAACTATGAGAGACTATAGGGAAACGATGGTCAGAAAACAAAAAAATATATAAAGGAAGAAGAAGATAAGAAGCAAGATCGAGCGATACCCGGCTAGAGGGAACGACAACGTCGCACAGTGCGCTTGTGGTGTTTTCTAGGGCCTCGAGCATGGTCGTGATCCCCAAGTCGAGACTCTCCCACTCCATGCTCTCTATGGTGTCGTCGAGAGTGAAGGACGCCAATGCCAGATCCTACGGGTCTGTCCACCGTAGCAGGGGCACGCCCCATGTGGGTGAGCCACTGCCCACCGAGGTCAGGGTTAGGGATGACTCCCTGCTAGCCTTAAGCACTATTGATCCCTCTTGGTGAGATGCCTCAGTTGGAACACCTCCTCCAGCGGCAGAAGAGGTCAGCGGTGCGGATGCGAGCCTCTCCCCCCGCACTACGACTTTCAGGGATCCCTCGACCGTGTCCCCCTCCATTCGACCCACATCGGGCACCGCCGCTTGGGCTACCAATGGCATGGGTCGGGCTGAACCTGCCGACGCTTTGCAGTCACGCCGGCTGAGACCCATTGTTCATAGGCACCACCCCCTCCACCTACGTTGGCAGGTCAACAACTGGCTACGCTGCCCCCATCACGGTCGGTACCACGAGTGCGGTCGGTAGCCTCATCAGCCCATCATCGCCAGTGGTATTGCGGCCATTATCGGCTGATCCACAACACCGAAGGCACCCCTTGTGCACCCACATCCGCCTGTCCCACCGAGGGCACCGGCGACGCCATGGGCGGCGCCTGACGGCCAGCGATACGGCCACACAGGCATGCTCCGCCCGGTCCGAGCATGACACCAGCCGACCACCGTGCCCCCATTGGAGGGCGAGGCTCTTCTTCAGTGCTAGTTGCCAAAGGATTCCGATTCCTATCGACTCTGCAAGGGGCGAAAACACAAATTACAATGAAATCCGACCTCTAAAATAGGAAAAAAGGAGAGGAATTGATAACTCACCTCAGCAACGTCGGGCGACAGACGTGTTTGGGGGATGAAACCCCTGACCCTTGCTTTGCCTCATGAGAGCAAGGCCGTTTCGAGCCTGCCCCCTGCTCCTGGGCAGAGGGGCTCGCTCCCGACGGCTCCTAGGGCACATTAGCGGAACGCCCCGCTCCCCTTGGATCTTGGGGCACGACAGCGGAGCCGCCTGCTTCCACCAGCTCCTGTAGCACGACGGTAGAGGTGCCCACCTCTATTGACTCCTGGGGCGGGCTAGCGGTGTGTCCCATTTTTGCCAGCTCCCTAGACGTGCCCTCCCCTCCGTGGAACGGTAAGGGCCCCACACCTGCATAGACGAACCAATACCTGTCAGCGCATCCTCACTCTCTAGGTTGTCCCACTCGATATTGTTGGCTACCATTTCTTTCTTCCACCACCTCATCGACATCATCATCATCATCATCATCGGTGTCCTCCCCTCGTTCCCACGCCCGCTGCCCCCTTTGTTGCTTCCTCTTCTTGTCCTCCTTCGCCTTCTTCTGTCGTTCGGAATCAGCGTGGTTCACCGCCCTCACCGTCGGATCCCTCAGCAGCGGCGCCGAGTGATCCATGAGGATGAGGTCCCTCAGCTAGTCCCACCCCTCTCAAAAGTCAGTCTTATGGGGTTAGGAAATCAATTGAAAAAGAGGCCAAAGAAAGGGAAACTTACGAAGACGATGTAACCTGGTTTTGGTCGCATCTTGGGATGCCTCGACACTAGGCAAATGTAGTCGAGGGCAGCGCCCACATCGTCCCATAGAGGCTCCATCACCTCCTTGATGTGTTGCGCGATCTTAGAGTTGGGGAGCGCTCCCTCGGTGAGCGTCATTCCGTCACACGATGCCTCGAGCGCCACCCTCCTCACGTGGTAAGCCCTGATGACGCCCGACCCCTTTAGGCCGTTCTCCTTCAGGATGTGGATGGCAGTGATATGGTCCTGGATCTTCTTCTTGTCCTTCTCCGAGACGCCCCACTTCCTCCACTGCTCCGAGGCCTCCTCGATCAGGTGCCCGATGAACTCCGATAGAGGGGCGTCAGCGTCGTTCTTGAGGTGAAACCACTATGAGTGCCACCCCTTATTGGACGTCAAGAGCCGTATCGGTGGGTACTCACTGACCCGGTTGTTCCAAAGCTGAATGCCGGTGCACCCCATCGGCATGTGTAGATCTAGCTTGCCACCCTTCTCCCTCTTCTTCTAGAGGTTGACGATGAAGTAATACCTCCATAGGTCAAAGTGAGCACTAATCCCTAGGAATCCTTCACATAGCACGATGAACGTCGCCATGTGCTGGATCCTGTTGGGACTGAGGTGCTGCAACTCGATCATGTAGTAGTGCAGCAGCCCCGAAGGAATTTGTGGCCAGGGGTCACGAGCCTGCGCTCGTGGAAGTGGGCAAACGACACCATGTAGTCATCAGGCAGCGACGACATGTCCTTGTTGCCTGGTGGCAACCATTCTTGAGCCACGGTCCACGCATAGAGGAGACCACGGCGGATGAGGCCCTCCATGTACGTGAAGGTGATGTCGGAGTGGCACCATGGATCCATAGAAAGTATGGGCAGATGAATGCGAGCTCGGCGGTGGTAGAGAAGCGGAGGCAGCAAACCCTAGCTTGATGGCGGAGAAGCAGAGGTAAGGATGCAGGCATGCATATGAAACATGGGGGGCTAACCCTTTGGTTTTATAGGGGCGACGGGTGCGAGGAAACCAACCGTCCACCTAGATCTCCGCTCCCTACCTATCACCACGTCTCATCGCGGGACGTGAGCACGCAACCTCTAGCCATTCCCTCAAAAAACGCACTGGACATTTTGCCTCCTCGAATGGGCCACGACCCATCACAGGTAAGAGGAATACAGAGCTAAAAACGCTCCTACGGCCCATCTCGGCCCTAGAGTTTCGAAGGTTGGCCCACCGACGGGTTCAACAACCGCTCCGGGCACCTTTGGAGTAAGGGGTGGAAAGGGATGGGCCCGCTAGCGGCCAACGCCCAGGTGCACGAGCGCCGTGGGCATCCTAGCCCATGTCCGGGTCTTGGTCGGATACAATCCATGGTTTTTCCTCAAAGAAAGGCAGAGAGCACTCATGACCGGTCGAACGGACCCGAGAACTATATGGATTGATCGCTGAGAATCTAGAGGTCATCACCAGCTGACCCAAGCCGGACCCCCACAAAAGGGATGCCAGGGCCCCACTCAGACTAGCCCATTAATAGCTCACCGAGCACCATGATTCGTCCATAGAGGAAATCAAGGCACGGTTCAGCCCCTTCATTTTTATCGGAAAGAACGCTTGAGGGAAGACGATCGCAAAGACGAGCCAACCCTCGACCAGACCCCCGCTATGTGCAGGGGCCGAGGAAAGTTGGACTTGTAGGGAGACCGAACGCGCGGTCACAGAACGATTGAAGGTCGGTTAGACCCCCGTAGGGATCAGAATCAGGAAAGACCTTTTCTGACCCACCGAATCTCACAGCTAAACCCCCGAGGGGTCCGATCACGATGAAAGGGAATCGATGATCCCAGGACACACCATGGGCAACAAAAGAAGGCCAAGGCCCTTAGAGTCCTCCTACTCAAAAAAGCCTCCGAAGGAGTTTTCTACTCCTCCGCAGGCTCGGGGGCTACACCCATCAGGTGCGCTCGCACGCACCCATTGGCAAGTAAAAAATCCCTCGGGCGATTCATCCGAATCACCTGGGGACTCGGGGGCTACTGTCGGGGACGAATAGCAGGGTGCCCGAAGAGGAAGAGCTAATGATCATCAACATTGATTCACCCAAGAAGTCAAGTGCACAACTACAGCTCCAACCGACCCATAGGCGCATGAGCTCCAGCTCACCCGACGTCTACATTGGGGGCCCCACCTCGCCCGACCACTGGGGGTAGGTTCTGCCTCGCCTGACCTCTGGGTCGGGGCCCCCGCCTCGCCCGACCACTGGGGGTAGGTTCCGCCTTGCTCGACCATTGGGGGCAGGTTCCACCTCGCCCGACCACTAGGGTCAGGTTCCACCTCGCTCGACCTCTGGATCAGGACTCCGTCTCTCCCGACCCCTGGCTTAGGAGCTCTGCCTCACCTAGCCTCTGGGTCGGGAACTCTGCCTCGCCTGACCCATCAGGCGTGGCTTCCAACGGAAACCCATACCGCCGCCAACCACTACGGACCAAAAAGTATAACCCAAAGGTCAAACTTTTGGCACCGTGTAGGGAGCGTGCACATCTCATCATGACCCGTGCCCGCGACATGTCACTCATAAGGATATATGGATGATCAAAATGTCCAAGAGAATGAGCTAGAGCTGGCAAACATCTATTTATAGAGCCCCCAAGACTCCACTAGTTGTTGCCCTGTCGAAGGGGTACCGAACCCTGAAACGGGGCGTTCAGACCATCACTCTAGCATTTGGACCCTCTCAACTTCCAACCTCACGCCGCCACTTGTTCAGTAGCCATTAGACGGCTCCGGAGTCACTGTCTAGACCGAGGAACAGTCCTGCTTTGGACCAAGCAGCCAGGGTCCGGTTAAAGTGCGCCACCAACCACAGCTTGCCATGCGTCCCGCTTGAATTCAAGTCGACCATTGCCGCACAACATCTCCTTCCTAGGCGACCAGACGCAGCCTTCGGACCGAGCACAGTGCTCCAACCATGGAGCACTCTAGAGAGGTCCAGAGAGGCCATTTTGCCTCCGGACTCCGTCCTGCTGAGCCGTCCAGACCAACACCAGGGTTCGAACCTCCCTTGCTCACACGCCGTCACGCCACGTGGCCGGGGGTCACCAAACGGACCGAGGGCCGTTGGTCCAGATGCTCCGCATGCACAGAGTCCGGATCAAGTACCATAGCACTGATCACCTAGGGTTAGGTTCCGGAACCATCAACTCTGGACCACCCACACCTTAGGGTTCGGAGCTCCTTTTCACCTCCAAATAACTCCAAACTTCAACCCTTGCTTCCATGTGCTAACACCAAAGTGTTCCACCACTTGTACACGTGTGTTTGTATTTTTCAAAGCATTTTTAAGGGTTTTAAGATAGCACACTAGATCCTAATGCATATGCATAAACAATGTCACCTAGTGGCACTTGATAACCGTTTTAACCATGATTTTCCCGTCTTCACAGTACGGCTATCCATCCTAAACCCAATTACACCCTCTATGGTGTAACAACCCAAAAATCCACACATCAAAAAATCACAACTACAAATTTTTTGTGTTAGCACTATGTGATGTTGAGTGACACATGTAGAAGCCAAACCCTAGTTCTGGATTGGATGTGACTCAACTAGGTTAAAATCATAAGCATAGTTTGGTTTTATGCCACATGTGTAATTAAATTCCTAAATAAATAAATCATGCATGCATCCTTAGACCCACTTGTGATTTGGATTCTTTTGCCTTATGTGATGTTTAACTAACTTACTTAATATTTATGATAAACCCTAACCAAATTGGCAACAAATAAAAGGGAAAGGAAAGAAGAGGGAGCAACAGCTGCCTAGGCCTGCTCGGCCTTGCGAGCCGGCCCAGCATCGTCGCCCACACGCGCACAGCCGCTGACGAGCCAGACCCGCTCGTCAGCTATCACGTGCCGCACGTAGCCACATCGCGCCAAGCGCCTGACGACCCGACCCCGCTTGTCAGCACAGTAGCGTCTTCTTCCCCTTGCCCACTCATTCTCCCTGCACGATCGGAGGCCGACCAGCGTGGCAGGTGTGGGCCTAGGGTCACGCAAATCGCATGACCTTGTTCCCCCTTGCGCCGCGCTTATGCTACCACACGCGAGCCATCGGATGCACCGCATGCATCACCACCACCCGATCGCCGACCGCCATTGGAGCCCTTGGAGCTCGGCTATAAAAGCACCACACAGCGTCCTACAGCTCGTTCGTCGCCGCTACTGGTGGCACAGCACCACACAGCATCAAGCCGAGAGAGAGGGAGGAGGGAGAAGCAAGGTGGAAAAGGAAGCCGCTACGGGGAGGACCTCGTCGGAGCCAGGAGCGCAGCCCCGATCAGCTATAGCGACGTAAGCTGCTTGGCACGGCACTGCATCGCCTCATCACGGCCTTGCCTTGCCACCGCACCGCCATCCTACCGCCACGAACCCTGCGGTGAGCCATCTTGCTGAGACCACCTCCCTAACCAAATGGAACGTGCACCGCCATAATCGAAACCTTGCTGAAGCTTCGAGCTCCGGCCTAGCCCAACTGGTTAGCTAGGAAGATCGCCATGGCCATGCTTGCCAAGACCTAGGACACGCTGTGCGCGCTGCCATCAGCCAAAAGGAGGACCCCAGCCATGACGTTGTACATCGGAGCAGGAGCGCACAAGCACAGGCACGCTCACCATGGCCGAGAACACAACCATGGCGAGACCACCGCATCTTCTACGTTGTGGTAAAGGCGACGTTGACACCCTAACTGGCTCCGCCATGACGAGAGTCACACCGCGCTCACCTTAGCCGAGGAAGAAGCCCACCGGAGCCCTACGTTGCCGCACCGCACCTCGTCGGAGCGCCACCGCCTCCGCTTTGCCCCCCCACCATGTCCGAAGCCACTGGGAGCACCAGGAGCTCCTTCAACACGCCCATTGTGGCCGTAGAAGCACTGTGGAGCTCACACGCTCCTCCAACTAGGCTCTCGCTACCACTGCAGCCCTGCCCATGCACGCCGACGAACCCACGCCGCCGTTCACCGTGGCCGGGACCCTAGGAAGCTCTAGCCACCACCTTGGCCCCACCGCTGCACTCGCCGAGGCTTGGCAACACTTTTTGCCTACCTTAATCGTGCACTAGTACCGCCCGAGAGGCTCGCCGGTGACCTCACCGCCGGCGGGAGCCCCGTCGGGGAAGAGCTAGGGATTTTCCCCTCACCGACCATGACCCCGTCGACCACGTCCCGAGCAGCTCCGTCGAGCTCCGACCATGACCCCATCGACCACGTCTCGAGCAGCTCCGCCGAGCTCCGACCATGACCCCGTCGACCACGTCCCGAGTAGCTCCGCTGAGCTCCGACCACGACCCCGTCGACCATGTCCCAAGCAGCTCCACCGAGCTCCAACCACGACCATGTCATGCACGTGAATCGAACCCTGGGAAGGAGTAAGTGGACCAAGTCCTTCATAGACCGGCTCTGCGGTCTGTGGACCAACGCAGGCGGGTTCACCATGAACCGCGCCTCACCTGCACCCGTGGATCATGGCCCGTTAGAGGCCCAGTAATACAACGTGGCTGCACCAGCACGCGCCATGTGATGGGCCCAGCCTGGCCCAAATCCAGGCCCAACCAGCCTAGTCGAGGCCTGGCCTGTATTGGCCATTGACTGGTCAACGTTGACCGTTGACCGGGGCCACATGTCAGTGACACCGCCATGCGGGACCCCGCCTGTCAGTACCAGAACCAAGACGATGATGTCATGCTGATGTCAGCATGCCACGTGGACCAACAGGAGCATGACATGTGCCAGCACGATATTAATTCAGCCTTATTCCATTTTCAGAAATGATTGAAACTTCGGAAATTCATAACTAATTCATACAAACTCTGAAAAATACAAGACTAGGACCAAGATTCATCTAAAATCGAGCTCTACGCAATGAACCCATGTTTGAGTGCATTTGGCTCTTTTTGAATTTTCATTGCTTTTTGTGCTACTCTATAGACGTCGCTAACATGACTATAATGCCAACGTTTGCAGACTCGAAGGAGAACCAGATGGACGATGACCGAGAGTACCATGAGGAGTACGGAGATGACTTCACAGAAGGTGCCACATCCCACCCAACCTCGTAGCACCTATTACGCATGGCTAATATAGAGCTGCTATTGCTTTACTTTATTGTTATAATCACACTATGATAGGACTTGCATGGTAGTATGCTTTCTTGATGGCCTTTACCTTGACGCAAGCTTACCCCTGCTTACCCTGCTATTAGGCTAGACACACGCTTGTTGCTATATTACATTGCTTATTACTTCTACTATGCTTGTACTACATTGATGCGTGTTGGAAACTGGTGTTATCTGGACTATGGGGAGAGTGCTGCGTGTGTGACTTGGGTGCGTGGAGGGTGAGGGTTGTGTCCACCAAGTTGAAGTATACGACGAGCCTGGGGCAAGTCTTGCCATGGGATGCTACCTGGGCACCCTAGAAAATGGATACCTGTGGTGGGTAAATGGTATATGAGGTGGCCCTGGGTGTGAACCTATGATGGGAGGAGCCCGGGGTGGAGGTGCTGTGGTGGCATGGTAAATGGAAACCCTGATGAAGACATTCTGGCTTGGTCATCCCTAAGGACTTACTAGTACTCAGATTCACCGGGAAGCCTTACGTACCACTCGCCCTATATGGTGCGGGATGGCCAGACTACTTGGTAGGATATTGCCACTACTGCTAGGTTGATAGCGGACAGTGTAAGGAGGTACGGGGCACGGAGGATTTCCCCCACACCCTTCTGAGACTTCATGGAGACCTTGTGGACCTGGCTCATGACTCACAGTTTCAGCCACCCCAGACTAGACTTGGGGTGTACCAGGGCTGAATGGTAGAGTGACATTATCCTAGGCTAGCAAGCGGCCAAAATCAGCCCAGTTGACGACGATCAGTGAAGAAGGCAGATCATGTGGTTATGTAAAACCTCTGCAGAGTGTTTGGTTGATCGATCGATACATATGCCGACTTGTCAGCTATGGACATTTCCTGGGTTTCACTTAAACTAGATAGTGAGATGAGTCCTTCTCTTCTTCCCCTGTGAGAGAGTGTCGGTCGTAGCTAGGGGCTACGGGCCTTGAGACAGTGCTGAGAGGGAGTTGGCCTGTCGACTGAGCGATGGTATGGTGATGATATGGAGATGGTGGTATATCGATCCCAGGATCGAAACCTATCTCTGGACGGGGATGGGGTGGAATGTGTGTGGGAATGGTGTTTAAAACTTGACCAACTATTATTATATACTTGATATGCTAAAACATAGGAAACCCCAGCCTTATAGGTTCCTTTTGATTATATCCAACTTGCATCCAGTTTCCATAAAGCAATGCTCATAGGGTGGGAGTGGCTAGTACAAATCGTACTGATAAATTTTGGCACACAGGTT